>NC_134172.1:29940090-30251472 GCF_964188355.1 Buteo buteo | reverse complement strand
TGTTTAAATAATATTGTTATCAATTAACATGTATAATATGATGGAAATAACCAGGGAGTTGCTAAAGTTCTCTGTGCAGCCCTCATCAGTTAATATTTAAAATAGGAAGACAATAGCTAGACATGATTTAGGCTTTAGGAACTAACTACTAAACAATGGGGCTTTATGCTTATATCAGAAAAGGTAATGGATTGTGGTCTGGTCAATAAACCTTGAAGAACTGCTTGGAACTGCCAAGATGAGAGAAGAAGTAGCTAAAACGTAATTCCTGCAGGGGGAGATCATGACAACCAACTCATTGACCACCTTCTCAAATGATACCACCTACTCAAAAGAAGACAATGAAGGAAAAAGACAGAGTCTGCTCACTAATTTACATGAGGGGCAAAGAAGAAAGAACCAATCATTAAGGAAAATAGCAATGAATATGTATTAGTTAAGTGTATAAACATGAAGATTTTTGAGACAAAGGTGTGTTGTCTTGAGACAGGCACCCGTTCATAGACATCAATGAAATTAGTTTGAAAATACCTCAACTCTGTGTTTTTGGCTTGCACATCAGGTAAATGAATCCTATTTGTGGGACAATAATATCACTAGCTATCATGACTAGCTTGTGATTTTGAAAATAAACCGTCTTTCTAATTTTCTGAATAACAGATAGTTTAAATAAAGTATTTGCTGTCTTTATATAGGCAGCAAAGAATCAATTCATAGAAATAAACAAATGTAGAAGATGTCATGGAACATTTTCCAGTACACTTAAGCTCTGATTTGGGGAAGAAAAATGTTCAATATATATAACCATACTTACCTCTTTCAAAGTTTAACAGAGACTCACTGAAATGGGGGGGTTGTCTATTGTACAGGTAAACTGGATTTTTTTCTAGGTTCTAGGCTTTAGTGTTTATTTTTGCTAACAAAAAATATCTCTTATTAATTTGGACTGTTTTTCAAAAGGATCCTAATGATTTTGGCTCTCACTGAGTTTTATCTTCTGACTGGCAAATTTTCAAGTCATTTTAACTGTTGGTTAGATATCTTTGAAATATTTAATCTGAAGCTTTTAATTTCTTGGAAAAAAATACAATTATCTATAAAATTATTTTAGTTTTGACTGTGGTGCTTAAAGCAGAAGGTAATAGCACCAGCTTACAATGAAAATCAACCTTCCTAGATGACATAATGATGAGGCATTTCACCATTGCAGGACAAACAGTAACATGTACTCTTCAGAAGCTTTCATCAACATTTCTTACGGTGCTGCTAGTACTGGCAAGGAAGTGAAGCCATAAGCAAGGGGATGTTAAGCAGGAAGAGGACTGTGTGCTAGTGTGTGGAGCCTTACGCATTTGTGGCTCATTTCATATTTTGTCTTGAATGAATTGAAAGTATAACTCTACAATACCCCTTCTTTGGTATCATTCTGAAGAACTTCATGTATTCATAATGTTAGTATTCCACATATTTTCTCACATTTGTTATTGAAAATTGTTTCATAATTTGGGCTAATTTTTTTTAACCTCAACATATCAACATTTAAAATGTGTTAACACCAAGATTTACTTCATTAAAAAAATTCATTAAAACAAACATTCAGTTAAAACAATAGGAAAATGGTCACTTTTTCTTAATCACAAAAGGAGGATTTATGAGAATTTTCTCAGTTTTAAAAATATTATTGAAATTATTTTCTTCTTGAAAATACTTTATGAATTTTTGTGCAATTTAATGGTTTACATCACACAAAATAATAATAAAAGAAGGATTATATTACAGGCCTGAAATTAAGTTCTCAAGGTTTGGATTTTCTGTATACTTCATTGTTCCTTCACCTTGTATTTTTTTCAGATAATGCAATTACATGTGATTCCTGGCAGTTTAAGACTGGGGTGCTGTACAATATGTATAAACTCATTCTCATTCAGTATAATATAAATGGCAGAATTCTCAATCTGCCTAGACTTCGTTCTAAATCTCAGGCCACACAGCAAGTGGTCCCTGCCTTGTCTTTGATGACCTGAATGCATGCTGGATGTAAGTGTATCAGAAGAAGAACAGCACATTACTACTGACAGTTTTGATTATGCTTCAGCCAGAAAATCAGCATGAAGAAAACAGAGATTGCATTTCACCTTTCCCCTGTGGAAAACGTGTTGAGTCGGTATGCAGTAATGATGATACATTTAAATCTATAGGCAAATTCTACTACCTCAGCAGCCTGCTGTTTCACAACAATGTGGCTGGAAATGAAGTTGCACAGACAATAAGGAAAGTTACTTCAGATTTAGAAAGACTGAAATAATGTGTCTGAAAAGAAAAAGCCAGTAGACCTGAAGCCTCAGCTATATCAGTTCAGACATTTCATATGCATATAGGGCCACAGATTGCCTCAAAATAATTTTATTTCTAGTTAACATATAGTTACTGGGAAATGTTAGAAAAACAAGCTGAAGGGAAATCTGCTCTTACGTGCCATTGATTCCACAGTCAGCCATTATAGGCAAGACTGTCTGCAGTGGCAATAAAATCTAGTAATACCTTCAAAGCAATGGATAAGACTAGACTGACAAAACACAAAATAAAAGATGGTCAGAGTACAGTAAGAATAATGAAATTAGAAAGTTACACCTCAGATTTCAACATTAAAAAAAACCAACTAATCAACTGATTATTTCAATGCCAATGATATCAGAGGCAGTAATAGGCCAAAAGAAGAAAGATCTCTGGAAAGAGAGTTCTGATTTGTTGTTGCTGCATGACTTGAGAAACTGAACTGAAACTGGTCATATAAAAAAAATGGACTAATTTCTCACTAAGAAGGTTCTCCTTCATAGGTTGTAGCAATGAAAAATTATGACACAGAAGATATTTCTCAATTAAAAAGAAAACATGTGTCTGTCACCTCTATCCTTATACATGAAATATACGTACACACACAGAGTATAAAGAATACATATATGTATGTCTTATATAGTCAGTTAACTAAGAATTAGCCTTAATTCCAGAGACCTATGCCAAAAATTCAGATCACTGCATGAAAGAGACAATATTTTAAAAAAATGTAGTGCCAACTGGTACCCTGGAACAAGTTTAAATAGATCCTTAGAAAGCAAGACATAATTGTTTCAGAGAAGCTATTTGTCTGCCAAGTTATTTTAAATTTCTGTAAATATTTATAAAAATGAAAATCATCATAAATATGCAGCAGATCGTAATTGTTCCAAAGTTTATGTCATGCTCTAGTGGATCATTTTCTGTATACTTCTGTGAGGGATACATTCTCAGTATTGTAAAGTCACTGTATAAGCCTAACAGCTCATTAACTTGCTATTATTTTAAATGACATTAAAAATGTTACAGAAACCAACAATACTTGGGGAAATGGAAGTTCAAAGTGCTGCCTTTCAGTCTATCTTTAAAGACACAGTAACATCACTCAGCCCAGTGGTACCAGTGTCCATCACTTACCACCCAATACACTCAAATTTAATTATCCAGGATAATGGAGCAATGGAAAAAACCACAGCAATACAACACATAACTTTTTTGAAGAGGACAGTCGATTATAGGGGTCTGTTAGTCTGGGCTAGTGGTGGAGTAGGTGCCCCATAAATGCAGGTGTACTGCATCCAAAAGCAGGATGGATTGCAATGGCTTGGGAAGTGTGTGTGTGTGTGTGTGTGACTAGTTACAGTTACAGTGAGTGGAAGAGAAGGAACTGCATGGGCCATGGGGAGGAGGTACAAGTCCCACAGATGTATGTCCTGGAGATCTCTCAGAGAGAGAGAAAGCTGTTACCTTTCACTTTAGAAGATAATATGGAGATGTCATGTTGCTGTAGTCTGGCGAAGTAAGGGCAAAGGGAGACCTGAATTCCAGTCTCGGCTTCAAAACATTAATTATATGAAATACTTCAATACTCTTTGAAGCAAGGATTGAAACCTAAGTTTTCTTACATCCCAGCTGAGTGTGCTGTTAGCCTGTATATTCTTTCTTTTGTTCAGTGGATAGTGAGTTATTCTCTGCAAAACATTCAAAAGTTTAGAAATTCCCTTTCTAGAACAGCGTTACTCAATAATTAAGACTTTTTTCTAGGAACTGAGAAATTATGGTTCAAATTACTGCAGGTAGAAGAGTATTTTAGTTGTGGTCTTTCACATTGTGTCTAAGCATTGTATGTAACCAGGGAATTAATGAACAAATAGAGGAGGCCAGCAATTATTCATCTTCTGCTGTTTTGTGTGGATGGACATAGCCTTATCAGTGTGCTGACTGGGTTGTGGTGTGTGCATGGGCTGGAAGCTTTGATGGTCTGGCAGCACCTCTCCAGGTTTATAGCAGAGGCTGTCAGTTAATCACATACTGGACAGCCAGGGCCAGCCAGCAAAATGTATAAGCTCACACATTGCTGGCTCGAGGATTGGAGAATAGGCTGCAGACTATATAGTTATTCTGCAGGACCCAAACAAGTTTCTGCTGCCTGCTGTCTCCTGGATATGGGCATATGGTAGGATAGATATATCTGTGGGTCAGGTTACAGGGTAGATTGCTGGGGTGTGAAATCTGTATCTGACTATAGGATTAGTGCACATCTGGGCACATGAGAGAGCCTACACATCTACCAGCCTGAGCCCTGCACTCAATACTCCTCTACCTTGCATGTGACTGTGAACTGGAAAAGGTGTATGGCCATGTAGCAGGTAAGAAACTGAGATCCAATGCATAAGGCATTCCAATACCAGCTGTTGTTATGGACACTTTAAAAACATCGGTAAGGAAGAGCATCAGGGAAAGGAAAGAAAAAGGTTTCTACTTTTAAGTTAAAAGCACATCTGAAATACTTGATCCTAATGGCTGAAAAGTAGCTGTGGATGATTTTATGCTAGGAATTAGAAGGTTTTGAACCATTAAAGGTGCTTTTCTTGAAAATTTCTCAGTAGATTTAGTGGGGACCAGAAGACTTTCTAAGGCTGTTTCCATTCCTGCATTCCTGTAAATACTTTACTGGTGTATTGAAATGAATACAAAAGGAGCAGTTTGCTTTTAAAATATTTAGCTAGGCCTTTATATATTGAAATGATCACTCAGAAGAAAATGTACAATTCTATATGATCTAGCACTTACAGGATCTAGTCAAAAAAAGAATGAAGAATAAATCACTTTCATTACTCTTGATAGTCTGTCATCAGATGTTACAGCCTCACTGCTACTGCTGTGTAGGCATCATGTATGGTTCTGTGAACATATTTGGGCTTTAGTTATTGCCTAAAAATGATGAGTTTGACATGAACATTTTTAATAAACAATAGAGCCAAACTTGCACTTTCTATACTTAATTACAAATAGGTTCTATATTCAGGAAGCTAAACCAGCTGCAGAAATACAGAGCTCCTATAAACTCTCACTGAACTCAAAAACAGCTAAGTTAGTTCTGGCAGAATTGAAGGGGATAATACTGAATTATTCAGACTATACCCTGGAGAAGTTCTGGGAACTTACTTTGAATTTGAAGAGTACCCAAGAGAATGGGACCACCATCTCAGTGAAAACTCCAGAGTGAAAATGGTATTACAGAAAACTTATAAAGTCAACTGGCTAGGGTTTCTTTCTTTGTAGTACTGAGGTCATCACTGGGGGAAAATACATGTAAATATATTTGTTCCAGAGTAATAATAAAGAGTAAACTAAATGGTTTGCAAATGAAGTGAAAAGCTAGTGAAGAACAGCATCTATTATAAAGCTGAGACTTCTGATTTTGTAAAGCGTGGGAGGACATAAAAGAATACCTGGAGTACTATGTTCAGCTCAGGGGCCCCCAACAAAAGAAAAACATGGACATGCAGAAGCAGGTCCAGAAGAGGGCCACAAAGACGATCATGGGGCTGGAGCACCTCTCCTGTGAAGACAGGCTGAGAGAGTTGGGGTTGTTTAGCCTGGAGCAGAGCAGGCTCCGGGGAGACCTCATAGCAGCCTTCCAGTGCTTAAAGGAGGCCTACAGGAAAGATGGGGAGGGACTCTTTGTCAGGGAGTGTAGTGCTAGGATGAGGGGTAATGGTTTTCAACTGAAAGAGGGTAGATTTAGATTAGATACTAGGAAGAAATTCTCTACTGTGAGGGTGGTGAGGCACTGGAACAGGTTGCCCGGAGAGGCTGTGGATGCCCCATCCCTGGAAGTGTTCAAGGCCAGGTTGGATGGGGCTTTGAGCAACCTGGTCTAGTGGAAGGTGTCCCTGCCCATGGCAGGCGGGTTGGAACTAGATGATCTTTAAGGTCCGTTCTAACCCAAACCATTCTATGATTCTATAAGATCAAAATACACATTGTAAACAGTGGTGTACCATATACAAATACAGCTACATGTTACAGCATTACTGATGATTAGGTATTCAGTGCCAGTAATCACTCAAATGCATATTTTGTACTAGGTAATTCTGAAATTTAGCTGGAAGTCTGAGTCCTTTCCCTGGTTGGCAGTTACAGGAGTTTTCTTCTCTTTTGCTGGAGCATATGAGACAGCAATTTTTATCTCTAGTAATATCCTTTCTTAATCTTCTTTCAGAGGCCCTATGTGCCTCAAATTGAGGCCAGAGTGATTCAGAGTTAAAAGAATGTGTATAATAGAGATGTGACATGTTTAAATCCACTCCTTAGGAACATAAAACTTGATTAGGAGTGGCAGACAGTGTAGGAAAGGCCTGTGAGGGAATTCACTTCTAGTAAATTACCCAGAACTTCATCAAAATGGAAAGTGTATTTTAACTGTAAATACGGTGTACAAAACTGTTGAAGAGGAAAGTTTATTAGGGGTAGAAGTTCTTTGTCTAGACACGGGAAGCTGATATACTGTAAGAAGAGATAAAGCAGAAGTGGAAATAAGATTTAAAATATCACTTGGTGAAAAATATCAGATATGTTACACGGCTTTTTATCCCCCCAAATTTTAAAGTATCAAGAAAAAAAAGGAAAAAAAAAAGCAAAACTGATTTAAGTAAAACATTTTTGGAAGCCACAGCCTATTTATTTTTAAATAAAACTGATTTTTTTTTAATTGAACAACTTTTAATGTTAAAATATTCCATTACAAACCAAAAGATATCTATAAAGATTAAAAAAATAGTTTCCAGTGAAGAATGTGTGGTCAAAAGATGTGTAGGTCTGGTTCATGAAAAGTGTTACAGTACTTTATTCCACTACTTTATTCTTTTGTGAGGTAATCCTCAAATCTTCCCTAACCTTTAGAAGCTAACAGCTTTAAAACACTACTGTGCTTGTCAAGAGTCAGAAAGACATGGTGATGCCGAGAGCGTAGTTTCCTTCCACCACCCTCTTGCCTGGCTGTCTGGTCCTGCTTAGGCTGACTACACCACACCTAACTTCAGGACAAGCAGTCTGTCTCTGCTGTCTATACCTTCATCTACAGCGAAGTGATTCTCCTGCAGTTCCTTTCAATATCTCTCAGAATTGATACTGGAGCACACCACGGGCCCAGTGGAGGTTCACAGCGTTTTCGCTAAGAGCAGAACGGGGCAGCTGGAGCAGGGTCTTGCTCTCTGCGTGGGCCTAAGAGCAGGGATGGGAGAAGGAAGGCAGGAGGTAGGACAGGGGCTTGAACTGTAGCTGAATGAAGTGTGGCTCCATGGAGACTTTTTTCACTGTCTACACCTCATGTCTACAATCTCCAATGTTCTCACGAATATTTTTTCGATGATTATTTAGACAAACCAGGTTAATTAGTTATTGGTATTTCTTCAAAGGAGTTAAATATGATGCCAAAAAGATTCTGAAGTAGTGGTGATTTCAGAAAGCTTTTTCTCAAGTATAAGAAAATAAGGACTGCACCATGATTTGCTGAAGAAGGCTGCAAAAGTAAGTCTTTTAGGCTGACGGAAAATTAAAAAAGAGGAGCCTTTTCAATGTTTGCCAATAGAAATTAAACTGCTGCCACACTGAAGATCTTTCTTGGTGAGCCTATTTTTTTTTTCTGCTCCTATTTTTTTCTTCATCTGCACTTTATCATGTAAAGAATTTGCCCTGATACTGTATGAATAGGCAGAATGGCAAATAGTCAAAAGTCATATGTACAGGGCTATATGAGACAACCATCATTTTAGACAGCTGAGATGAACCCCATTTTGGGTAAAATAACAATTGCACCAAAATACATTCATTTAGGCTGGGGCAAACCATTAGTTAGCTGTACCAAATCCCAATTCAATTTCTTTGCACCAAAATCCTCAGTATCCTGCTGGAAACAGGGCAATCCCTGCTATTCCAAATATATGAGGCTGGGGATGAGGGTGCATGAGACATCCTATGATGAGTGTTTTAATTTAGAACAGTTTAAAGTTGTCTTACAGTAAGAAGTGAAAACGGAGATACGGATCATTATCTTCACAGAAATGCAAAGGCTACTTTTCTTAAGGCACAGTGGCTATGATTTAGAGTAGATTCTGTCTACTGCCTGTCTTCTCCATAACTTTTGCATCTTGAACTTCACAACTGAATGAAGCATTTATGACTGCCCAAAGTATAACCCTGTCATGGTTTAACCCCAGCCAACAACTAAGCACCACGCAGCTGCTCACTCACTCCCCTCCCACCCGGTGGGATAGGGGAGAGAATTGGGGAAAAAAAAAAGTAAAACTCATGCAGTGAGATAAGAACAGTTTAATAGAACAGAAAGGAAGAAAATAATAATGATAATAATATCAATAATAAGATGACAATAATAATAATAAAAGAATTGGAACGTACAAAACAAGTGATGCACAATGCAATTGCTCACCACTCGCCAACTGATGCCCAGTTAGTTCCCGAGCAGTGATCCTCCCCCAGGCCAGCTTCTCCCAGTTTATATAGTAGGCATGACATCCCATGGTATGGAATACCCCTTTGGCCAGTTTGGGTCAGCTGTCCTGGCTGTGCCCCCTCCCAACTTCTTGTGCCCCTCCAGCTTTGTTGCTGGCTGGGCATGAGAAGCTGAAAAATTCTTGACTTAGTGTAAACACTACTTGGCAAGAACTGAAAACATCAGTGTGTTATCAACATTCTTCTCATACTAGATCCAAAACATAACACTGTACCAGCTACTAGAAAGGAAATTAACTCTAACCAAGCTGAAACCAGGACAAACCCTTACCTCAATCACAGGTTTTGGCAGTTGATATTGTACTAATTGCTTTGAATTTTATGGTTTGTGGGCAAGCAGAAAAGCACATTATTTGAGCAGATTATTCTTCTCTTAAATCTGCAGTTCTGTTACATAGCCAGTGGCTGAAAAGGATCCTAGTGGATCAAAACAAGACACATACATATATATGTATAGATGTTTGTTTAATTACCAATATCTATTAGTTGTTTAGTGATCAAATGAAGGCACACAGGGAGGGAGGAAGGATACCTTTTATCAGAGAAGTCCATGTGGTAGGGAGGTCTGCACCTGCATTTCTGTAGACACACAATCATAAACTTTCAGTGTGCCCTGAAGCTTTAAATCTGGCTTGGTTATGTAAAACTTTTCTCACAAGATTTCTGGCCATTAGGAATTTAAAACTATAAAGTCACTCTGGTAGCATTGCACTCTGTTCCTAATTATCCATGATTTTGGGGAGACTTTTGAAATCCTATTAAACATCAGTCTTCATTTTTCAACATTAAAATACTCCTTAAGAGCTTAAGGACTTACTGGAGTTGCAGTACTGAACGAAGGAATACATATTTGCATTAAAAAAAATGAACTTGTGGTTGTTAATTTCATGTTTCTAAAATGGAATATTCTCTTATTCAGTGAAGTGTTGAAAACATAAATTCATGTTTATGAGACACAGAGTTTTGTTATTATCAGTAGTTTTGCATAAGGAATTAAACACGAAACAACAGGTTGCCTTCCTGAGAAAATAACCTGAAGTGAGAACTTCAAAGTCCCCAGACTATTTGATTACGCTAGTGTGTATGCAAAGAAACAAGAATTGCTAGCATAAACATGACAGGACTCTAGAAAAGAAGTGCAAAATTTCCATGCAATATACTAGTTCAATACTCAGAAGAATTACTGTTCTTTAATCAAGTTGAAATTAGAACAAAATTTTTGCACTTTTTATTAAAATACATATACCTGCTATGATTTAGACAAGATTTTTCTTCTATGAATAAACTGCTTTTTCCTTCTGTTAGGACCCTTATCAGAGCATCCCAGAAGAGGATCCACCCCACTGCTCCCAAGCAGGATAGGGTGCATGAAAGGCAAATGTGAACCTTTGCCTGTGGTACCACTACTTGGCTGTTTAGCATTGCAGGAGTGTTCCAAAAAGGAGCAAGGCAATTTCAGATGAGGCAGCAGACATAACTGATGCAGCTTTTTCTCTCTCCACCTAGTATGTAGGTGTTCAGGACATGTGCAGCACTAGGAGGTAACAGTTTATTAAAAGTGACCAGGAAAAAGAAATGGTCTTAGAATTGTAATATTCCAAATTAAAATAATGCATTCTTTGAAAGATTAGACACTGATAGTGTGAAACAAATGTGCTTGGTGATAGGGGAAAATAAATATCTTAATTTTTTTAGTAATAATACATTTTTTACCTATCTTTGGCTTCTTTTCAACCAACCCAGAGCCTTCTAGTTATAACTGAGCATATCTGCCTGCATCACTGCCTTAGCCACTCTGTGGCACTTGTACAATTTCCAGTACGGTCTCTGCAAAGGTATGCAGTTGATGGCTATCAGCTTATATGGCTATGTTTTGGCCAGTGTGTTGGTCTGCACATTGAGGATATTTGCTCTCTAATAATCTGAGTTTAGAACTTGTGTTGCCAAGTGCAGTTTTCTATCCACAGCGGGGGATAATATGGTGGAGCAAATGCTTGCTGGATCTCATGCTGCCATGGAGTCTGACTACTGTTCACACACGGCAAGCTTTTGAATTCTTCCCACAGGTCAGTTAGAAATAGTCATAAGGACCTGTTTCCATGCTTTATATGCACCTTTGAAGGGACATTTATATACCATAAATTGTACATGTGATTTGAAGAGCAGTGATTTGCAGCTTCCTCCCACGTAGGCTTAGCTCATGTTATTAACTACTTATACAATAAGCATGCATCACAAGGTAATGGGCTTATGGCTGACACAAGGCTTTCAATAGCCTCGGCAAAACAGTGAGTATTAGAAGCTGTACTTACACATCCCTCAGCAAGAACTCAATACTGCAGTTTCCAATGAAGTAACTCTTGTGGTTAATAGTGGCAATAGACTACTTTAGAGCACTCTGTGCCCTGCAATGTGTGAAACAACTCTTTGCTGATATTGCTGCTGCTTAAACATTTTGCTAACTTACTGATAGTTGGCTCCCAATACTTGTAGTCTGAGCCACCCAGTCCAGTCCTTTCCAGAATGAAGCCCAGCTGGAACATCTCCTGTCCCAGCCCAGCCATTCTTCTAGTGCTCAGACAACAGACTACAACAATATCTTCTCTAGCTTACCCATCTTGAGGACACTATATTAAAGTCATCCAATGTCAACTCATCTTCCTTTCTTGGTTTCACTTTCTCGAAGTGCTGACAGCCCTCTGTAGTGAAACATCATCAAAAGCCCCGCAACCCTTCGTCTTGGAAATAACAGGTCTCTTCCAGTGAAAAAATGTCAGTCCACACAATCTTCTGGTTGTTTTTTTCCTCAGAAATGTGAAATGACAGGGAAAGTCCCAATAGAAGCTTCAAAGAGTGCTTCCAAGGAGCGCATAAGGTGGTGTTGAAAAACTGGTTGCAGAGCTGATTAGAGCTTTTCTGTGGGGACAAACAAGGAGATGGGGAGAAAAAGAAAAGGATCTCTACTATCTTAGAGTGTTTTGTTATTTATTGTAAGCATAAATAATAATTCAGATATTTTGTGCAGTTCTTTCTCAATCAAGTGATTGTTAGTATTCAAAATGCTTGGATTAGTAGTGGCAGGTTGGAACTGCCATATTTTCTCCAACAGTTCAAGTTTCCACTGAGATTTAGTTTTTCAAAAGAGTAAAATGAAACTAGATTGTGCTTCCAAATGTTACTTTCACTTTGTTGCAAACCAGACCTTTAAAGCAAGTGGTATTTATTAATGGTTTTCTTGAAAATGAAAGTGGGTGTCAACCTTATTTTTGTGGATATGTTTTGAAAATCAAAAAGAACTACACACTAAGGAGCTATCAATGGCAAAAATTGAAGTTTTGTAAAAATAAAGGGAAAATAAATAGTGTTGATTCTTGCTTCTCATGGAAGCATTCCAAACATTTAATCCTGCTAGCTCTCAGGTCACATTTTCTGGTGTCAGATGACAGCTAATGAAGTCCATGTCTTCTGAGGGAAAAAATGTTGAAGGAAAAAGCACGTTTCTTTTTCATTGATAAAGCTTTATTTTAATTTTGAGTTTACAAAACTTTTCTCTTTTCCATAGATAGCTGTATTTCCTAGTGTGTTTCCCATTTTATGCACTATGGGAGAGAGAACATTTACATGTAATAGAGACTGTCAAGTTTATTTTTCCATTGAAAATGTAAACTTTCAGAGAAATCAAAAAAGAAACTTCTGGAGTTTTCAACAAAGCCCAAAGCATTTTCACTGAGATCCTACATGTTTTATATTGAATTTCCTCCAAAAGAGACATTTTTTTGTATCAAGGTTGAATTAGTCAAAGTTAAAATTTTTCCTGAAAAGATTTTTAACCATGTATTTTTATTTCATCTGTACTATTATTTGCCTGCTCCACCTAGATATTCTAGCTAATTGTCTCAAAACTAGATGGTACTTATATTTCTTAGTTAATTTTGTATTCTCAAATCATAACTGGTTTTGATTCCACACAGATATTCTTATACCTAATTCAAAGCCATACATCCAAGACACGTGAAAAATATCTTCCACAGGAAGCCCAATAAAATGCATTTTAAATTGTAAAGATAGCAGTAATTACTACTTTTTTTTTTTTTTCATTGGGAACATCTGCTAGAAGCCAAATTTATAGCTTATTCCCACAGTGCACATCGAAGTACAGTGGTCAAGCAGCATGTGTTTGAGTTTTCCAAAGGCTTTTGATAGTTAGTATCTTTTGTTATACACTCAGATATGTTGCTGGATATCTATAGATACCCTGACAGAATCAGGGGAAGTTATGTCAATATTTTCAACGTGAAAATGGATAAAAACTACAACAGTATTGTCAGAAGAGTAGAACTGCAGGTTTTGTTATAAGAAGACAGAAAGTTTAACACAGTAAACACAGGGATTCATTTGAATAGAAGCAATGGAATTACTAGGTCAAGTTAATTTCTTTTGTCTCCCTGTATTGGGTTTGTATGGCAAGGTTTTGGTAGAGGGGGAGCTTCTGAGAGAAGCTGCTAGAAGCTTCTCCTATGTCCAGCAGAGCCAATGCCAGCTGGCTCCATGACAGACCCGCCACCAGCCAAGGCCGAGCCCATCAGCAACAGTGGTAGTTGCCTCTGGGATAACAGATTTAAGAAGGGGAGAAAAAACCTGTGCAATTCCAGCCAGAGAGAGGAGTGAGAATATGTGAGAGCAACAACCCTGCAGACCCCCAGGTCAGTGAAGAAGGAGGGGGAGGAGATGCTCCAGGCGCCGGAGCAGAGATTCCCCTGCTGCAGCCCGTGGTGAAGACCCTGGTGAGGCAGGCTGTCCCCCTGCAGCCCAGGGAGGTCCACGGTGGAGCAGATCTCCACCTGCAGCCCGGGAAGGACCCAACACCAGAGAAGGTGAATGTGCCCAAAGGAGGCTGTGACCCTGTGGGAAGCCCATGCTGGAGCAGGCTCCTGGCAGGACCTGTGGCCCCATGGAAAGAGAAGCCCACGCTGGAGCAGGTTTTCTGGCAGGACTTGTGACCCTGTGGGGGACCCACGCTGGAGCAGTCTGTGCCTGAAGGACTGCACGCTGTAGAAGGGACCCATGCTGGAGCAGTTCGTGAAGAATTGCAGCCCGTGGGAAGGACCCACGCCAGAGAAGTTCCTGGAGGACTGTCTCCCGTGGGAGGGACCCCATGCTGGAGCAAGGGAAGAGTGAGGAGTCCTCCCCCTGAGGAGGAAGGAGCAGCAGAGATAACGTGTGATGAACTGACCACAGCCCCCATTCCCCATCCCCCTGTGCCGCTGCGGGGAGGAGGTAGAGAATTCGGGAGCGAAACTGTGCCCAGGAAGAAGGCAGGGGTGAGGGAAGGTGTTTTGAGATTTGGTTTTATTTCTCATTGCCCTACTCTGGTTTAATTGGTAATAAATTAAATAAATTTTCCTCAAGTCAAGTTTTGCCCATGACGGTAATTGGTTGAATGATCTCTCCCTGTCCTTATCTCCACCCACGACCTTTTTGTTATATTTTCTCTCCCCTGTCCAGTGGAGGAGGGGAGTGACAGAGCGGCTTTGGTGGGCACCTGGTGTCTAACCAGGGTCAACCCACCACACTCCCCTAAATAAAATTACATGTAAGAGCATGTGAAGTGTTTTTGTCTTCTCCTAGGAACATGGTGTGAGCACAAACTTTTAATATTTGTGTGTTTTTCCTTATAAAAATCCATGAACAAAGGACTTCACCGCTCTAAAGGTTACATAGAATTTCAGCAATAGGTTTAGTTGATTTGAATAGCCTTTTGGCATGTTGATTTATGCTATAAGAGTGGCCAAGGTTTTTAACAGTTTAAACAGGATAATGGGGTAGAGAAAGCATGCTGAGCAAAATGCATTCCAAGATTTAAGGACCTAAAATGTCTGAATTAAACTAAACTGACATGTATTCATTCTTAGCAAATTCGCTGTAATTATATCTGGAAATTCTGAAACAAGGCTGAGATCACCCACCAGTTGATCTGAGGGGATACTGGTTCCCATTATAGGAACTACATTTCAAGCTGTTGGCCACATGCTTAGACATTAAGTAAATGGTGCAGTACCTCAGTTAGTACAAAAGTATTTCAGAACTGAGGCCATTTCAGTTGTGACCAATCTTTGCTGAAGATACAGATGGAGATATATAAAAAATAATTAAAAAAACCCCACCCTAACTAACATTAAAATATGTTAATTAATCTATAATCAGTAAAATAAGATGGTGCAATCATGTACTAATTGTGCTTGTTGGTATATGTTTCTGTAATGAAGTCAATCACTTAAATATCTGCAAAGGTCTTAGAATTCTGAGATGAATGATTTGTTTAATGGATAAATAGAAACAGCTATAAAATCAATTCATTTGTATTTTAACAAGCATTTTATTGCCTTCTGACTTAAACAATCTGTGAAGTTCAGTAAAGCTCAATTAAATCTCGGTCATCCAGAGAGCTATTTCTCTTCATAGTCTCATCCCAGGTCTTCTATTAACATTTTTCATCATCTCTGTTGATTTCCTTTTCAGACAAATTTGTTGATTTCCAAAATTCTTTTTTCCTGTACTATCTTTCAGCAAACACCCCATAAGGATTTCAGATCTGGTGTAACAAGATGTTTCACTACTCTGTTCTGGTGCACTGGGACCCGCTAACATTAATAATCCAGGGGCTAACCCAAGATACTGTGAGCAAAATCTCTTCAGGAAATGAGATGGAATTTCTGAGATTTCTCAATATGACCCATGTTTACATTTTTTTCTTGTATATGACTCACAGGTGAATCAAAGCTGTATGAGCTATATGATAATCTGTAACATGCTACTTAGGTATGGATGGTTTCTCTTGCCTCTACTCCTCTTCCTATGATCCCTGGCTGTTTCAGTGGAAGCAGAGATCCCTTAGCATTTTAACAGACTTGATTTATTCTTCTGTAATGCTTACAGTTCTACAGCTAAATTGCTCCAGTTTCTGAGGATGGGAGCTGTAAATTGCTGAGAGTTTGCATATGATGCAGGATTTAGCAGCAAGTGCACAGAAAAAGATTCTTATGTTTGACATTTCCAATATTAGACACCTAAATTCTCAGTTAGACTTTGAAGTATATGGCCTGTTTGTTGAGCAGCTGCTGTTCTAGCTGATATCAATTGACACTAAGGGTGAAAAAGAGCTTGAGATATCGGAGTCTCTAAAAATAGAGGGACAGAAATAAAAGAGTAAATGAAGGTGCATTTTTAGCTATTATAAAACATTGTGGTTAGGACTAGTGAAAAGAAAAGTCAACTTTTTTTTTTTTTAAGAAGAAGTTGGATTTTCAATTTAACAGACATTTTTATGAGGATGCATGTCCCCTGACTTTATTCACTAGGCAAGGCTGGCTGACAGGCCACATATATTAGGCTGACCTGCTATATGAAGGAAGACTTTGGTACTGTGCCTCCAATAGGTGAGATAAAGTTTTATTATTGGGTAGCGAGATATGAACAAAATCCAAATCCCCACTATTTAGTCCATGAGTCTTGACAAGACTAGAAACAGAATAACCTCCAAATTTTAAAATATCACTATGGAATCTCCTAGCAATTTAATTTTTCTTTTCTCACAGACCTTTTTTTTCTTTTTCTTTTTGGTGAGTGTGCGTCTAGGTATGACATCCCTCACAGTGTCCGTAGCCTTGCATTTAATATAATTAATGGTGTCCTCTTAACCAGCAAGGAAACCATAATGGCTCCACTTGCAGCCTGTTGCGGGGTCCAAGAGCTGCCCGGTCAGGGATCCCAGCGCTCCTTTCCAGAAATGTATTCCAACTAGTACTCAACATGACTCAGTATCCTACAGACTTGGAAGCCTTTTTCTGTGGATGAAGTATTTTATTTTTATTTATTTATGCATGCAAACTGACATTTTGGTTCAAGATGAACCTGAGTCCCATATCTCTGCTTGCTGATAAAGCATCAAAACTGTTCTAACCAACTTTCCTAGGCACCTGCTGTTGGCCAGTGTGAGAGACTAGGTAGGTGGGCACATGGGAATAGATGGGATTAGTGTGGCTGCCCTTGTCCTCTTGTCTGGCGAAGTGACTAAGGAGGAAAGTTTGCACAAATCCATTAGGGCATGCATGACCATCTCTGCCAGAAAGAACAAATCCAATGAGGCTTTCCTGAAATCTCTGTTACAAGCTCATTTACATGGATAAGAAGCAGCAGTTTATATCATTGCCTCTTTGTCAGAGATTGAGGCACCTAACCTGATGGATTCGAGTTGGATTATAACAGCTTCCTTTAGAGATTTCAGAGTACTGCAAGTGCTGCACCAGAGAAATCCAGCAGAGCTGAACAGCCAATATATTGCTATTCAGACTTGGAATGCAGCCCTAACCGTGCATTTTTTTACTTCTCGTTCCTCTAGTATTAAATATATCTTCTAGCTCCATTGTTAACATATCTTCTAATACCCTTAAAGTTAAGAATTATATCTATGTGTGTATTTGCACACCTAGTATTTTTTTTCCTTTTGCCACAACTGTGTATGTCTTATTTAGAGAAATACTTTTTCTTGTTTTGTGCTTTACCAGTTGTCACAAAAACATACCATTTTTCTGCTTTATGTTTCTGAATAGCAAGCAGAGCTGGAAAGAACTTCACACTGTGATGCACTTTCAAAACAATTTTGCTACTTTGAATGTAAATATGGTAAGTGCAAGGAGCACTGACAAGGCTGCTGTACAGCTTGCAAAGACTTAAGCAGGTGCAAATTAATTCACTTTGTCCTGAGAACTTGCACCTAGTGGAGAGCTCTTCTTACAGCCAGCTTGCATGAGATGGAGCAGCTTCCTTCCAAACTGAGACAAATGCTTGTGCTGAATTATTAAGACAAAGTTCTACTGCAGGACCCACTTAATTCTGATGAGCCTGTCAGCTTGACCTTGGTACCAGGGAAGATTATGGAACAGTTCATCTTGAGTGCATTCACATGGCATGGGCAGGACAACCAGGGGATCAGGCCAGTCAGCATGGGTTCATGAAAGGCAGGTCCTGCTTGACCAGCCTGATCTCCTTCTGTGACCAGGTGACCCGCCTAGTGGATGAGGGAAAGGCTGTGAATGTTGTCTACCTGGACTTCAGCAAGGCCTTTGACACTGTCTCTCATGGCATACTGCTTGAGAAGCTGGCGTCTCATGGCTTGGACAAGTGTACTCTTCACTGAGTAAAAAAATGGCTGGATGGACGAGCCCAAAGTGTTGTGGTGAATGGGGTTAAATCCAGTTGGCGGCAGGTCACAAGTGGTGTTTCCTAGGGCTCGGTGTTGGACCCAGTTCTGTTTAATATCTGTATCAATGATCTGGATGAGGGAATCGAGTGCACCCTCAGTAAGTTTGCAGATGACACCAAGTTGGGAGGGAGCGTTGATCTGCTTGAGGGTAGGAAGGATCTACAGAGGTACACAGAGGGATCTGGACAGGCTGGATCGACGGGCTGAGGCCAACTGTATAATGTTCAACAAGGCCAAGTGCCGGGTCCTGCACTTGGGTCACAGCAACCCCATGCAGCGCTACAGGCTTGGGGAAGAGTGGCTGGAAAGCTGCCTGGTGGAATAGGACCTGGGGGTGCTGGTTGACAGCTGGCTGAATATGAGCCAGCAGTGTGCCCAGGTGGCCAAGAAGGCCAACGGCATCCTGGCCTGTATCAGAAATAGTGTGGCCAGCAGGAGCAGGGAGGTGATTGTTCCCCTGTACTGGGCACTGGTGAGGCCGCACCTTGAGAGCTGTGTTCAGTTTTGGGTTCCTCACTACAGGAAAGACATGGAGGTGCTGGAGCGTGTCCAGAGAAGAGCAACCAAGTTGGTGAGGGGCCTGGAGCACAAGTCTTATGAGGAGCGGCTGAGGGAACTGGGGCTGTTTAGTCTGGAGAAAAGGAGGCTGAGGGGAGACCTTATCGCTCTCTACAACTACCTGAAAGGAGGTTGTAGTGAGGTGGGTGCTGGTCTCTCCTATCAAGTAAGTAGTGATAGGATGAGGAGAAATGGCCTCAAGTTGCGCCAGGGGAGGTTTAGATTGGATATTAGGAAAAACTTCTTTACTGAAGGGGTTGTCAGGTATTGGAACAGGCTGCCCAGGGAAGTGGTTGAGTCACCACCCCTGGAGGTGTTCAAAAAGTGCATAGACAAGGCACTTCAGGACATGGTTTAGTGGGCATGGTTGATGGTTGAACTCGATGATCTTGAAGGTCTTTTCCAACCTAAATGATTCTATGATTGTATGAGCAAATGCAAAAGCACTAACTGATGGGTTTGGGGAATTTAATTCTGCTAAAGACAAGTCCTGCAACTCTTGAAAAAAACTGTTTTCAGATCTCTTTTCTCTGGATTATAGAAATAAAATGTATGTGTAGATCAGGAAACAAGTTAGTAATGTGAGAAAATCCTGAAACTGGAAGTTATTTACACTGAACTTTTTTTTAATTAAAAACCGACAGTATGTCTCTGATATAAGTGTTAGAAATATGTATATTTTCATAATGTTGCTTGATTTGCTACTACTGAGAAATGCAAAAAAATGCTGTACTTCATCCCAAATGGGGTAAATAAATAGCCTGAATTTTAAAATTCCTTACTTCTAGATATATTTGCCAACTAACCCTAACTTAGTTTTAACCTTTTTTTTTCTTTTTTCTAAGCGTGTTATTTCTTTTCTACTGCCAGGTTCCAAACTCCCTTCCTATTTCTCCTCCTGTATTCCATTTTCTTCATTCCTCTGCTATTTGCCAGTCAAAGTTTACTGTTTGTTTCCCTCTATCTCCTTTATTATTCTTTTGGTGCCTGTCTTATTCTTCCTTTCCTCTAGATGTGGGTTTATTTATGCTTTCAAAGGGAAGCCAATGAATAGCTGCTCCTCCCTTAACACACACATGTGCACACACTCAAATCCACTGGGTGCTAAGCTTGCTGCAGCTCCTCCACCACTGCTCTTCTTTGCCTAACAGAATACTAGCTTTTTTTTTTTCGTACTCGGCTCCCTGTACCAAAATCAATGTTCTGCTACACTGACTGGAGTGACAGTAATGCAGGAGATACTAGCCCAACAACTTGATGCACAATGAACTGTTCTCCAAAAATTCCTCTCTGCTAAAAAAACAAGGAGGAGGAAGTCACACTTTGTTTCCTCCATGGACAGAGTTGCAATTCCTTTTTTTTTTCTGGCTCCTCTGCACCTTCCCCCCCCCCCCAAATCCAGAAGTGAACAGCTCAGGCTTACAGGATGCTAGTTCAAAGAAAGGGCTTAAAAACTGTTCCTTCTTTACTATATCATTATCTGATACAAGAGCCCAAAACATAAATGCTGTTGCTCTCTTAAAGGCAAAGAGAGGCTATTACTGGGGCCAGCGAAATCTTTTGGGGGATTAGTGGTTTCTCCCTCAGATTAGGAGCCATTAAAAAAAATTTCTTGAATCCTTGACAGTATTTCCCTGAGTTAATCTCCTCTGGTGGCTGTTGGGATTTGCAGTGTCTACCAATGTCAGTCACTGCTGGTTATGCCATGCAAAAGGATATGTTGTGAAACAACACACACACTGATCATTCAGGAGAGTAAAATTATGCTCTAGTGCTAGAAAAATTGGATGACAATGGACTTCATTTTCAGCTGATCAGAGCTGAGAGATGACATACAGAGGTTCAGACTGCTTCCAGTGAATTCAACACATTTCTCTTCACAAATTATCCATCAGAAGCTCCTGATTTTTTTTCTGTTTATTTTCTTTTTTTCTGTCTTTATTCAACCTCTGATTTCCCCCCCCCCCCTCCCCCGTGAAACAAAAAAAAGTAAAATCACTGTTTTCTGGACTATTTGTATAGGCATTGTTGATACCAAAAATCTGAGGTTGTTTTGATTATTTTTTCACGCTGAAATATCATTGGTTTTGTTTCCTGATGGGGTGAATGTAACTAGTGGGCTCAGACTCACTGCTGGGGTGAGTAGTTGAAATTCCATTGAGGAGACCAGTCAGGAGCCTGTTTAAACAATCACAGGATTTGACCTGCAAAATAAGGTTAATCAGAGCCTACTGGATTTCCAAATGGGTTTTGTTAGAAAATTGGCTGAATATTATGTGAAGATGGGTAAAGGGAGATTTTGCTTTGCCTACTGAAGTGGTTCAACTAACCCTGTGCAAGACTAGTGCTTCACACTTGGCTTTTCTCTCCCAGCTTTTCCACAAATATACTTGATTTGAGAAAATGAAAGACAGAGGAAAAAGTAGACACTGTTAGAGGCTTACTGGCAACTCATTTAAGGCACAGGAAGGTTAAACAGCTACCTGTGCTGCATTTTTGCAAATGTGACCCACTGAGCTATGTAAAAGTGATCTGTTCCATGGAAATTTGATCTGAAAATATTTACCAGTGTTTGTTTCACTTTTTTCTTGGAATTATACTTTCTATAATAGTACTTCACTCGTACAAGGAAAAGTATAGAAATTAAAGATGATTTAGTTGCCTTCAGCATTATTCTATATTGCTTCTGAATGAAAACATAAGCTTGAATATTTGGGGGATTTTTTTCTTTCCTCAATCTTATTTTTCTTGTGTTTGAAAAACACAGATTGTAACAATGCTGAGCAATAGAAGTGCTTTTCATTTTCAAAGCATTAAACAAGGAATGACTAATTACATTAGCTGTTTGGCACAGGCATGATACAGCCTTGATCCTTCATTCAATTAGAGCTTACTTTGAATTTGGTGAGGTCAGATTGCATCCCAGTTAGGTGTTATGACTCAGATCATGTCCTACCCATATTTTTGCAATTACTGAAGTAACACTAAGAACTTTTGACAAATGAGGTACATTTCATTAGGTCTGTTTAGCAGACAGGGAAAGCAAGTCATGACAAAATGAAATAACTTAAAAGCAAGTGGCAAAATCGGTTGTTAGTCCCTGTGAAGCTTGAATTTGTAAGCCTTTTGGGATGGGAGGAGCAAAAATGCAAAGAAAGGATTTCAGCTCCCTCCTCCTTCAACTATGTTTCTAGTCTTGCTTGAAGGGAGGAGGTACCATGAACTGACATACCCTAATTTGGCACAGGTGACATAAGCATGAGTCTGGACATTCCCATAGGACCCCTTTCTTATTCTCTGCTCACAGATGCACACATGGATGTACATACTTTCCATATCTATGGAAAAACTCCAGTGGCTAACACAAGGAACAGCCATCCACATCTTAGCAGAGGACTAGCAAATTATTTAGTAATTGCCACTAAAACAACCACTGCCTTCTTGTGAAGACCACTTCCTATGGTTCATTTATAATGACAGTCCCACTTCAACACCTTACCTTACCCAATTCTCCCAGTCAGCCCAGCTACTTATTCCTGTATCTCATGCACTAAGCCTACACGAGCCTGCCCTCTGGCATAAGAACTTTCAGGTTCCAGTCAGAAATGACCCTACCTACAATCAAGATCCAAACCTTCTTTTTCTGCTCCGATTCAGAACCTGTCTCTCTCTGAACACACAGTTGTTAACAGGCCCAGATGCAGGTGGCCCCGTGCCTAGTTTTCCTGTCGGCTGCCCCAGAGGGTGGAGTAGCATGGAGTATTTGGAAATTCGCACGGATAAAATGAACAACATCAGATCGTACCAACCTTGTATGCTAAGGGTTATTAATCCGTAAACGGGACCTAGTTTTTATGCTTGGAGCGCATGCCTGGTTTTAATGCCTAAGGACCTACACCGCCTGTGTCAACACCGGTTGTTCGTAAGCAGCCACAGGGAGGGAGATGGCTGCAGAAGTCGCTGCAGGACGCGGCCAGCGAGACGCCGCGGGGCCGCCCGCCGCTGCCCGACGCCACCGGCGCCGGGAGGGAGGAGGAGATGGCCGCCGGCCGCTTTCCCCTTCTCCCCTGCGTTATGTCCCCGTTCTCCCGCGCGATGGCAGCATTTCTGAGCAATCCGCCGGCGCCGGCCGGGGGAAGGAGGGCGGTGGGCCGGGGCCGGGGCCGGGGCGGCGGGGCGCGGCTCTGCGGGGAGCCCCGGGGCGGCATCGGGGCCCCTTGCCGCGGGCCGGTGGGCCTGAGGGGAAGAGGAGAGGGTGGAAAGCGGCGGTAACGTGGGTCCTCGCTCAAGGACAAGATGGTCGACTCTTCCCGGCTCCACAGCCTGACCCCTGGCAGCCCGGCGGGGAGGGCGGTTACCTTCTGGAGTGTTCCGTACACCGAAGGTACCCCGGGATCTCCCGAGCCGTCGCCGGGCACAGCCTCACCGCTGCAGTCCCCGTCCGAAGCGTCTGCTGCCAGTGGAAGGGGCGGAGGGACGGATTCAGCTGTCCTGAAATTGGCCTGTTCCCAAACAGGATTTGTCTATCTCTTTAGAAGGTGGGAAATGGGGAGGGAAAGCCAGAGTGCAGCACGTTGCAGGGTGGTGACCTGCCCAGAATCGCTGTAGGACCTGCAAATGCAAGTTAGACTTGAGAGATACACATGGTTTTTCTGACCTATTCAGCATCTCTGGGCTTATCTGAGGACACTTTCAGAGCTCCAGTTATGAAGTGAGGAGCCTGAAGTATGTCTGTCAATGATCACTTCCCCATTAGTCTGCAGCTTCTTTTGAAATCAGAAATGTGCAGATATTTTTTTAAAAAGTGATCCATCATTTTTCAACCTTTTTCTCCCCAAGTTTGCAAGACCAAATGTATTTTTACCGGGTTGATGTACAGGGCTTTCATGGTACTGAAGTAATTTATGAAGATGGAACTGGGTTAAAGTCTTTTATACCTGTCTTGAAGAGTGGGGTAACTGTCTTTTGCTGGAATACAGTTTTATGATGTGCTATAAAATACTCTATAACCTATTTGATAGAGTGGAAAAATAAATTTTCTTCAGCATCACCTTTATGTTGCCACAATGTACCTTTTTGTATATTATCTGACTCCTTATGCTTCACATTCAGGGAGGGACTACTTTTGCATAGCTCTACTATACTCATACACTGGTATTTCCAACATGGTTGGGGCGACAGGTTGCAAATAGTAAACCATTGTTGTTAATTATAAAGACTAAGCTTAGAAACCATCGGGCAAGCTAGATATCCTATACAAAGTCTTCATATTTGTCTAAAAATAGTCTCCATGAAGAAAATCAGATATCTGGGAAAAAAAAAGTTGATTTAGGGATGTGCAAACAAGCTTTTGCCTGGAGTTTTGAAGTGGACACTCAAATTTTACAATAAAGTTCAAAGCAGTAGAAACAAAGGCTTCACACAGGCAACAGTTACACAATGGATTCAGATAACCCAAATCTTGTTTTTCACTGAAGCCCTGAAGTTAGGGTATTCAACTCATCCTTAATGAGACCGAATAGTGTGGAAGCACGTTAGGGGTAAGTAGTGAGTTGTTCTGCCTTTTGTCTCAGACCACGTCTGTTTTTTATATACATATTCACTAATGCAGACATTGGAACCAGGGCATGAGTACCAGAACCACCAATCTGTTGTCATTCTTTTCTTTTTATTTTAATAGACCCAATGAATAATGGAGACGCTTCTTCTAAATTAATAGCACTAAGAAATGAAGAAACCTTCTTTCTACAGCCTCTTGATTTGGATATTCCATTCAGAAATATGCAGTCCACATTCAGATCTATTTGGGAGGAGATTTGAATTTAGTTTCTTGACATCCCAGGAGAGACTCTAAGACATCAGACCATTGTTTAAAAGGCAGTCAGGACCCTTAACTCTTCTCTGACTTTTGGCCAAAACACAAACTTTTGCTTCTTCAGCTATTTCACATATTCAAAGTTATTTTGCAAAATTTTGAGGCAATCACAAAGGAGACACAATATTCGATATTCTACAGAAAATCACTGGCAGGTTCAAGACTTTGGCCTACAGTTCCCCAGTCTTAGTACACAGAACTTGCATGGCTAGTAGATAAAATCTGAAGCTTGACATTTACTCCCATCTGTGCCACTGGCCTTGAATAGTTCTTTTATCTTCACTGTGCCTCAATTCTTCCCTTGGAAAAGTGAATCTAATGCTTCTGACCCACTTTTTCATTACTTTGTCTTTTAATAAATGAAGAGAGTATTTATTATTATAAGTCATCACTGATGCGTTATTTTAGCAGTTTCCATACTAGGGGTAGCTTCTACCAGAAGGAAGGCAAATTTCTACTATTTCCAACAATAAATAGAAATATTCAGTCTGACAATGGCAGGAGATACAGAAATTAGACTTTCCTTTTTCGCCCTACTGTTATAAATCCAAAGCCATTAATGACCTTGGCCCAGCATGTCTTGTTGAGAATTAGTGACTAGATGAAAACACTTTCCCCAAAGGGACAGTGATTACTTCTCAGTAAAATTCACTAGATATCAATCAAGCTAGCAAAATCATTCAATAGTGTTGTGGAATAATTTGAAAAGACGTCATTTATGAATCTGAAAGGTTTTTAAAAATTAACAGACTTGTAAAAAGAATCTGTTGAGTAACATATACTATTTAATTAGAAACTATGTAAATATGTACCTCAAGGGACATTTTGATTATCAGCTTTCCTATGTGTAATAAGAAAGTAATATAGTAGTATTGCATCCAAGCTGCATGGAACATGGGACAAGTGCATCCATGGCTGCATAGTAAACAATGGAGAAAAGCAGTGAGCTTTGTGGTATTGCCTGCAGTGCAATCATGGAAAGATAGAAATCATGTTTTACCTTTTTATGAGTGAAAATACTACACTTTCCTAAGCAGTTTTCCACTTCTTTTCTAAATTGGCCTGGCCTGAATATCCCAAAGTTGGCCTCCTGCTTAAATGACAATGAAATGTTCTCTGTGGAGAAAACTTCATGCCACTAATAATCTTTGCAATCTGCTTGGGCTTCTGAAGGCTCAAAATTCACTGAAGAGTATATGGGTAGAACTAATATGCTGGTGAGGTCTATGTGCTGATTACAGTTCAATATGTTATATATGGACTGATATGCATGCATATATTACGTGTGGGTTGTTCAGTTAGTGATGCAGCACTCCCTGTGCAATAAAATCAGCTTAGATTATACTGGAAGAATAACACTAGGTTTCAGCTATTATACCCTGTGGAAGGATGTTGCATAAAACTAGCAACATGACCAATATGGGGTCAAAAGCTCTTAGTAATAAATAAGTTTAAATTCACCAATATTCAATCTTTGCAGCCTTGAAGCATTTTGGACCATCATAGCAAATAATTTACTTTGTAGTCCTTCATCTCTCCAAAAGAGAGACAATTAAAAAGAGAAGGTGAAGCATTTGAGTGTGTGGGTGGAGCATCAGATGCTTTTGTAAAGTAAGCTATAAAAATGATGTCCCTCTAGTCTAAACACCTATTTGTCTTAAGGTTGGTTATAATCCCAGGTTTCATATATCACTTACAAAGGTCTTTGTTAAAGGAAAACCTTTTCATTCTCCAGTCTTCAAAGCAATCTATTAAAGCCTATCTTTTTAGCCTACCAAGCACTGCAAGGGGTTATAGGGATGTATGAATTGTACTTCATAGCAGCAGGACTGAGATTTTAAAGGCAATGGGATTCGGCAAGCTGCAAAGGTGGCCTTAACAGTAACTGTGCAAAGAGCTACTGTGTGCTAGATTATTTAGAATTTATTATTTTGAACGTGTCCCAAGTATACATGTCCTGCTTCAGAGCGGAGCTGCAAGCTGTGGCTAAGTTCAGTGACATTAGCTATTGCTCATGAGCTAAGGAGGATTCTGAGCTAGGAAATTCTAGTCTTAAGGTGTAGTGTGCTGTCAAGGCCATCCAAAGTTTGAACTTGTTCGGTGTCACTTTGGTGTGCTGTGGAGTTGAAAGGCAGAACAGCATCTGCTGTTACATGAAGGAGCTTTAGTTTGCCAGTAAATCTTAAACAAATACCAATTTTAGTCCTTTGAGCAGCAGAATTCTTTTGAACTCCTGTTGAAGACAGGGATCGCAGGGATCAATCTGACTACTGCAGGGCAGGATGTGTTCATTCAGTAGCAGCAGCTTTGGCACCAAAAAAGGATTGTTAGAGCCTATTTTCCTTTTAGCAGCAGGAGTAAGAACTGTAAAGAAACAGGACTCAGTGAGATTGCATGATGCATAAACAGTGTGTAATCCTCTGAATGTGCAGGGAATTATATACAAATGAGGAACAAGAACAAAAATCCAGTTGTCGCTGTTGTACATGCCTGGTGCTGAATATCCGAGTTTCAATTGTAGGTCAGGGATGCCATTGTCTTCAGAGGGGAACTCTGAAACTGTATAGCACTTTCTAGTTCCTCCTTTGGGATTTAATCAGAGAAGTCCAGAAGGTAAATGGATCTGTATTCAGTGGTTTCAGCTCCACAGGTTTCTATTTCGTAAATCAGATAAAATGCATTCCTTTTTACATTAACAGAATAATCTGAGGGAAAAAGTATTTATTGGATAGGTTTCTATAAACAATTATGGAATAAAACCTAGGGCTTTAGTAACTAGGAGCCAGAAGGGAAAGAGAATGAAAAAAAAATAATCTGATATGCACTTTCCTGGAAGTTACACTACAGAATACCGAATAGCATGCAATCAGAAAATAGTAAGAAATGAGATCTATTGCAGAGACCAGGTTATAACAGTATTAACTTTTTTTTTCTCCTTCCTTAGGAATGCTTATATATACATAAGGAAAACAGAAACACGTTTAAAAAATGTCAAGGATAATATGCATTTTTTTTCTAGATTTTTTTTTCTTATTTTCATGGAGACACTTTTGGCAAAATAGTCAAAGGCTATAATAAAGGGATTAAAAGATGCCTGCACGCAGGCAGGCATGCATACATACACATACATGCATACATCCATACTGTATCTTGGGTTGCAAATTTCTGTTAATTATTTTGAGAAAATAAATTAAACATAGAAACAGAAACTGAAAGATCAGTAGCAGAAGGGTTTTGACAAACATAATACCTGCAGCTGCATTTCTGTTTGTATGAGAGATTTGATTTGACATCCTCTCATGTTAGCATTTGGAAGAGAATAAGGCTTGGCATATGCTACTATGTATTTTCCTCCTACAGAGGACAGAAGTGGCAGGCACCCTGCTATACGTTTTAAATTGTTCCCTTATTGCACAAATTAAAAGAGAAATATTTAAACATACTTCAGAGGTTAATTTATAACAATTACTTTGTCTCTTTAAAGGCACATTTGTTTCCTATTGTTTGAAATCTATAAAAATACAAACCACAAGAGACCAGTAAACCTTTCTAATTTCCTTAAAAAAAAAAGACAAGCTTTCTTAAGGAACCGACTGTACCCAGTGCCTGAAAAAGTACATCTATGACTTTTCCTTCTCAGGAAAAGAGGTGGAAGCACCTCAGCTACATGTTAAGAGATGAACCTCAGCATGCAGGAATTGTTGAAAATAGAAGTTTTATTACAATTAGTACCCCCAAATGTATAAGATGCTGACGGCCTTGACTGCAGAGGCTGTTGAGGTTATACAGACATAGTATTTATTAAGATTATGTCAATGACATTGTCTTGCAGCAAGCAACAGAGCAAGACTCCGCAACTGAAGCTGGACAGACTCAAACAGAAAATAGGGTGTGCTTTTTTAACAGCAAGGGGCAGCTATTTGTCAGCTATGCACAAGTATGCAGAGGTCCCTGTCACTGAGCTCCAAACCAAGCCTTCTTATCTCTTGAAATAATGCCTTCTAGCTCAGCAAGAGATTTTAGGGCTTAGTACAGGATTGATGTAGGGATTCCCATGGTCTTTGTTACAGGTCAGATGAGCTTATATAACTATCTCATCTGGTCCTTGGCCCTGTGAATCTTTTCACCAGCTGAATACAGGGGTTAGTATATACATCCAACAAAGATCCCTCTCATTCTTCTTTCTGCAATGCAAAGTTGTTTGCCTGTGTATCGGTATTTGGTCATGTGAAACGGGCATGTATGTCACTTGGCTTTTAGGCACTGTAATGCTGCATGTGAGAAGACAGCATGCTTTCAATTTTGTAGTTAAACTTAGTTGTGAAAAGTTGTGTCAATCCTCCACACCTCCAGCAACATAAAGCAAGCTACTGTAATACAGTGTCTAATTATTCTGAACCCCTATATCAGAGTACAGCCAAAGTTCATTAGTACTCACCTGGCTAGGTGTCTCCAGATTTGCTGCAGACTTATTCTGCCTACAGAATACTTAGGCAAAAAGTCACACTCTGGGTGCAGGAACCAATTCATTTGTTTCAGGGAAAGACGAAGAATCATATTGTTTTGTAATAAAACTCTGAGGTCTTACCTACAAAAGAGTATATTGAGTTTGAATTACATAATATGTTATTATTTTTATTATTTAAAAAATATGCTTTCTTCAGCGCAACAATGACACTATACAGAACAATGAGATTAATCTAAATAAAATTCAGGAACCTTATTTAAAGCTGGTTGAAAATGCCCATGTTGACTTCAAGGAATTTTAGAACTGCATAATTTGATTTGTCAGCATTTAGTGTAATTTGTTCTGTAGGAGAATTCCTGTATGGAACATGCAAGGAAAGAATGTAAGAAATTTCAGAGAGCTGGTCACCCAAATCTCCTTAGATAATGACTAGGGGAATGTAACAGACCAAGCAAGAAATAGGTAAGTGCTCATGGAAATGTGCAGAATATTTTGCAAAGGGCTGTGTGCCTCCACGGAGGAGGAGAAGAAATAGGCAACAGTGGTTGACTATATGTTAGGCATTTAAACATGTGGAATCATGGACAATTAAGCTTTTCTGTGATGAATTTGGCTATCACTACAGTGATGGAAAGCTCTCTTTGGGCAGACAGAGAGAGGAAAAATTTTGAGAGATATAAATGTCCTGCTACCATACTAAGTAGTCAAGGTTACTTATGCTCAGGCTTGAAGACTCAGTTATCAGAATTTATTTTTCTACACAGATTTATTCTGTTTTCACTGAGGCCAGGCATTTATTGTTATTGTTATTTGACCTAGGAGATTATCTGCACTCTCGAGTTTCTGTCTCTGGTTGGACATTAGTTTTGCCATTTTTATTTCATTCAGAATCACCAGTGACTTGTATTTGCCAGCTCTTAATGTGACAGATAACAAGGACAATGGAAAGCGCTCTGTGACAGATGCAACCTTGTTGGCATCTGCAGGTGCAAACATATTTTCAGTTTAGCATGCTAAAGGGCATCAGTTCAGAGCCTTAGGTGGTTTGGAGCATATGCTGCTGCTGAAAATAATAAGAAATAAAAGTATTTTGAAGACAGTTGTGCAGGCAAAATTGTACGGAGCATTTAACTCTCTGAACACTGAGAAGAAATGTCTAGGTTGTGTCAAACTGATGAAATGCCTGTGATGATAAAAATAAGGCTGCTAGAAGTCCTGTGCTCTTGTACACCGCTACAGCACTTAATGTTTTCTGTTGCAGCTTCCTTAGAAGACAATTGCCCTTGGTATCACGGTGATATTTCAATGTTTCTTTGTGGCCTCTACCCAGACCCCTATTATTAAGCATTTTCTCTTCATTAATAATTGATGCCTGTGTTTAAGGCTTCAATTTGAAAATATCTCTCAAATCTACTTTATTAGATTTTGAGTAAATGTTCCCCAAATCTCCTCAGCATTTTGTTAAAAATGAATGTCATATATCTTTTGATAAAACCTACAGAGTTAAGTGCCTAATAAAATACTACATGACTAAAATGACTATTAATATTTTAGCATTATGCTGAAGTATGAATGTTCTCCCGGCAAAGGTATGAATCACTGGTTTTTCATTTCTTTAATTCTTTATTAATTGGTACTTGAGGCAATAAACCATAACATATAACTTTGGCTTCAGATAAGGTTTAATGAGTGCCTGACCTTTGCTTGGATAATTCTCTGTCAGTGAACCAATTCAGGATAACCCTTTGAAGCTTGAATTCCTGTTTTGAATGCTACTTGCTTTTCACTGTCCTTGACTTGAATGGACAGTACTGAAACTTGGCTTTTTATCTTAAAAAGGCTTCCATAAGAAAGCTTTCTTTTAAATGACTAATTTAGTGGAAATTTAATTTTTTTTAGTGTCTCTGTTTCATTAATTATTCTGCAATAGAACAGAAGTCTGATTAAAGCTGGAACTGAGGACCACCTATCCTAACATAACTGAGTTATATAGCCTGCTAAGCTGTCATAATCTGCATGATGGCCCTTCTACCTAAATGTACATCATGCATATAGATATGCAGTAAAAAATACAGCAAAGTAAGTTCTAATTCTCTTAGTCCCACAGAGTATAGCTGGAGAAATCAAGAAGTCATTACCTAAATGAAATTGTATGTTAGATAGAGGACCTGAATAGGTTTGATACCTTTCAGGAAATTCTAAAAAAAATGCAGATACCCAGCTGGTAAGGCTCAAAACTTGACTGAAGTCTCCTGAGAACAGGCTTCTCCAAGGGGATCTCCAGTACTTTCTAGTTCTGGCTGGATTTGAAGTACTATGAGAGCAATCACTCATGCTTTAAATTGGGATTTATATTTTCTATTCCTCTCCGAATCCCAATGTGCAGCTAGGCATGAGGAAATGTGAAAATGACCCAACTTATTCTGACTCTGAAAATATTTTATGATTTTAGACACTACTGAAAGATTAGGCAATGTATTCTGTACCTTAAAATATCTTATTTCTGGGGGAGTTTCTGAGTCCCATGCCTAGTGGTAGTATCAATTCTAACATTTGTTTCCAGAAAAAAGTAGAACCTGATTAAAAAAAAATAAATTAAAAGCAGCCAAATCTTTTAGCAGAAGTAGCCCAGTTATTTGGCACTGAGCATACATGAGGAATACTAAATTAAATACTTTCTCCTGTGACTGTGATCCAATACGATCTTTGGCAAGTATATGAGTTAAGGCCAGACACGTTTTACAAGAGTGCCCTACACACTGGCTAGTGTGACCAGTGTGTACATTATATTCTTTATTGAAAAATTGTTTCTGTGTATATAAAATAAATAATATTCACTGGAGCAGGGTTTGGAATTTGTGTCTTATACTTTTAAGCCATTGTAACGCTCAACAACAAATATGTAATGATTGAATGCAAAATATAACAGCTTCACTTCAAAATGCCTTATATTCTCAGTGTTTTAAATATATTCAGGGGTTCAATTCCAGTTTTCAATCAGAAAGCTGACACTAACTGTCAAGGACATACAGACAAGGGAGAGTTTATCCCTGTCTTTTTATGAAGGCAGATAATTAACACCTATTAAAACAACATAAACATAACTGTGTGGTATCAGATTATATCAGTAACTCTAGCATGAATATAATAGTGTTTCTATTTGTCAGATTCCAAACAACTTCTGAGTTTTGTTTTGTTTTTTTAAAATTCTATACTTAGCTAATACTATTTGTTGCAAATAATTCATGGGTTTGGGCATTCACAAGTAATGTAATGAATGACAATTGCATTCTTCAGTAAAACACTCTGAAAAGAAAATAGCTAGTCCTAATTACATTCTTAAATAAACATGTGCTTCAGTGCTTTGCTAAAACTTGTGCACGAGGTCCTGATCTTATCATTTGCATACATTGACTCAAAAGATTTGAGAATTTTTACCTGCAAAATCTGCCCGTTTCCTTGTGGAGTCACATTCATTCTGTATGAATATTTGGACTCATTCTTCACACTGAACATGCCATTTGCAAAGACAAGATATCAGGGCTAACAGGAGCAACCTAGAAAGGAAAAATAGATCTAGCTGCTTACAGCTAACAGCATAAATGTATGGAAACAAGCTGCCTCACCATGGTTAAGAGACTCCACTCCAGTGAACAGAATTAATTAAGTTCATTTCCACGCAGGACTGCCCTTGGTCCACAGAGAGTCAAAGGGCAGTTGAAGAGTATAATTACTTGTGTTAAAGAGAAAATGGCAATGGGAGTTACCCCAGCCTCACAATGTGATTTAAAAGAACAGCATGCCTTTATTGTATTTTTAGTTTGATGTGGGTGAATTACAAAGCAGGGGGGGGAAAGCTCTATGTGAAACAGTACTTACCAGATATAAATGGAAACACTCATTCAAATTGCTCATTCAAAGTAGTGAAGAAAGAGAAAAAGAAAAAAAAAAAATCAACCATTCTGATAATATGTCCAGCAGTAGGAACGAATGCCATCAATTATGGTTTGCTTGAGATTGTCATGAGAATAAAAAACAGCTGCCAAGTAAGGACTACTAATTTTTGACCTCATTAGAAAATATTAGATGTTGGGTGCAGTCATTCCCTTTGATCCAGTATGCACTAAGATTTTTTCCATTTTCACCTGCTCTGTACTGTACCATTCACCACAGTGTTACAGGTATTTTAACAGCCAAACTTTGACTACAGAATCTGTAACCCTCCAGGCCTTTTTCAAAGCTTGTGTAGCAACATACATTTTTTGTTGCCATCTTCCAAATGATTGCCATGTTTCTGTGGTACCTATTTTTATTTGTTTTTCCCCTACTCATGGTGGTATTTTGAATCATTTAGTACAATTTGGGATTACATTTTTACCTTAACTAAATGTTATAAATGTAGTGAGAGTGAGTTATTCTCCTTTTCTTTCACTAGTACCTGTCAATTAAACCAGGCACATGGGAAGGAAGGTGCTGTAGCTGTGGTATCCATCCCATTTCAACAACCTGTAACTCCCTCTTTCCCCCCCGTGCAGTATTGGGAAAATTCAAATAGGTGAGAGTTTATCAGACAGGCATAATGCCACTGTTCCCTTTATTGATATATTATTATACCATTACAGCCTAACAGTATTTCAGTGCTACAAGCAGCTCTAAGAAGCATTATCTCTCAATGTAAACTTTTGTTCTGGCTTGAGCAGAACTCACTGTGTTGGAGACTGCCAGAAACTGATGCTGGATGAAAGGGAAGTGTAGGGTAGGCTGCACCTCTGTATTACAGGACTAGTAAAGCTGCAATATCCTACCAAGCTTAGAGAAAAGAACATGGTGTACTTCACCTCATATCAACAAAGGAACAACTATACAGGGATTTTTCTAGGTGCTGGAAGAACTTTCTCTAATTCACGTTTCTAAGATGTAACTGAGAATAATCATAAAAGATTATGCAGAATACACAGAAGAAAGCTCTGAAAATTTTCCAATATATGGACAGTAAATGAGAGGCATATTATTTTCCCCTGGACACCCAGGTTTCTCTGTTACTTTCACCATTTTTCTATAGTATATCTGAATATTTTTTAACCTAATAATATCCAGCTGCAATTCGAATCTCCTCAAAGGATATTGTCCAGCTTGAAAATACAGGCAAAGGTGCTGAAGGAATCATGTATTGTTGTAGTTGTGGTAGTTCCACTGTCTCTGCCTCTGCTAACATCAGCAAGTCCTCCCTGAGAAACAGGCATTTTAACAGCTGTACAAAATGTTTATCTGGATCTCTGTTAGCTTGTTACTGTTGTTTCCTTTGTTTTTCACTTCCAAAAAGGTGTTCTTTCCATAAAATGAAAATGAAAAAAACCCTGAAACATAAGCTGTATATGGCCTCTTGTGGTCCTGCTGTTGCAGTAGAGGAACAGCTACCATGGATAAAGGTTATGGTTATGTCCTGTTGGTGTAGTGTAAATACAGTGCTGTGAAAGGACTAAAATTCACCTGTTTGGTTCAAGGTCAAGCAGTTATAGGCTGAAGTAGCACTGTCTCCAGCCTATTGCCTAATGCAGACATTTAAAGGTAGAGCTGTGGCCTAAATCAAAATTCAAATTCAGGACCTTTTGTTTCAGAATAAGTCTTACCTAAATTAGCTCCTCTATTAATTTTATAAAAGACTGTGTAATTATATCAAGAACTCCCTAAAGTGTCTTCCTTCTTTCCCTACTCTTTCATGAGATATATTTCTGTTAGATGTTGCTCACTGAAAATGTATTGGCAAAGCTGATTGATAGTATAAAATGAGAAATGGGATAAAAGACCAATTCTACATCAGTATTATATGCAAAACTGAATTCCAGTTTGTTGAGCTACAAACGTTAAAAGAAAAAAACCCAGCACATTGACCCCCCCAAAAAAAAACCCCAAAGAGTATCAAGATGTGATTTCAAGACTAAGTAAAAGAAAAGAAAAGAAAAGAAAAGAAAAGAAAAGAAAAGAAAAGAAAAGAAAAGAAAAGAAAAGAAAAGAAAAGAAAAGCAGTACTACTTTGAGTAGAAGTCACTGTGCTAGCTGACTTGGACTGAACTTGTGCTATTTCAGTTTTATATGGTTCAACATGAAAGCTAAAACAGTGTGGAAGCAATGTTAATTACTGAATCAGCTGTGTAGTAAAAAATCAGAGAGCTCAGAGCAGCCTTCAAAAAACTCACAGTGATTTTAAAACTACTGAAAGGAGGAGATAGAGAAATAAATGAAACATGAAACTTGCACTTCAAAATGCACAGATGCATAAGAAAAAGGGTAGCAACAACATAATGATATGTAATTATGTGACAATATTCATAGACTAGAGCAGTATAAAACCAAATTGATGAGACAATTCAAAAACATAAACCATAGCTATTCTGTTTATTTGGATCAGGTCCTCTTTGTAGAGAGGAAGGAAGGAAGGAATTTGAAAGGATATTCATGATTGGAAAAAGATAGGGTTGTTTGTCCGATTGCTTATATAGTACTATATAAAGGCTAAAGTGCTTGTGTGATTTAGCATATTTGGATAGCAGATGCTAAGAAACATGATTAGGAGAACACAGAGCTGCCATGTGTAGGAAAGAGTTACAGACTTCAATGACCATGTTGCAGTTTAATAGGCTTGGGCATTCGATCTCATTTCACCTGGAGTGGCAATGGGCAGTTCAACAACATTGCAAATAAGCAGAGGAAAACTTCCTGTACTTCAGCCCAATTTCTAGTTCTCTGCAGTGAATGTGGGTTTGTTTATTATGATAGCAGTGAAGAGGAAACTACTATATACTCCTGGTTTTGTTATGCCTAACGGATTTGTCATTTAGTAACACAGTTAACATTGGTGCCTGATAACATCAACAGAGAAGGCCCTGGAGGAATCTCCAGACAACTAAGATATATTTTATGGGCCAGATAATCCTCTGCAGGGGCCTCTCTTTTCATTGTCTATCCAGGGAACCCATGGACAGCTGGAGTTCTCACTCTGATGGCTCAAGACAGATGGTGGTAGTCTCACTCATACTGGGTAAATAATACAACATAGAGCTTTCTACAGTAAAGGAAAGCTACAAATTAATGAAAAAACCCTCTCCGTTTAGAAATGTTAGGTAACCCATAACAGATATTTTCCTTGTGTGACATTCCATAGTTGGGAGAAGTTGGGCTGAGCCCTTGCCAACCTCAGGACTGGATATTCCTGTCTGTAAGCAGGAATTGGCTTTCAGCATGGTTATGTGAACTATGTTCCTCTCACATGTCTCCACTGCCCTTTCCCTACCAGTGAGAGTGATGACTGCCCAGCACCAGGATGGCCTTCTGAGGAGAGTTCACGTTGCCTGCCTGATGTGCCTAGGGAGCTACTTTCCCTAGGCTCTGTATAGATAATGGAAAAAGCCTTCAGAAAGATACTCAGAGCAGGATGCAGCTTAAAGGCTCAAGTTTCCTCTTAGAGGCTATAGAGAAACTATGGAGAGAGTAGCTCTCTAGTTTAGGCCCAAAAGTTTGCCTTTTCAAGAAGGAGAGACAATGCTGTCATATTCTAACTTGGTAACTACCCTGTGTGAATGCTCCCACAGAACCATCTCTATTTATTTGATATTTTGATGTCTGTAGAAATGTCAGCAGGTAGTTTATGATTAAACACTAGCAATATAACTGACTTGAATTTAGTAAATTACAAAGTCAAAGAACTGAAATTAATTTCCAGTAGTTAGCAAGATCATGCATTTCAGTCCACTCAGGTGAGTTCACTGTTCCCACCTCAGTACAATATATTACTGGGTAAATATTGAGAGCATAGCTCCAGGACTGAGGAATATCAACATAAACGGATACCAAAAGTGGCTGAACTGCATCTTGCAGTTTAGTTTCATCTGGAAGGAATCTAGTTCCCAAAGAATCGGATAAGTTATTTGGAATCCTTCAAAAGCCCATACTAGGTTCAAATACCAAAGGTGTAGGGTAGCTCTGTGTTAAAAAGCATCTCCTACCTTTCAAGCCTCCAGACATCCTCTCTGTATTAGCCCCAGTTTTTTCTCTCAGCAACCCATCTGTATCTGACGTGACATTAATTCTGTCGCACAGAAGTAGGGTATTATTATGAATTGTTGCTCTCCAGAAGATGCAGGACTTTTAATCCATGTGACAGCCATTTTGTAGAATGAGCAGACGTATTTATTAATCGCTTGCTATGAGTTTATAAGTTTTGTCCTGTTACCTCCACTGTGGGATCAATGTTCTTCACTGTTCCTTGGTGTGGCTGCTACGTGTTCTCAAAGATGTCTTTCAGTCACTGCCATTATCTATGAAAATTTCTGCCTGTCTTCTTTCACCTTGATATCTGCTATTCCTGGTTATTAGCTACTGTGGAGAAGTGGAAATATGTTTTTTCAAATGTTCATAATTTTCATAAAATACAAAGATGGCTGAGCAGTACATTTAAACTGTCAAAATTTCTTTTTCTTTTGGAATCAGCCTCTAGAAAAGAAAAAAAAAGCAAAAAGTATAAACATTAGGTAATATAATAGTAGCTCTTAAGATTAGAAAAATACTGATGTAAAATCTGAGATTTCTTATATTACGAATGATTTAATTTTTTAGGGTTGGAATCCTGGAGAGAACTAGAAACCCAAAGAAAGGGTTTATGTTCATCTTTTCAGTTTGTTTATCTAGCTATATCAAGATGAGCTTTGCTATAGATTTCTAGTTTCTCCTTTGACAGTAGCAGTATCACCTATTTCCATCTGAGAGTTTCGTCAGAATCAAGTCTGTAGTGGGAAATAGTACAATATGTCTGTATTATCACTATCTGAACAAGATGTCTTTTCAACCTATTTCCTAATCTTAAAGATACCAGGAACCTCAGATCCATTTTACATCTCAAACCCCCTAAACTCTTCCATCAAGTATATGAAGTTCAGAATTGAAACTTTACAGTTAGCAATAAGAGACATTTTGCCTAGAAGGTATGTCAGCTCAGTGCAAGTTTTCACATACCTGATTTGTCTTTGTCTCAGAAAATGTTTCACATTCATCCTCCTGGAGGCTGATGAGCTATTCATTGTTATTTCCATCAGGATTTCAGACTATATCCTGAATTGTCTCTAAAAAAAAAACCCACATCCCTAGTGATTACAACTCATTTTTTGAAATTGGGTCATTCTGTCTTCCCATGCCATGGGATTACCAATTAAAGACAGGAAAGCTAAAGAACCAGAAGAAATCCCCAAAACTCTGAGATCACCAGCCTGTCATCAGTTTTCGACAGCATCAATTCAATTTTTCATGGTGAAAACTTAGTATCTTGGGACCCTTCATAATAGACTTAACATAGTTTTTAAAATCAACAGCTCTAGCTGCTCACTGTATATTTAACAAAATGGTGATTGTCACCAGAAGACCATAGGACAGCTGTAAGAAGAGACATTACAATGGAAAAAGGTGCACCCTTTTATAACAAAAAGTGTGGCAGCACGTAACTGAATTTCATAATTTAGTCCTGCATTTCTTAAAGAATTATAATTATGATGGAAGTATGTCTGAATCTTATGAAACCATTTTGCAAGAAGGATGCTCTTTTGTTGAAGTTCATTCACACATAGATTGGAAATTACTTTTCAAAACTTCATTTTGGTAAAAAATAATATTATTTTGCACACAATGTAACAATGTACTATTTTAACTATTTCCTCCCCAAAATAATAATGTAGTATTTCAAAATTATGGCATCCTATCTTGGATTTAATAATACATTATTTTTGTTGTTTCAATATAGTAGTATAAAAAGGCAGATGTGAACTGTAATGTTTTGCTTTGATGAAATGGAAAGTTTGTATCAAAACCTACAGTATTCACCCAAGAGTGCTAAAATAATTAGTTTGAAAGATGTTGTATATTAATTATCTTGAAAATAATCTATATTAATTTCCAGTAGAACTTGGAACAGTAAAAGAACTCCAGAAGGCTGAGAGAAGTTTGAGAGTGTGCCAGTGTATAAAGGAATGAACAGGATCATTTGAATAACCAGAGAGCAGTTGGTCTGACGTGAGTTGTGGGCAAAATAATGGACAAGGTGACATGGGATTCAGTTTTTAAAGGACTAAAAGACAGATATATAATTAATGTTAGTCAACATGATCTCCAGCACTCAAATCTAGAAGTTATAACGGGGATGGATGCATGTGTTCTAGGGAGGTATTAGAAAGAAGCGTGAATGTTGGAAGTGATGTACGTGCAAATATTATGTGTACCTGGGTTGTCAAACTGGCCTTTACTGGGCAAGCAGTTTGCGAGTGCAATTAACTTCAGGCTCAATTTAGCTAATTTAAACACCTAAGTAGCAATTGTGTATTTGTGTCAGATCTCTTGAAATCTAAATGATTTAAATTGTGCCTGTGATTTACAAGAATTAAATCTGTAAGAAAATCAATACCCTCAAACAAACTGTAATATATGTCTCTTATCTTTAGATAATGATAGCAAAACTTTCCTCACAGATGTCTTGCTGTATCTATATACCTCTTCCTATGTCTTGCACTGTTGATCTGAAAGTAATTCTCCTGCTCCCTCTGAAAGGTGAGCTAGCTTTCAAATGTGCATCATCAACAAAATACAAGCACCTTCACCTGTATCACTTTGTCAAAAATTGAGGCTATTTAACTGGAATGCAGATATCATTGGCTAGGCATAGAAAATACTAACCACTATCAGTGGTTTTTTTAACTAATTGCAAGATGAAATGCAGAGAAAAAGAAAACAGAGACAAAAGCCTCAACCCTCTGTGAGTTTTGCCACTAGCCCATAACCTTATATTCTTTTTGCATAATAATCTTAGGATTGTGTTTGCTGATTATTTGATAGAGGGTCGGTCCATGTGACAGAAAACTGCATTGTAGAAAAATAATTCCTTCTGTTTTTTGATATTTAAAAATACTTATGAGTTGTGTTTGCCATGCAGGACACTATTTAATCCTTTTTTTCCTTTCTCAACTCCTTGTGAATTCTCACAGCAAACATTGACCAAAGAATACCTCAGCTCAGTTATCTGAGTAACTCACAAAAAAAATGAGAATGATGATTAATACGGTCTTTGGATGAGTTTCTTTACAGTAGCATGTAGTAAAGGTGTAATTGTATTTATTGTATTCATATTTAGGTAGGCTGGGAATAACATATTTGTCAAGCTTTATGTGAGTGACCTTTCATGGATGTGCAGTATTTCTCTCCCCCTCCCCCAAATTAATAGGAAATTATGCAGTTATAGGAAACTGCTAGATGAATTAAGAAATACCTAACAAAAAGAAATAGCTATAGTACTGCCTATATAATGGAAATCTTCCCCCACACTTTCTATCCTTTGTTCCTTTCACCAATACTTCCTATGACTTTTTTCCCTTTCTGTCTTACTCATTTTGTAACTTCATATCTGGCTGCAATTTTCAGCAACAAGAACTTTTTTCAGTAGGTTTTTTTTAATTGCTTTGGGGGATTTGGGGAATTTGTTTTTTTTCTGAATGGCACTTAACACACATTTGGCAATCAGTGACTAGATGATGCAAAAAACCCCTCTCTTTAGGTCTGGTAACTTGCTTCTGTGCAAATCATTAACAAAATTATTTCTTTTGGAGCTTTTTGCAGGCTAAGTTCACATAGGTTAAAGCAAATCAGGATAAAAGTGATTTGATTTGTTAGCAACATGCAATTAACCAGCAATTAGTGATCTATGCATTCAGGATCAATACGAGCAACTCCACAGATAAATCACAATACTAGACACTTCCTCAATGTTAGTATACATCTGCACATTTCTGAACAGCTTTCTATGGCTGATCCTAGAAAATTGTAGTTGCATCCACATCCCCTTGCTCCCCCGCTCCGAGTTAAATGCACCCCCACCCCAGAGGAAATGTGAGTCACAGGCACCACCCTTCCAAGCTGCAGACCCCTTCTGCGGGAAGTTTGGGAGTTTTAAGTGCAACTCTGCTGCTCCCCTCAACTGCTAACATGCAGCTAGGTTCATACCTGCACATCCACGGCAGGTCACTGGGCACTGCACCTCCTATTGTCACCCATCCCACAGGCTCCTCACGGCATCAACAGGGAGGCTGCTCTGCCTGGCCTTGGCAGTAGCTGTGATACCCCAGGGCAATTTCTGGCAATGGCAAGCCTGGCATTGACTGCTGCTGTTTCCACTGCAAGGTCTCTCTGCACTGCTATGAATATTTGTGCTGCTTTTATACTTCTGTCAAGCTGACTCATTCTCTGTTTAAAAACCTCTATGCAATTCCCAGGTTTAACCTGGCTGGTGGCCATCTTCCTCTTCAACATGATCAGTTTGGGGCAAGCACCCTCTTGGTCAGTTTTGAGTGTCCCGTTGAGATGTACAGCGCACACGCAGGTTCCTGTCTCAGCAGCTGTGGCTGTCCAGGCCCTTTTGCCAAGGATGCTGTGAGCACCTCACAGTTCCCAGAGGGACACTGGCTGTCAGAACAGGGACAGGCACAGAGCCAGGACCTTGAAAGAAGGAGGAAGGAAAAGAAGCTGACTGAGAACGTGTCTGGAGAAGGGCAACAAAGCTGTCGAAGGGTCTAGAGCACAAGTCTTATGAGGAGCAGCTGAAGGAACTGGCATTCTTTAGCCTGGAGAAAAGGAAGCTGAGGAGAGACCTTATCGCTTTCTACAACTACCTGAAAGGAGGTTGTAGCGAGGTGAGTATCGGTCTCTTCTCCCAAGTCACAAGTGATAGGAGGAGAGGAAACAGCCTCAAGTTGCACCAGGGGAGGTTTAGATTGGATATTGGGAAAAATGTCTTCACTGAAAAGGTTATCAAGCTGTATTGGGTCTGGCTGAGATGGAGTTAATTCTCCCCATAGCAGCCCTTGTAGTGCTGTGCTCTGTATTGGTAGCTAGAAAGGTGTTGGTAACACACCAGTGTTTTGGCTGCTGCTGAGCAGTGCTGGCACAGCATCAAGGCTGTCTCTACAACATTCCCCCCTCACTAGTAGGCTGGGGGTGGGCAAGATCTTGAGAGGGAACATAGCCAGGACAGCTGACCCAAATTGACCAAAGGGATATTCCACACCATATGACATCTGCTCAGCAATAAAAGCTAAAAAGGAGGAGGAGGGGGGGGCATTCATTATTTATGACATTTGTCTTCTGGAGCAACCACTACATGTACAGAAGCCCTGCTTCCCAGGAAGTTGCTGGACATTGCCTGCTCATGGGAATTAGAGAATAATTTAACAGTAATAATAGTAATAATAATAGTAATAACAGTAATAATAACAGTAATAATAGTAATAGTTGTTGTTGTTGTTGTTGTTGTTATTATTTCATTTTCCTTTCCTTCCGCACATGGCTGTTGCTTTTGCATTATTAAACTGTCTTTATCTTGACCCACAAATTTTATTCCATCTTATTTTCTCCCTCCTGTCCTGCTGAGGATGGGAGTGATACAACAGCTTGGTGGGCACCTGGTGTCCAGCCAAGGTCAACCCACCACACGAGCACTGGAAGAGGCTGCCCAGGGAAGTGATTGAGTCACCATCCCTGTTGGTATTTAAAAGATGAGTAGACGTGATGCTTAGGGACATGGTTTAGTGGTGGACTTGGCAGTGTTACGTTTATGGTTGGACTTGATGATCTCAATGGTCTTTTCCAACCTAAATGACTCTGAAGTATATGAGAAATTCTTCCAAGAAGTGCTAAGGTGCTATTGCAGGACTTGCTACTTTCCATAGCCACTAACTGCTTTTCAGTGCCATTTCTCCAAAACAGACCTTGAAATCTCATTGCCAACCATTGCTTTGAATCTATCAATTTTTCCATTGACAATTCTATGACTGAGTTGTTCTTGTAATTACCCCTCACCAGAACCTCCTGGTGTGTCAAATCAGTTGATTGCTTTTGAATAAACAATAATCTCACTGAGTCTGTTCATTCCTAATGCTAACTCTAATCCTCTATATAATGATATTTCTCTCAGAAACCTTTATTTAAATTTATTTAAATTCAATGTTCATTAGAGTTAATGTTCATTAGAGTTAATAACCAAGATAATAAGCAATAAATCTGCCCAAATGTAAATATTAGGACCCTAGTTTTGATCATTTATTTTCTTTGGTTTCCTAATTTGCTGAAAGTCCAGTAAACCAAGGCATCTCTTGGTAAATCAGTGTCACTGTGAACAGCAGCTGTCCTAGCAAATTTTATCACAAAAAGATATTCCCTGTTACTGTTCCCTGGCTTTGAAGGAAAATGTGGAAACATGTGTTACTATTATCATTATTTGGTTATCACAGTAAGTAGTTGGGTTAGGAGTCTAAAGGAAAAATGCCTGAGGAATTAAATGAAAGGAAGATGTTATAGGCCTTAATTAAAAGTTTAAGAGTTCACTGTGTACCTGAAACCAGACTGAATTCTAACTCTGTGCACATTCCCTTAGAATAGACGGAGATAATGATCTTTTTCTCACTTTGTTGAAGGTGGAACTAAAGCTTTGAGGAAACAAGACTAGGTTGTGGATGGCTAGGCTCAATGATTAAAGCAAGGATGGAGTCAAGTGTGGGGAACAGAGATAGTTACTATGGTCAGGGAAAGCCAAAAAACAAGAATTAGAGTTACACATGGTGCAGAATGAAGGATTAAAAAAAAAAACAGGGCTGAAGGAAGAAAAAACTGATGGGGTAAAGAGAAGTATTGTCAGATGTTGTCCAAAACTTCTATGAAAACTAAGGAGTTTATGTTGGAAAGAATGATTCAGAATAAGGAAGAGGTTTTGGTCAATCCTAAATAAATATAGTTTGATTTAGACTACTTAAATTGAAAATAAAATTCAAAGAAATACAAATTTAAAAGTAAACAGTATCCTACAGGAATAAAATATTTTCAGTGCACTTGACAGATAAGCAAAACAAAGGTAGGGGTAAATATATAAGAACTTGGTGGAGGTAATATTCTTCTTTTATCTAGGAAAAGCTCAAGGTTGAGTATATCCACCTGAAAGTAAGGAATCTATACTCAGTTATTCTTCCCATCTGAAAGCATTTGAACCTACATAGCCAGAGTACTGTATGGTACTATATATTCTGAGGGAACAGAAATGGCTTCTTGCTGATGGAGGTATTACCATTTTGTCTAAGTAAACATGAAAACACTGGAATCTAGGCAAGCTCCGAAAACAACTATGTTTTCCCATTTGATAAAAAAGCTTTGCTTACCTCAAACACTGTTCCAGTTTCTCAAACTATTTATGCATAGAGTTAGAAGGAAACTGAGAGAAAGCCATACACCAGAGACCAATTTTCTAGCCAGGTATATAGGACATGCATGTGGAACAAGCTTTCCACTGAATATTTAATTATTTATGCAAATTGGCACCGCATTGGTAGGACAGACTGAGAGCACCACAGCTGAGATTATCCTAGGATGTGATAATTAGTGCAGTGTGGAAAGGGTTCATCCTCTCTCAAGTGAAGGCTTGACCCTGGCTGCTGCCTCCTGCGAGGCATGGTAACCATATCATTGTTAGACAGAAGGCAATGACTCTTTCTCCTGCAGTCTGAAGGGAGTGCCTAACCCTGAAAAACTGCTTGACATTGTCTGGTGTCTTCAGCCAAAACTCTCAAATCGTTTTGCAATTATTAAAATAATGTCTTTAGTAAATAAAATATTTGTGAAAAATTTGTTTGGCTTGACTTACAGTACCTGTTGTGGAGCAGACAATGTTATGCATGAGATTGCATATTTTCCTGGAAAGCACATCTAGAACGAGGATTCTGTCTATAACCTTTAACAGCATCAGTGTGAAAATTTTCTTAGCTAAGGAGATACTGCTTTATATATTATCAATTAAATACATCAACTGTTCCTTGTTAAAGCATAAGGTATATTACAAAGAAATTCTATAGAAAAGTTTCAGGACTTTGCTAATTAGAACAATGACAGCTCTAGCACCATAGAAAGTTATGTCTTTGGAAACACCAGACAAAGAACAATTTAACTTTTCTTTTTTTTTTTTAATTAGTACTTAAAACAATAAAAGAAAACATATTAAGTATCACAATATCTTAAAAATCTTATCAAATGCTGACAATGCACAATGTATATTCAGTCAACAATCTTGTAGGCTATTAAATTAGAAACATAAAAGTGTTAGTAAATAAATAGATTGAGTCTGTCGGATTTATTACATTGTTCTCACAAATGGAAAGAACATAATTTTTTTTACATTATAAAAGTAGATACTTGAAAAACTCTATAAGAAATCAACCTTGAACTTCATTTTTTTCCTCTGTGGTTGGCCAAAACCAGTGCAGTTTGTGCATAAATCAGGTATATGATCTCAATCTGTCAAAGGGCATAGTTTAAAGAAAAGGGGTATAGAGCTGGCTAACAAGGATGAGACACAGAAGGCAACTGTTTTGAGAAGTTGATTGTTTGTCTGACTGTGAGTGGTGACTGACAAGTTTAGCACACGGGTCATGACAATACGTGACCTAGAAAAAGGCTGCAAGCCAGAAACATTGTTCTTTGGTGCTTGCTTGTTGCTAAATTGGCCATTAACAAGGGTGACAGGAGTGGCAAATAGTGAACTTCATTTAGAACAGCTATTTATCTGATTCTTTGGAAACAAACCCAGTCCTTTTTTAAAATGTAAGTTGCTTTTAAATTAAAAATATTCTTTGAAGTGGAAAAGCTGGGATTTCTGGAATGGAACATGTCATGTAAGAATACTGGACTTTTTTTTTTTTATGATTTTCAGTGATGATCCTGTCTAGACAGTTCTTTTTTTTTTTTTTCTTTTCTCAAAAATCCAGAAGCAGCTTCCCCTACAGTGGCTACAGTAACAAAAGGAAGGACTGGACTTCCTGCAACTGTTACTGGAGAAGGATGGATGTAGAGGCAAGGGATGGTTTCCTCAGGAAACTAAGTGTTTGGGAATGAGTGGGAACTGGAACGGTGTAGATGAGTTCTTGAACACATGGATAAAAAGATACATGCCATGTATAAAGAAAATATTCTGGGTAGATAGAGCAAGGAAGTAAAAAAAGTGATGAGATATTCAACAGAGGTGAAATCTGTATTAAGTTCTTTCCTCTCCATCAATGATATCTAGGCTAGCTGTTCACAGGACGCTTTTTTTATATTTACATTTAACATGGATCAAGCTGGAGCTTGTTTTGTCTATAGAACAAAGGAGCAATTCCATTAATTGACTTCAGTGAGTTAAGTATAATTGCATTTAATCTAATATATGATGCAAAATGCAGAAAAATCACAAGAAGTATTCTAAGAATATGGAAGCTTCAGAGAGGAAAGAATATTTCATTGTCTTGCTTTATCTCAGTCTCTTATAGAAGTAACAACCTTGATTCCATCCCTAAATGCAAAAATTTGAGAATATTGTAAGACAGGGTTTTGTTCATGGGCATCTTTACTAAGGAAGATTTTTTAAAAATATTTTATTGAAGACTTTTTATGACATTTTTAGATTTAGATTTTAGATATTTAGATATTATAGGAATAATAGAAGATTAATCGTCCATTGCTTGTTACCCCAGTAACTGCTGCTTAAAGGATTTTGGAACAGCCCCAATACATGTGCAGTAGCTGAAATTTGCACATGCAAATAAGCTGCATTCTAAATTTTTTAATTAGTTGTTGATTTAGAAGCTGCTGACTGAGATATTCCCTGATTCTGTCTACTCTGACATTTACTAACTCATTACACTTTAAGGAAGACACTGAGACAAAAGGACAAAGAAGTTTCTTAAGGCCTAGATGAAACATAACTTTGTTTTTTAGGAGAGCTTTAACACTAAACTAATAACTTGTTTATAACAACACCAAATGCAGTTTAAACTATTTAAAACAAGCATTCAAATAAGGATTATCACCTGAATTTGTAATTATTTCTGTTCTCCATTTATCTGTTTGTTTTGTAAACATTTTGAGGCCATTGTGTTGACATCTCCAAAAGCTGTTGTAACACACAAAGAACATAAAATAGTGGTTTAAAAAATTGTTTTAAAATAATACTATGATAATTTATAAGGGCTAGAGAAAAAAGAAGCAGCATTACAGGGTATGACTGAGCTAAGTGGCTTAAAGGGCAACATGGAAGTTTAAACCTTTGGCAGAAAAAAAAGAGTTGTCTTGGACTAGAAAAATGTGAGGCAGACAGGCTTCTGTATGGACACCGCACCTGTAAACTGTGTCTTTAAATGAAAAATTTATTGGGTTAGAGTCCAATCTTTCATCCAAATTTTGAGTCAAAATGCTGTTCTGAGTTGAGTCACTGTGTAGTAAACCATAAAGAAGAAGCGATAAGCATCTGCTGGTGGAACATGAACAGCTGAACCGTAAGAAGCTGTTTCCCTGTGTGCGTGTCTCACTAAATGTGCAGCTGGACTTTGTTGTGTGACTTTCAAAATCTCACTGGATTTTCTTCTATTATATTTTAGCTAGTTCTGAGCTGTAACTTTTGTAAGGCAGCTAAGATCTGTTGATTGATCTGTGACTTATAAGCTTCTAATCTGAAAATTACTAAAAGGGGGTAGACTCCATTTGCCTATGGTACACCTCAGCAAATCCCCATGATGCCAGTTTATCACTGAATAGGGGCTCGCCAAACTGCTGCACCTGTAGGAAGAAGCAGCTAGTAGTCATCTAGCTTTGTTAGGATGTGCCAGCTAATCTTTCTAAGAGCATATCAGTTTCTTAAAGCTAAATAAAAATTCACTGTTTATTTCTTGCTTTTTACTCCTCAGATTATTTTAAAGATGATAGAAGGGTACCCTATGTCCTGCTACTATTTTTGCAGTCCAATATATTACTGAGTTTGAGTGCTTGCATGTGTAAAACCTATTGAATTTATTTCCAAAAGGTGCCAAGGAAACAGTTTCTCAAGTATCTCCACCAGCCCTAGCAAAAATAGCTTTGCTGTCTAAAAGATCACACATGCATATAGCATTCATGTTTTCAGCCACTTCAGTATTCCTGTGTAACTCAGATACTCTTATCGTCATCTCCGTTTTTTCAGCATCTCAGCAGCAACAGCAGCTGAAAAAGCTGCCAAAGGAGTGTCTCTATTGCTGTCCTTTATCGCTGCTTTTCTTTGCTGAGCAATGGCAACGAGTCAGCAGAGCTGCACACCCTTCTTTTAAAACAACCTTGCTGGCACTTCATTTTCTCCCCAAGAATAGACAAATCTGGTATTGCGTAGTAACCTCCTCCTTTTGCTCTTCTGATTAGCTCTATACATAAAAATTGGGGTCTCTCTTAAGCTCTCATGTATGCACCATGGCAGTGCTTAAGGCTCTCTGAGAAAGCAAGGCAGCTGGAGTTTTGCTGTGAAATGGCATCCAGACACTGTCTCCTTATTTCTCCTCTCCACCACAAACTCAGCATCTGTGAAATCTGTATTGTCTGAAACTAAACAGAACTGCAGTGGCACAGCAGACTGGAGGCTTTGTTTATGGTGAAGAATCACATCTTGGGAGGGTCCTGGAACACAGGTTTTCCCATCAAGAAAGACAGAAAACCTTTGGAAGATGTTTTGTGCTGTGGTTTTATTGAGACATAGTGCCTAATAGCGTAACACAGAATTTTTCCCCTCCTTGACAGCAATGCGGGTGGGTCAGGCAATACACAAATGGTTTGTCATTTTGGTTGAGCCCTTTGAAATGTTGACACAGAAATCCCTCCTTGAATGAAGAACAAGGGAACGGGCACTAATCAGACCCTGATGTAAGGCATTGGTAGTCTTCTTGGTAACTCATTGAAATAACTCCTCAGTGAGTGATCGTGATGCTATAAAGCACATAAAAGGATATCAGATCTTTTCTCCCTGTATACAAAGTTGAAGGCCTCAAGACAACAAACCTGTATGTGTTCAGCTGCAGACTTGTTAGCTTTCTGCTGACCTCTGAACTATTCCTGTATTTCTCTCCATGAAAATCAATACAGCATTTCTTATGCAGAAAGATAATGCATTTATACACAGGGTTTTGTCACTCTCCATTCCCACCTGGATCTTTTGATTTGGACCCTTGAATGCTAAGGAAGTACCAGAAAGTGTGTGTGGGGGGGGGGGGCGGGGCAGGGGTAGGTGGGGAGAATGACTCTAAATGGCTGCAGGTGTCCTTGTATAGGTTTGAGGCCTAATTTAAGAGGAGACAAGTCTCAAAGTCACAAAGGAGGGGAAAACAGAGAGAAACACATGAATGCATCAGCAATAAGAATATCTTTGAATTAACTAGCTGTTTCTATAACCTGCTTGCTTCAACTATGTCTATAAACTTACAAATACAAATATATAAATATAAATAAATATATACTTGTAACAGTCCTCTGGAATCCTTTATCAAACCGTAGCTATTATCAACACTCTCTAAGGAAAATGAATATAGATTAGGGATAGAAATTACATTTTATAAAGGAAGAATTAAATAAACTGCTGTGATTTCATTTCTCTGCTCCTGCATCTGATTTAACTGCTGGGTTTCTTGAGAAATTGTTACTCTCTCTAGGTCAAGTTTTTGCTAGGCTCTCATTAGCAGCTTTGCCAAAGTAGAGATTTCAGTATTTGATTATTTGAGAACATAGTTACTTCTCCTCAGATAGAAATTCCTCCTTCCCTTCCCTTCCCTTCCCTTCCCTTCCCTTCCCTTCCCTTCCTTTTACAGTTTACCCTTTACCGTCCTTTTATTTTTCATTATTATATTATTATAAAATTGTCATCCTACAAAGGCACAATTCATCTTTCCCTTTTTGGTCATTTACACTGATGCAACATGTGAAACACTATTATTTTGATTTGGTCACAGTTCATATCTGTGAGACACAGGTGTGATCAGCTGCAGCACTGTGAGACAATGATGGATGGGACCTTTAAAGCTTAGCTTTACATTTCAGGAAACAGCAAAAGAGATTAAAGGAGAAAGAAACTAAATATGTAGCATAGCACTTGTCTCTCAGAAAGCAAGACCACTAAATCCATGTACGGGCACTTGGTTTAGCAACCACGAGAAAAGAATTCTAGAGAATACAAAGCAGCTTACAGTTTAGCAGAAGTCAGTAGGGTGAATTTGAGATTCAGGATGGGTGAACATATGGTTTGTGCTGTAAAATATATCACAGGTGTCCCAGTAATCTCATTTTACTATTTGCATTCATGTTCAAGGGCTTGATTTCCTCTTCAGTGAAGAACAATTTTCTCTAAAAATTTACAAATAAAGAAAATAGGTTCTTAAAGGACAAATAATTGGAAGTTAGTTACAATATAGCACCTCAATCACACTTATGCAGACATGTCCTGGGCGGACTTATGTCCCGAGTTTCCCATCCTAAACCTCTGGTCCAATTCTTCTTGATCCACTTAGTACTTACACATAATTTTTTTCACAAAAGTAGATTTTGCAGAAAATTTCAATCTCCCCTCCCCCAACTCAATATCAAAGACTACAAAAGTATGTTTAATATGAAAAGATTATGATTTAAGTATAGAAATTGCAATGTACAAACTGTGTTGCTGTGTTGTAATCCAAAATTTCAATCAAAAATCAGTCTTCATACAATATTGTTAAGGCTGGTATTAAAAAAGGATTTGCTAAATACTGAATAGAGAATCAATCAAATATTTTTTTGCAGAATGACATCTTAAGTAGAGCTTTTTCTAAAACACTAGATATTTTATTTTGTGTAGTTTTTATTTTCTGTTTCCTCTTATGTGCTACAGACATCATTTAAATATCATTGTGCTAAACAGAGAAAAATACCTTAACTTTGAAGCTTCATCTGGAAGTTAAATTGTATTTGTAAATGCTTCACTGAACAAAATTTTTCAAATATAATTCAAGTATAGTAATCATGTTTAAAATACAGTTTTTCACAGTTATGTCCCATCTGCTCAATACTGATAAGGGGTTCAAAAACCAAGCTATAAAAATCAATGCCACTAAATGTTTATTAATTATATAGAAACTTGCTTAGCTTACTGAGCACATTTAATAACATGGATGTATATTCCAAGGTATAGATGCAAATTTTAGAAGATACATTTTAAATATAGTCACACTGCTCAAAGTTTATAAGCATCATACATACTATTTTATTTTATCTGATTCTACACTGAGAGGATGGTTTCACTGCAGGTAAAGCACATATTTCTGCCTGGGGAAAAAAAAAAATCATTGCATATTAAAAGTCAGTGGAGCATAGTAGGTAAAGCTGCAGACAACCTATCTTCCATCATTTTTGAAAAAAATATCAGTAAATTTAAGACTTATTTCTAATTTTCTCAGACATTATTTTTAACTTTAGTAGCATCATGAACTGATTTAACCAGCTGGTGGTGCATGAGGCATTCAGTTCAATTAGATTGGCACAAGAACATTTCATGGTTTTTCCCAGACCCAGCCTCAAAAAAGACTGGAGAGAGAGACACTGCATTAATGATAATTTTTTTTATATGCATACCCATGGCTGCAGGAAGAGTCATCAACAAAAACAAAGCTTACAGTATCAAAACAGCAAGCCATTGACCAGTGAAACTGGCAGAGTAGGAATGACTTAATTAGAGGCTTTGTGAGCACCTTATTGGGAGGTGTGGGTATGGTTTTTATTACTGCAAATCTTGTTCTGGCAGAAACAGGCACACTTGAGAATCAAAGCAGTCAGTACCACAGATAATTCAAAATGATAGACCATGAATTAGTTTCTACCTTCAGCAGCACATCCAGAACTTGATCCTGCCACCATAGGCTCATCACAAATTTTTGGATATGTCTGTACCACAAAGGAGTGTAACCTTCCAGAGCAGTTCTGTGAGAGGTACACTCCATCTTCTGCCTCCTTCCTTTTTCCTTTGCCATTTCCAAATGAGCAAATGTGTGGGAGATGTGTTTTGGCACATGGAGACTGAAAGCATGCAGATGCATTTGCCTGCAATACAGAAGGAAGATAAGTGAATTGTATCCTCAGGACTGTCTTTAAACATGGTGGGCGTAGGCCATGTATCCTACTGTTCTATGCAGCTTGAGACCAAGCAAAATTTCATCAGCACAAGTATGAATTGAAAGGTTTCACTTTGTTAAAAGCTATTCAAGGGGTTTTTTTATGAACCTTTGAAAAGAAATATTGAGAAAATACCCTGTCCAAAATAGCCGGATTGATTCCTCCTTACGGTAGGTTCCATTCATACTCATTTAAAAATGCCACTGAGTTTCTTTTAATTTATGCCATTTTTTATCCAAAACCATGCTTTTTAATAATTTTTTTTTTTGTGAAACATTTTCTATTACTTTGTTATTTGTATGGATTAATCTTCTACCACCCATATAGGAATGAAAAACATTAGCCTTGTTTTAGAGCAACACACTGTAACTACTGTATTCTACTACCTACATGACACTAATACAGATTAGCACTGTTTAATCAATGACAAAAAAAGCCTTTACGGAAGAGAGAAATTTGAAAAAAATCAAAATAAGGTAGGCTTAGAAGCCACATTATGTCTGCTGTGGTTTAACACCAGCCAGCAACTAAGCACCACGCAGCCGCTCACTCACTCCCCCCACACACACAGTGGGATGGGGGAGAAAATCGGGAAAAGAAGCAAAACCCGTGGGTTGAGATAAGAATGGTTTAATAGAACAGAAAAGAAGAGACTAATAATGATAATGATAACACTAATAAAATGACAACAGCAATAGTGAAAGGATTGGAATGTACAAATGATGCGCAGGGCAATTGCTCATCACCCACCAACCAACACCCAGCTAGTCCCTGAGCGGCGATTCTCCACCCCCACTTCCCAGTTCCTATACTAGATGGGACGTCCCATGGTATGGAATACACCGTTGGCCAGTTTGGGTCAGGTGCCCCGGCTGTGTCCTGTGCCAACTTCTTGTGCCCCTCAAGCCTTCTCGCTGGCTGGGCATGAGAAGCTGAAAAATCCTTGACTTTAGTCTAAACACTACTTAGCAACAACTGAAAACATCAGTGTTATCAACATTCTTCACATACTGAACTCATAACATAGCACCGTTCCAGCTACTAGGAAGACAGTTAACTTTATCCCAGCTGAACCCAGGACATCCATGTCTTTTATATCGTACATCTATGAATAATCAGTGATCTACTGAGAATTGCTTACTGTAAGAGGCAAAATATTATTTAAAGCTGTAAAGCTACATGACACTAGGATAATAGGGCCTGGCCAGTTGAATGTATGGTTTTCCATTTAAGCATTTATGGGAAGTACCATAGTATAGCCAAACTTCCTTTATATGCAAATGAACAATGTCTTTGCTGTTGTACTTGCTTAGATATAAAAATCCATCTTGATTTGAAAATGTCAGTATATAACCTTTGATAAAGGATTCATTTGGCTTAGTTAAGACTGCAATTACATCTAACCTAAATTTCAAGCAACTTCCAAATTCCAGTCTTTGAATCTTAAAGCTTTTTCTTCCAGGTTCACATATCCCCCAAATTCAAACATTTTGTTTCTTTTATAGATGTTTGTGAAAATGGCCATGCAATCATGATAAGTTGGTACTGATTCTCAAAAGCTCTGTGAAGGGAAAATAGAGTGCAGGTTATGTAGCAGTAGAGAAGAATGGAAGAACAGAGTTCACATATATAATTTTTGCTATGTAAGCTTGTACTATATTACAGTGTTCTCAGTAGCATATCCTTCAGTGTCAATTCTAATTACTTTTGATCTTAAAAAGTGTTTTGTGGCTACTACTTCCTGTTCTGTAACAAAAAAGGGATTAGACTCCTTACTTCTGTCACCAAGGCAAGAACAGTGCTGCTTTAGCCATAATGAATTCAAACTGGGTAGTTTAAAATAACAAACACATAAGAGACACAAAAAATTGATATGTCTTATTGTTATCCCTAGAGACAAAATTTTAAGATGCTTGTGTTTGGTGATGCACAGGCAAATTATACTGCAACCTGAATAGCAGGGAAACTGAAAGTAAATGCAAAATATCAGACCCGGTGCCTCAGGTAAACTATGGCAGATATAGATTTTTGAGTATTTTATACTCTATTCTTAGCAAGGCTTTCAATGCATTGATAAAGTAATGTCCCAGAGAAGTCATATTGCTCGTTTTATTTCCTCAGACTCAAATCCTAGATACTAGAAAACCAAGAATTTGGAACACAATACCTTTTATTGAGTAGATAGTAAGCAGCGCAGATTGTGATACTCCTGCTAGTTGAAAAGCAGACTATTGGAACCACAGATGAAAGCCCCAACAGCCTAGAGTTATTTGGGTTCCAGGGTAAAGTGCTGTTTTCAAGAGCCAATTTGACCCTCATCACTTAAAAAAGCCTTCTGAAATTAATACTTCACTTTCTAGTTCCAAATCTAACTTGTTAATTGGAAGACAAATAGAAGATGGATACTGGGCTTAGTCTGTTTAATCAGATTTAGTCTGTTCATAATTTCAGATTAATGCTTAATTAAGATTTAGCAGCATAAAATAGCGTAGGTCCCCCCAAGCCATCTCTTCTCCATGCTGAACAAGCCCAGCTCCCTCAGCCTCTCCTCACAGGGCAAGTGCTCTAGCTCCTGACCATCTTGGTGGCCCTCCCTTAAACTTGTTCCAGTTTATTGATGTCTTTCTTGTATTGGGGGCTGAAAGCTGGATACAGCATCCAGTTGTGGCCTAATAAGTGTTGAGTAGAAGGGGATAATCACTCCTCTCAAGATGTTGGCTGTGCTCATGCCCACAGAACAAGGGCTCACTGTGGGCTCATGCTCAGGCCACTCTCTGCCAGCCCCTCCAGGCCCTTTCAGCAGGGCCGCTCCCCAGCCAGGCAGTCCCCAGCCTGTATTGTTGCAAGGGGGGGGGTGTCTTCTGTCCCAGGTGCAGGACTTTGCATTTCTCCTTGTCCATTTTCATTAGGCCCTTGTTGACCCATTCCTCCAGCCTGTGTCGGTCTGTCTGGATGGATGGCAGCCCTGTGCTCAAGTACATTGACTGTTCTTCCCAATTTGGTGTCATCAGTTTTGGGCCCCTCACTACAGGAAAGACATTGAGGTGCTGGAGCATGTCCAGAGAAGGGCAACAAAGCTGGTGAGGGGCCGGGAGCACAAGTCTGATGAGGAGCGGCTGAGGGAACTGGGGCTGTTTAGTCTGGAGAAGAGGAGGCTGAGGGGAGACCTTATCGCTCTCTACAACTACCTGAAGGGAGGTTGTAGTGAGGTGGGTGCTGGTCTTTTCTGTCAGGTGGCTGGAGATAGGACAAGAGGAAATGGCCTCAAGTTGTGGCAGGGGAGGTTTAGATTGGACATGAGGAAAAATTTCTTTACTGAGAGGGTTGTCAGACATTGGTACAGGCTGCCCAGGGAAGTGGTTGAGTCACCATCCCTGGAGGTATTCAAAAAGCATGTAGACAAGGCACTTCAGGACATGGTTTAGTGGGCATGGTTGATGGTTGGACTTGATGATCTTAAAGGTCTTTTCCAACCTAAATGATTCTATGATTCTATGATCTGCAAACCTGATGACTCCACCACCTATTCTGCAGTTGCAGCTCTGCAGGTGGAGAAGGAGTCATTCACCTCCTGCCAGAAGTCACATGCCTTCAGCCTTGCCCATCTTGTGAGTCTCCATTTGCCACTCGAACAAGCATAGTCTAACTCAAGGCCTGTGGTGTGGCAGGATAGTTGCTCCAATCTTTCTCATTCTTCTTCTCATCCTCCTTGTTTCCCCCTGTGACTACATTAACAACAGTGGGGACTCAACATGGATGATTTGGGGTCCATCTGTTCTGAACATATCCAAGACTTGTAGCTATAGGACAAGGGGTAATGGTTTTAAACTAAAAGAGGGTAGATTCAGACTAGATATAAGGAAGAATTATTTTATGATGAGGGCGGTGAAATACTGGAGCAGATTGCCCAGAGAGGCTGTAGATGCCCCAGGTTAGGATGCTGCTAGTCAAGCTGATACAGTGTGCCTCTGGCAATAAAGGCAGTTTTCAATCTCATAATGTTGTGAACTGAAAAGCAGATAAAGTCAGAAAGCTAAATGAGATGAGACTTGCCAGAAGAAGGTGTTGCAGGTCAAAAGTGAAAAAAACAGGACAGCAGTATGTTTTCCAAAGCCATATAAACTTTTCTGCTGTTCACATGCTGTATGTAGTAAAACCCTCCTGCATTTCTTAGCAAACCTTCCTCTTTCAATGGTGGTGGCATGCATTTTGTTAGCATGAGCGCTAAGCATTAAAAAAGAAGTTCTGCTGAAAAAAAAAAGGGAAAAAGTCCCGAGCAGCACTTGTGTTATGACTAACATTTTGGAGGCATCAAGAGTAAATTGCTGATGGGGTATTTGAAGCTCAAAAATAAACTTTTCTTGATGCATCTTTCCAGTTTTTCGTTTTTTTTTTTTTTTTTTTTGACAAGCATTTTATTCTTCCCTTTTTGTCTTCACAGCTTCTCAGTTAACCACCTTTATGGTTATGCATTTTTTTTTCTTGGTCTCACATTTTAGTGATTTTGGAAGTTTGTTGGTCATGGTTCCCACAGGTATCCAGAAAATTCTGAACTTGCATTTCTAAAAGTAGTATTCTTAAAATATCTTCCAATTTTCTTTAATGTTGTCATTCAGATTGAGTTCCCTCATCACTCATGATACAGGCTTTATGGAATCAGCCTAGATTCACAGCAAGATTTTCTCTTGAAAGGAAAACTGATATATGGTCTGTTGTGATTTAAGTTTATATTCCTGAGAACTCTCTCTTGCTCCTTGATTGTTGTCCTTCCTCTCTCTTTATTTTATTATTACATAACAAAATTATGCTTAAAAATAACAAAATAAAATATCTTAAAATTTTAAAATGACACTTGTGATTTTTTTGTAAATTCTATTGGTTTTCTATTAACCCCAAAACTTAAAATAGATTTTGAAATTCTCAAATTTCCTGGTTTCCAGCCACATTTACTGAACATGTTAGTTATGCTAATTTTTTTAAGCATGCTTCTTTTCTTCCTGGGGAAATCATCTCTTTATAGCGAGGCTTGGAGAGAGGCATATGTAGAAGAGAGTACTTATTTAGTGCAGACCTTGAATGTTTGGGGCAGTTGGCAGAATCACAACTTGTTTCTAGTTTCTTGGCTATGAGAAAAGGATTGGAAACACAAACTGTGTGGAAACAATGCACTGATGTTGCCTATGACTTTGGAAATTACTAAGTTACTTGAATATCAAAAATATTATATAGTCTATTTTTTTGCAGCTATAACTATTTCCTATTAACTGGAACTCCTACAACAGCATAAATTAATAATTAATGAATATAATAGTATGTTCCTGTTTATAAACAATAGGATTTAAAAATCCTGTCTACATTACTTATCAGTTACTTCATGTTTCAATGATAAAAATATATGCTTCTTATAAACAAGTTATGTATTCTTTTTCCATGCTTTTGACATGATTAGATAGAAAAATTAGACAGGAAAAAATACCATTGCAATATTTATATGTATGCAGAGTTTTATGGAGAAAGCACTAAGATCCAGGTTAAGTTTTTTAAAGGTCAGGGCAACGTATAAACTCAGAAAACTTTTTGGGACTCACTTTTTCCTTTTCCTTTAAAGAACAATTGGCTCATTTAGGAATAATTGGTATTCACAAAGGAAATGCACATGTTCTGAAACCTAGTAATTTCCAATTGCCAAGATACCTAATGAGTTGTCTTAACAAGATTACCAAACATATAAAAGGAACTAATTGCATTGCATTTAATTCTGAAATCACAACTAGATGCAAAATAGGTTTTGCAGCTGGCATTTTGCTGGCAGTGCAAGACGAAAATGAGGAGGTAGCTAGAGATCAAGGGATCATCCTACTCAGTTTTCAGGAAGAGTCACTCCTTCCTCCCCAAATAGACACCAAAATTATATGCCATTATTGTTCGAAGAGAGAAATATTTTAACAATCTGTGACATAACAAAGGATTAGCCAAACACATCTATTCTCCGGAAATGTCTTTAATTAACTGTTTTTCATTTATTTATTCACATTGTGATCTACTATTCAAATAGCAACACACAGGTATTTTTTCATAACATAATTTGGGGGGTATATTTTCCATCCACCTTTTTATCTATGACTTCATAATGTCTGTGTATTCACAGATACAAATTGTTGCTTATACTCCCCAATATTCAGTTTCAAATTCTTCCTTAATTACTGATAAAAATATAAATTTCATTATTCCTTTTAAATATGAATACACTATATTGTTATTCTCCAAAACAGGAAAGAAAGTTTATTATCCTTACTGATACATTCATAGCGCTCTCACATGATTTCTAGAATTAGATTCCTATTGTATTTTCAGAGAAAACTATCCACCCTGACATGAAATAATGTATCATTTTTCTTTTCTTACCTCTTCATTACAATAGTTATTATCATTCTTTCTATTTTCAATGTGTTGCATAGTTTTATTCAATAAATCAAAACACAAGAAATACAAATACTCTATTTTTTTCTTTGATTTTCAAATCATTGTAAATTCCACTCATGATTTTGGAGTTATCAGATTTGCTTTAAAGGCCTCAGAAATCTCTGAATGGTCTGGTTAGTTTTAAATGTTCCTGAAAAATTATTTGCTTAGAATTATTTTCAGTTTGAGGAAAATGCCTGCACTAAAACTCCATCGATTTTTTTAACTGGTTGTATTTTCTTATTATTTAATCAACATTTGAACATTGGCGTTTATTAAGTTCTAGATGGTTATAAAGGACCATTTTAATTGACACCAGCTAGTGATAGGGTCATGCAACAATAAGACAGAAGTTCAAGATTAAGGAATAAGAAGGGATGTGACTAAATCCCTTTCCTGTGTCTTTCACTTTTTTTCCATTGAGGCTGGTAAGAAGTTCATGTAAGGGTTCATCATGCTTTTTTGCTGAACTTGGTCTGGAATATCTGAGATATTCTTTACAGATGTTTGCCATAGTGTAGTCATCTTCTTCCACAAGCTATGTATGAAATAGCTGTATTCTTCTTCAAAAATATTAATTGATCAAGATCACCTACAAGAAATTAAGTAAATTATTTGGAGGTGTATTGGCTTTGTGTGGTGAGGTTTTGGTAGTGTGTGGGGGGGGGGTTACAGGGGTGGCTTCTGGAAGAAGCTGCTGGAAGCTTCCCCTGTGTTCGAGAGAGAGCGAGCCCATACCAGCCGGCTCTAAGATGGACCCGCCACCGGCCAAGGCTGAGCCAATCAGTGATAGTGGTAACGCCTCTGTGATAACATTTTTAAGAAGGAAAAAAAAAGTTAGGACCGACGGAAAATGGCAGCCAGAGAGAGGAGTGAGAACATGTAAGAGAAACAGCCCTGCGGACACCAAGGTCAGTGAAGAAGGAGGGGGAGGAGATGCTCCAGGCACCGGAGCAGAGATTCCCCTGCGGCCCGTGGGGAAGACCATGGCGAGTCAGGCAGTCCATGTATGTATCCCTGCAGTCCATGGAGGTCTATGGTGGAGCAGATCTCCACCTGCAGCCCGGGGAGGACCCCACACCAGAGCAGGTGGGTTCCCGAAGGAGGCTGTGACCCCGTGGGAACCCCACGCTGGAGCAGGCTCCTGACAGGACCTGTGGATCTGTGGAGAGAGGAGACCACGCTGGAGCAGGTTTTCTGGCAGGACTTGTGACCCCATGGGGGACCCACGCTGGAGCAGTGTGCTCCTGAAGGACTGCACACCATGGAAAGGACCCATGCTGGAGCAGTTCGTGAAGAACTGCAGCCCATGGGAAGGACCCATGTTGGAGAAGTTTGGAGAGGACTGTCTCCCGTGGGTGGGACCCCACGCTGGAGCAGGGGAAGAGTGTGATGAGTCCTCCCGCTGAGGAGGATGAAGTGGCAGAAAATAATGTGTGAGAAAATGACTGTAAACACCATTCCCCGTCCCCCTGTGCCTCTGGGGGGGCTTGGTAGAGAACCCAGGAGTGAAGTTGTGCCTGGGAAGAAGGGAGGGGTGGAGGGAGATTCTGAGATTTGGTTTTATTTCTCATTACCCTACTCTGGTTGATTTGTAATAAATTGAGTTAATTTTCCCCAAACTGAGTCTGTTTTGCCTGTGACAGTAATTGGTGAGTGATCTCTCCTGTCCTTATCTCGACCCACAAGCTCTTTGTTATATTTTCTCTCCCCTGTCCAGCTGAGGAGGAGGAGTGATAGAACAGCTTTGGTGGGCACCTGGCATCCAGCCAGGGTTAACCCATCACAGGAGGCACTTAGATCTTTTTAGCACAACATTCCTCTGGTCACTGTTTATTAGTGTTGCATGATTATCTACCTGGATCACAATGCACTCCGGTTTCTTTTTATTTGACAAATAACTGGTATATGTCCAGCTTGGGAAAAATAATCATCACATCTGGTTATTGTAGCTTCCACTAAAAGACCTAGGAACATCAAAAAAAGCTAGTAGGACTCAGGTTCCAAGAAAAGCAGAAGAATGGCATTCTTTTACCTTCATAGGCTGACCTGTGAAATTCCCTGTGAAAGGAAGTGTTGCATGCTAGAAGTTCAAGGAGAGATAAGGCAAGGTCCTGGAATCCTCCAGGATCTTGAAATGTGTAGAAGAAACAAGTCACAAATTATCTGACCCCAAAATAATTAGAGTTCAAAGAGTAATAGACAAAAGTATCATATATGTTTGGTTCATTTTTATGCTTCCCCAGATAAATGCTTATTCTTTTTGTTAAAGAAAGGTTACTGGGATAGAGTGACCTTGGTACCACTCAACATGGCCCTTCTGTTTTTCCGGTGATGCCATGAAATCTTTGAGATCCAAGAACATTTTCACCACTGTAGTGTATGTACATCTCCAATCTTTCAAATCATTCAGGGCATGACCATAGGAGTTACAGGAAATCTAACTCAGCCCTTTTACTCACAAATGAGATTTCTGCTATTCAGCCAGCTCTAAGTGCTTCTATTGTTAGGGGCATATATCAATTTCACTTTCAATTTCTGTTCCAAATAGGTACCAGGAGAAAATAATGTTGCAGAGGAATAACCAACAGCAGAATTTAACCTGATAATATCTTTCTTTATCTCATATTCTTATTTGTCATGGTTTAACCCCAGCCAGCAACTAAGCACCACACAGCTGCTCACTCACTACCCGCTTGGTTGGGAATAGGGGAGAGAATAGGAAGAGTAAAAGTGAGAAAAATTGTGGGTTGACATAAAGACAGTCATAGGTAAAGCAAAAGCCGCATGCACAAGCAAAGCAAAACAAGGAATTCATTCACTGCTTCCCATTGGCAGGCAGGTGTTCAGCGATCTCCAGGAAAGCAGGGCTCCATTATGCCTAATGCTGACTTGGGAAGACAAATGCCATCACTCCAAACTTCCTTCTTCCCCCAGCTTTATATGCTGAGCGTGACATCATATGGTCTGAAATATCCCTTGGGTCAGCTGTCCCGGCTGTGTCCCCTCCCAGCTTCTTGTGCACCCCCAGCCCACTCGCTGCTGGGGTGGGGTGAGGAGCAGAAGAGGCCTCGACTCTGTGTAAGCACTGCTCAGCAATAACGAAAACATCCCTGTGTTATCAACATTGTTTTCAGCACAAATCCAAAACATAGCCTCCTACTAGCTACTATGAAGAAACTTAGCTCTATCCCAGTCAAAACCAGCACATTCTTAAAAGGTATTCCATAAGAATGACCTTAAATACTGTAGCCGTTGTGAACTGAGATGGGAAAATTGTGAAGTCCATGCATAATCCTTCTTCAAGCAAAACAGAATGTATTTTTATAGCTCTTGACAAGATGTGTGCCTTACTTTCTGTAAATACACAAGACTTTTCTTCATCTAAAAATTGCAAACCTAAAATGAATCATGCTTGTAAAATTTTACTATCATATTCTTGCTCTGCACATCTGTTTGAGAGACTGCTATGATTGAATGAAAGGCTTGAGTAAAAATAGGAAAACAGACACAGCTGCAAGTAAAAGAAAAAAAAGAATCAAACAGTAAAAGGCAAATGATGTAATGTACAAACTGCTGTTTCCTCCTGTATCTCACCTTTACATACTCTAATTCCTGTGTTGAATGTTTCTATTTCAACAATATTTCCCCTGATCACTAGTCATTGTGATTCCTTCCTTCTCTGTTGGACTGGCTGATTTTAGTGTGTGACAAAGGGGGAACGTTGCAGAGGCCCTGAACCGAACAGTATTCCCTTTGCCTTGAAAGAGTTTCTGAAGACGGAATATTTCTTTCCTGTTCCCGTTGAGGTAGTTAGCAGACCTACTCTATTCTCTTTTCTTTATGTTGCCATTTATATCTCTGCTTCTTTAAATGTGACTTGTCCATTTTAGACAATGCTAGTGATCATGCCTAGACATTGTCTTAGCAATATAGTACTACTTAACAAAGGAGAGATGGAAGAAGCAGTGCTTCCATGTATCCCTTTGAGGAGTCTTTCAGTACAACAATAGTCTTGGGAAAGGAAGGCACACAAGTATATCCATTCACTTCACGTTGATACCCAGGGGATCTCAGGGATACTGTTCTGCACGTTTGGAACAGAGGCGGCAAAAAAAAAAAGCATTTTTTAAGCCTTGTACAGAGAGTTTTATGTCTTGGTCGCCTTATCTTCAAACTTGTGTGCATTGATTCTGAGGAAGCATAACTTGATCCCTTTTCCAGAATGGTGAAGCAACCATGTGCTCTCTGCTATCTCTAAAGCACCTCAGTGCCTGACTACTGACAAATGAGGCTGTCAGGCTCATCTGCACAGCGTAACTAAGAGTATCAAAACTGTTGATCAAAACTTTAATTTTATGAGCTGGTATCTATGTTTATGTTTATAGAAATTGAAGATATATAAGAATATATGCTGGAACACTATTACAATTAAAAACTATCTCCAAGCAACACATTTATATGAATGATACCTTGGAACTGTCTCAATCACAACAAAACTGTTGAGCTATAATTCAATTTTTTTATTAAGTGATGTTCTTAAAATAGTTGTTCTTAGCCTTTGCAGAACCCCAATAAAAGACTCTCATAAAACTGTAAAAATAAAGATACTGCAAAATTTCTGGAAGGCAGAAAGCATTTGACTTGTCAATCAACCTCCAGCACATAGAAGTACCATAAGCAAAAAGCCCTGTGCATAACAAAATGAAATCTCTTCCTACAGTCCAGATGCAGGAGAAAAGGAGATAACATATACTACAAATTCCTAAACTAACAACTAGGAAACATCCAACAAAAATGATTTTAACGCACCCCCGAGCTCCCACTAGTGTATATCTAGCTATAACACTGGAATAAGAAAATTAAAAAATGTATCACCTCTTTTCTGTACTGGAAAAGAAAGTAAGTGTAAACATTGTTAGCCTAATGCAAGCATGCAAAGGAGCCACTGCATGCTTTTCATATTACCACTCCCACAGTGAACACTGTCAGATGGTAAGTGGGAGGATGGGGAGACAATAAGAGGAGCAAACCAAAGCATATTTCTCTTTTCTTTTTTCAGACTGGATAGAAAGAACATTTTCTGCAAGGCCACAAGACTGCAATTACCACACCATAGTATTAACAATGCTGTAAAAAGTCAGATTCTTCTCTCTAAGTCACTTGATAAGAACAAGTCTGGAACCACTATCTCCAGGAAAAAAAGAGAAAAAAAAAATAAAAGGAGGAAAAAATATCCAAATAAATAAAACAGAACAATTTTTTCTAAGCATATATACATATTAATTTTAAGTCATATGTAACATTTGTGAGAAGACAGAACAAAACATAAGCATGAGTTACTTGCAGTATTAAAATAAATGGTCAAAGAAAAAAATCTGTCCTCTTGCATATTGTTGTGGTTTAACCCCAGCCAGCAACTAAGCAGAACACAGCCACTCACTCATGCCTCCCAGTGGGAAGGGGAGGAGAATTGGGGCAAAAAAGTAAAACTCACAGGTTGAGATAAGAGCAGTTTAATAACTAAAATAAAATAAAATATAATAATAACAATACTACAAATACAATAACAGTAATAATAATTGTAATGAAAAGGAATATAACAAACACAGAGAAATTAGACCCAAGAAAAGACAAGCGATGCACAGTGTAATTGCTCACCACCCGTTGACTGATGCCTGAGCAGCGATCCACCCCTCCTGGCCAACTCCCCCCAGTTTATATACTGAGCATGACATTCTATGGTATGGAATATCCCTTTGGCTACTTTGGGTCAGCTGTCCTGGCTATGCTCCCTCCCAGCTTCTTGTACACCCGCGTGCTGGCAGAGCATGGGAAACTGAAAAATCCTTAACTAAGATAAGCGCTACTTAGCAACAACTAAAACGTTAGTGTGTTATGAACATTATTCTCACACTAAATCCAAAACACACTGTACCGGATACTAGGAAGAAAATTAACTCTATCCCAGCCAAAACCAGGACACGTATGAAATTTCTAATTGTTGTCCTATCTTTCTGTGGTTAAAGGTGCAATGATGTCTTGCTAGCATTTTCTGCAAAGCTCTTTTAACTGTAATTAGTATGAATGTTAATGAACTAAGCTTTTTCTGATAAATATGGTCATCTTTTTTTAGATGTTTTGTTGGTATTAAGTGAATTCTTTAGTTCTAGCAGCTTTTCCCAGTAACTGTGTCTGCTTTGAATAGAGTAAAAATTCAGTTAATTTTCCGATTCATGCTACAGTCTGGAGAGTGAAGTGATGTGATTAAAAATGGGTTGAATGCTGCAACAAAGTGTTTGTGAACATTTGTTTGAATACAATAATGATTTTGTCTCGGAGCAGGCTAGTCTTGAGGTACCCCAAATGATTTTTTTTCCCCCTAATAAGCTGTTGAAATGAAAATATTCATGCTAAAAGCTTCTTGTGTGATATCTATGAGCTTGGCTAGAAAACCAAGAGTGACTTCTAGTCCCTAGTCTGCTAACCTGCACTGAACTTCAAGTTCTGTATCTCAGGACTGTAATAAAACAACGTGTTTTGTGAATCATCTATAGAGAAAAACACCAAAGACTGAAAAAACCCAGCACTTTATTTCTCATTTTAGAAGAAAAGAAACTAGTCTTCAACATGTGAGCTTATAATGCTTTTATATAGCTATCTTTGCTGGTATAGCAGTAACATTTATGTACGTAAACATGAATGGACACAGGCAGGCTGTGGTAGAGTGAACAAGTTTATGCTGCACGACATTTAACAAAAAGAATGGAATGTCATATAGCTAAGGGAGTTTACACTTGAGTACAGGTTCATACTATTCATGTCACCTCTGAGTAAATTTTATTTCCCTCTTTCTCAGGCGTTTGGGGTTTGCTATAACTTCTACAGTTTACTGCAGTAAGTTGTGAATATCTCTGCCTGGGTTTGCATCAGTGTGCAACTTAAACCTGTTCATTTGCTAAAGTTGCTGCCACTCTGCTTATGATCTGCAACACTTTCCCCTGGGAATGGTCACAGAAGCACTTCTCCTGTTGGATGAGGATTCCAGATTATGGTCAAGACATAGCAATTGTGGAGACCCATATCTTTAAAAATGAAAGTCTGTATGTAGAAAAGTTGCACAGAGAAAAAACAAGATAAAACCTAAATGCAGTATTTTTCCTGAATAAGAAAGGGGAATGTGTAATTTGCTTTATATTCAAGGTGTGGGCCCAAACCATTGATCACACAGTCATCCAGCAAAGTGATATAAAAATGTGACAGCTGCTGGACTGTTTTATGCCATTAGAAATGGTAATTAGTAACACAGTCTTTGTCTATTCTTTGTAACAACATCTGGCTGAACATCCATTGTACTATATAATGTAAATTATGCTTAAAAACATACAGCACCTGTAATGCTTACATGGAGAAAGTGATTCTCTCAAGACTTCTTGACATGTTTAGATATCAGTTCAGAAGTCTTCTGGACAAGCTTCTAATTTAGCTCTTTTTACCTAATGTATTGGGTTGGAAAGCAAGCTGATATGATTATAAATGTGTATACAAGCTACTTTTTGCAAGACACTGGGGCAAACTAAAACCAAGGTATTTACCTTATGAATTGCTTGTACGTGTGCAAGATGAAGTTATGGTTCGTAAAGACTAATGTTTGTAGAATATATATGTATAGATGTGTACATATCTCTATATGTTATCTCTCTATATGGATATATAGATATAGATATTCTACATACATATACATGTCTTCTACATATGCATCTACATACATTGATGTATATGTGGAATATATGTAGAATATATGTTCTGGTTTTTGGTTTCAGTGGAAATGATGCCAAGATTAAATCCCTCTGTTAAGTTTTAAAGTAATGCACTGCAAAATTTACTTCAATTGTTCCAACAGATACAAGGGAAAAACTTGTTTGGTGTGATTATTTATTGTCAACACTTTTGTAGAAGCCATGGGCTCATGCTATTATTCTACTAAAGTTCATCCAGAAGCAATTATTTTACTACTGTTTTACTTAGGTGAATAATACTTTCCTTAAGAACTAAACTAGAAGGAGATTATTAGATGAAGTGCAAAAGCACAAAGAAAAATAAAAACAGTCCAAACCAGACATTTTTGTATGTCTTCGTAGATACCATAAGTAATATTCTGGTTCTGAATTTTAACTTGCAAGCTGGCAACAACTGGAGTCCAAATTTGCATCAGGAAATTACATCCCAATCTTGTGCACAGAACTGCTTTCTTTCATTTATGTCAAACAGAGGTGCAGTGCATCAGTGTTATATTTTTTGCTTTACAGTTATTTGAAAGAAGGAGAAAGATGTGTTGAAGGAGAGAAGAAGGTATAGTCTTGTGTGTGAGCAATGCTGTTTCATCACCTGACAGCACTTCTCCTTTCAGTCTTGACAGCTTCATACTATTACCTTCGATATTATTCATAAAGTTATGATCAAATAATGCAGCTATCATGAATTGTGTCAAACAAGTCTTCTCAGAGATTCTAGTAGTAGCATTTGATTTACTATATTAAAAGCTTTCCCCTTAGTTTCCTTTAACTAAGTGATGCATACAGAAATAAGACTCCTTTGAGAAGTTTCCTTGGCAGACAATAGAATCAGGTGCATATGTATGCTTATGTCACATTACTCTGAGACTTTGTGAAAATAAATGAAAAAGAAAAAAAAAGTTGGACACCCAGAACAATATTCCCATCACATTTTATCTTGTTTGTTTTAGTTTCTTTTGTAGTTTCTTGTCCTGGTTTCGGCTGGGATAGAGTTAACTGTCTTCCTAGTAGCTGGTACAGTGCTATGTTTTGAGTTCAGTATGCGAAGAATGCTGATGTTTTCAGTTGTTGCTCAGTAGTGTTTAGACTATAGTCAAGGATTTTTCAGCTTCTGATGCCCAGCCAGCGAGAAAGCTGGAGGGGCACAAGAAGTTGGCACAAGGCACAGCCAGGGCACCTGACCCAAACTGGCCAACAGTGTATTCCATACCATGGGACGTCCCATCTAGTATAGGAACTGGGGAGTGGGGGTGGAGAATCGCCGCTCAGGGACTAGCTGGGTGTCGATCAGCAGGTGGTGAATAATTGCCCTGCGCATCATTTGTACATTCCAATCCTTTCACTATTGCTGTTGCCATTTTATTAGTGTTATCATTATCATTATTGGTTTCTTCTTTTCTGTTCTATTAAACCCTTCTTATCTCAACCCACGAGTTTTGCTTCTTTTCCTGATTTTCTCCCCCATCCCACTGTGGGGGGGGCGGGGAGTGGGTGAGTGGCTGTGTGGTGCTTAGTTGCTAGCTGGGGTTAAACCACGACATTTCTAAAAATTGGAGTTGGTCAACATTTTCAGGGGAAAAAAAATGTTTCTGTAGCCACTTACATTGGAGAATAGCTTGCACAAAGCATGAATCTAAAAAGAAAAAGATCAGGCTCACCCTTTTTTCCAGTCAGAGGACATTCTGAATGGACCAGAATTCCTAATGTAATTAAAAATATTAATAATAATGATGATAATAATTATAATAATAATAATTTCTCTTGCTTTCAGAAACAGTTTTTACTTTGGGAACACCTTGCCACACAATCATAGCTATCATGTTCAGATGTGGAGAGATGCTGTATTCAGAAGAGAGAACATCTTTCCAATTAGCAGTTTTCAGTTAAATTAACTCCAGCTTTCTTCCCAGCAAGGGATACTGATACTGTTGACCTTTGATGCAAAAGAGATGTAATGCTCTCAGTGTTAGTGCATTACAGAAAACAAAGCCAAAAGCACTAGAATACTTATTAAATGGACTGCTATATAGATTAAAAGGAGCAGGACTGAGCACCTTGCCAAAAGGCAAAGGAAGAGAAACTGTTGATCATCATGTTGTTTAAGACCTGTTGAATTACATGGGTAAAATTAGTATGCTATGACTTGATCTCTTTGGCAGATGAATGAGAAAAAGTCTTCAGCATACAACTGATACGAATGAACCATTTGTGAATCCTTACTTGGAGAACATAACCATACGAAAGGATAACAAAGCATATTCTGCTCTTCTGTAGGAAGTCTGTATCTATTTGGCAGAGTGTGTTGCTTGCCAGGAATTGACATTTTCATGAAATACAAGTTTTCTAACTGGTGTAATTTAGTAGATCTTGGTTGCTCAACCAGATCTGTAGAGAAATCTCTGAAACCGGGGACTCCTATGTGACTTCAGAAATAGCATATGACTTTTCGGAAATAGTACATTCTTAGAGTTCCTAGAGTTCTTACAAAAGGTTTGGGTTTTTTTTAAACTGAACTGCTCTTGTTTGAGACAGCAAATTTCTGAATTGATTCTCTTTGAGGGGCAAGCAGTCTTTTGAAGAGAAACAAGAGTATCTTCAGTTCAATAAACCTGAAACCCAACAAGAATAAATGTTCTTTTTGTGTAGGACTCCTCTTCATTTTCGCAGTAAGGTCACCCAAGAGCTTCCTCTGCAGCTCTGAGATGCCTGAAGAAGTCTTTAAGATTTTGCCTTAAAGTTCTGGTCATTCCAAAAGTGAGGAGAACTTTTAATTTTTATTATTTTTTTAATTACTTTTGTCTCCTCAAAACTCTAGTAGACAAAAAAGCTGTTTCTGTATCAGTCAAAATCTATACATGGTCCTTTCTCTCTTGCATTCGTGAAGCTTTGGAGGAATATTCCTTAATTGCTGAAGACTGAACACCACCACAGGATCTACTTTTTTCTGTGGATTTTCCAGTTGTCTTCTAGAAATGACTTGTAAACTACAGATTAATTCCTCCACATTGTGGAAATTCACGTTTAAAAATCCAGAAACCTAAACCCCCAAATTAAGATGGAAATATAAATCCCTGAACAGGTACATTCTTATTTCTAGTTATCAAAGAACAGTTATTTGCCCAAGTTAAATAATAAAAAGTACATCTCTAGCTAATTTTCCTTAATCACTGACTGTACCATTTTTCTTGATTTAAAATTTCACTATTTAGCCATTTAGCTTTAATGAATTTTGATAGCTAACCAGTCTTGCTCTACTAATTCCTATGCCACTGAAATCAATGGGACATTTATGTACATAGAGAATTTGGCCCTATTAAAAAAATGCTGAATTATACCTTTTGCAGTAAATAGTAGAGTTGCAGAGGACATGTGTCATTAGTGCATTCATTCAGCATATAGTATTACACCTTTAAAATGCACATTATGTGAATACGTTAGATTTGTAGCTTCACTCAAACAATATTATTTTTTTGCAGCTCTGTGTATTTATCTTCCATTCTGAATTATTGGAAACCTTACAGCTGATCCCTGTTTTCATATATGTGTATATTTCCTCTCATTCACTTGCATAGAGTATGCCTGAAAACATAATCCAACTGAGGTTCTCCCCAGGAGTTGAAAGAAAATAAGCAGGACTAAACCAGCAAATGAGTGAAGTCCATTGACTTAATCTCTTTCAGAATACAGGTCTATCTTTTTGCCTTCAGTCTCACTGAAGTCAATAAAGTGCTGTGTATTGTAATTATCCACAGTGGTTACTTTAAAAATTCATCATCTTACCTTTTTAGAAAGTAGCAAATTTCAAACATTAAGTGAGAAGAATTCTTTGGAAATTAAGTGACCTTTTTAATGATTTCCAAACTGCTATAGGTGTTGCTCTAAGATCAGCTAGGCTCACTTGTTTGGAGACATGGTCTTTCATTTTGCATCCATTTTTTAAAAAGTGAAGAGCAGTAGGAGAGAAAGTCCATGATTTTGGGTTCAGGTAAGCTTTTACTAGAAATCATGCAACACGCTGAAAAAGTATGTCAACATAATAAAACCTAAGGACTGGAACTGATATCAGTGCCCCAAAGACAGAGACCATAGACCTGTTTCTTAGAGCTTGTTGCTGTCATCTAGTGAATTAATTCAGTAGATTGCAGGACACTGCAGTCTTGTCTTTTCCTCATCTCACCATGGACTTCAGCAAGTCCTGATAGATTATGGCTTATTTTCTCAGTCTCAGACAAACAACAGGGAAAATGCTGCTGTTCTCTTGGCTACTGTCTTTATCTTTAAAATAATTCTGGCTGTAAATTTATTGTAATCCTATTCTAGTTACTTCTCTGCAGAAGGTTGTGCATGGACTGGAAGTACCCCACCTTTCCTGTCAGTAACTCCTCCAAAATGGGCACGTTTTTTGTTTTTGTGTTCTGCTGTTTCAGTCCTGCTCAGCCTTTCCATCCCCAAGTAATGGCAAAGTGTTGATGATCAACATTAAAAAAAACCTAAACTTGTAAGTGGTTCTGTGATTTTCACAAGACAAAATGTTTTTTCCTCCCTACTGGTTGAACCACCACACTTATTAACAGTGTCAAGCAGCCCAGACTACTACAAATTGCACTGTGCCTGGTGAGCCATGCAAACTAATGCTTAGAAACCCATATCTTTGTTTTATTCTCTTATAAAATACAGAATTATAAAAACAAACAAGTTGGCACACGGAACTGCCAGCCTCAGCCTACATTTCCAGCAGACTATATAATTAAAATAACTAGTACAAAAATATGTGTCTGCAGAACAGTATTTGCTTAGTTGAAGCAGTTAATATGAAAAGGCCCCATACTGATGAAAATAATATTGAAGTATTTAATGCTCTGGGCTTTATTAAGCCAACCTTTCCCTTCTTCTTCCAAAAATCTCTCTCAGTGTGCCAAATCCTTTCTTTCTGTGTAAAAGAGCTTTTACTGTATGTAATAACAATTTCTTTTCAGACAGTGCCGTCCTCAGGGACAGGGCTGTTTCTTCCCTTTTCAGAGGGTGCCACACTGCTTTCTATTACTATAGTAATACAAACAATTCATAAGAAGCTTTCAGTGTTAGTAGAAAAAAGTGCACATGCATGTTCAGAGACTGTTCTCGCAAACGCAGTTTGCCTTACCTTGCCTTACAGCATGGAAACCCATAAAATATTTGGAGATTAAAACATATAAGCCTTTTTCTTCAATTTTTTCATGCTATTATTATCTAATGTTTCTATTGGGCCAAGGGAAATTGTATAACATGCATGTGTTTTAAAACTAAAATATTGGGTTCTCTACTGGTTCTAGGATTTGAAGGTTTTGTTCATTGAGGATAGGATAAAGAAAGGGTACAGAAGAATAGTAGGAAATACTACAGGGTATTCTGTTTCTGCCACCCTTCATGCCTCTGGATATTATCTGTTGGTTACAGGCAGAAGAGAGGTCCAAGATCATATCATTGTTGCTATCTAGAAAAGTACCTTGACGTGTTTGAGAATATGATGAGATGCAAGATGTGCTCTGTTCCTCCGATTAAAAATCATTGATCAAAACGAATGGTCAGGTTTATTATCTTTGTGCAAGGCTTAACAACTGGGTATTCCTAGTTGTGCAGTAAAAGGGCATACCAAGTCATCCATTTCATTTCTTTATGGGTGGGATGAAACCCTCACTAAAACCCGTCATCTCCCTCCGGCTGGCTTGCCACAAATAAGCTAGGGGCTGACATACCCTGTATATACTTACCTGACCTGAAGCTGTTATTACCCATATGAGTGTAAGGCACAGGTGATGCCACAGAAATTAAGCTAGCAAAAAGCAGCAGAGAGAAAGGTAGCTGTGAGGCCTCTGAAGCTGAGGAAGAATAATTAGAAGAGTAGAAGGTGGGGAGTCTGTGTCCCACTTTTCCCACTCCTAACCTAGGTGGTTAGTTCTCCATGAGCTTTATTTATGATTTTTGTACTTAATTCACTAGAAACCTGAAGCAGAAAAGTTTTAATCACCCTACCAAAAAAAAAAAGAAAAAAGAAAAAGATCATTTAAATAATAAGAGGGATATAAATGTCATGGAACTTTGCATTTCATTGCCAGACATTATGTTAGAAAAGAAAACCAGCATTGCTTATATCAAAAATTCATTTTGCCAATGTAACTGAATACACTCACCTTCAGCTGAAGACTCACATTCAGTCCTTACTGAAATCTGCATATCTTTGTGCGCACAGCAGAAAGGGAAATTACTCTGTTTTGCTTCCTTTTCCCCAGCATACTGTTGTGTGCAATACAGTATGTAACAGGCTTGTCTTAATCAGTTACCATGCCAGTTAGCGCTGTGACCTTTACAACATTCTCTTGGCTTTTTTTTTTTTGTGAGTGCCAGATGTCAGTATCCTTGGTTAACTATGCTATATGATTTTTCTTTGGAAGATAGCCAAACCGTATAAACTGCTCTTCAGAGAGAATATATCTGTTATTTAAGATCTCATCATTTTACTCGTCAAAGCCTGCAGCATATGTCAATAGTGGTTAGGTTACCTTAGGTGCTGAAGACCATTCTGACTTCGGATTTATTAGAAGGTAAAAAATAATATCTACCTCTAAGGTGTGCAACTTTTTGGAAAAAGTGAAAAATTACTTTGAATATATATAAAAAAAGTATTATGGCACTCATGAGCAAACTTATTTCAAATAAAACACTACCATCCTGTTTCTACGAAACATTTAATTTCGTAAAGCATATTTAATTGTAAATGCTGTGGTGTAGTTACCATGAACCATATGCCTAAATAAAATTATTTAAAATATAATTAAGGAAAAATAATTAAGGAAACAATAAAATACCACATTTTAATTATTGTTTTGCTACATGACTATAATAAAGATTTTAGCATCTTCAGTAACATAACTGAATTATCAGTGACTACATTACATCAGGAGTACAATTTTCAGCAGTGTAAGTGTGACATGGTAGAAAGTTACCATAAAAGAGCTATTTCACTGCTACATGAAAGGTGTGGAATTACCAATTATAATACACAGAGATGCGATTCCCTGAGTTTTCAGGAATCACCTCTTTTTCTTCAGGAGGAAAATAGGAGCTTTTAATTAAAACAGTTAAAACCAATAGATTTTAATGACTAGTTAATAAAGTGTGTAATAAAGTTATTTCTTAGATGTGTCTAAATCGGAAAGCCTATGCATGGAACCACCCTCTTCCTAGTGAAGTTAAAATCCTAGAGCTTTATGGAACTTGTCAAAATAAAATTCCACACTGACCATCTTATAGAGTTTAAAAATCACACGGCTATAGTGGGTGGCAGGGAGAATGGTTTTCTGCACATGCAGTGATACAGTTTATGTTGCAGGGCTCCTGGGGCCCATGGGAATTCAGACTCTTTTGCATCTCTGTGCAAAAGCTCTGTAATAGGAGCTCTCAGGTTCCCCCAAAATCAGGTCTTCACATCTGTGCCTGTCCGGTGGCACAGTCCAAAGGCACAGTTTGGGTTTTTGAGGAACCAAATGACTTGCCAGCAATCAATACCCGTGCTTCAAGCAAATAGATAGCTGTTATTGTAATGTAGGATCAAGGTAATCAGTTTTTCATTTTTCCAATGTAGACATAATGAGTCGCAGTTGCAGTGATTCTAAATCACTGTCTCACTGGATGCCTCTTAAGTACAAGGGTCTTATTTCCAGTTTACTCCCAAGCACTTCATCTCCTTGGGGTTTCTGGGGTATGTGCCTACCCAGCCATTTCACTATGTGGGTGTGCATGTTGCGAAGCCTGGCCAGGCAGGACTTTACCAGAACTGGGAAAAGTGTGTTTCTAAGGCAATTACAGTGTACAATGTCTAGGAAGTTGGATGGTGTAGTGGTAGTGTGCAACCTCCAGGCTGCTCTACAAGTTTTCCTGACCCAAATGATTAGTTTTTTCTTGACATATTTTTCACACCTATTCCCCCTAAAAGAAGCTACTGAAGACCCCTGGCCAGCTGGAGCATGCTGCTAGAAGTCCTTTTTGTCACAGAGGGAGAGATGCACTTCACTTGTAAGAGAGAAGCAACAACATATTTTATTAATATTAGACAGTGAGTTAACAAAGTTCAATGGTAAATGTGACAGTGGTTTAACAAGATTTGATGGCAAGGTACACTTGAGTATTTACTGCATAGATGACAGGATCAGACAAAACTGTCAGGGAGACCGTCCTGTTGAGTCATGAGGTTCAGAAAGGACCCCTTTGCATTCTAAACTCCTTCTCAGTGGGGAGTTTAGGTGTGGCTGGATCCAGACTTAGTCCCAGACTTGGTTAATGGTTTATGTCTAAAGGATTATATATGCACGATCATCCTTTATATCACTTAACTAAGATTTCAAAGGTTCAGTGCGCTTATTCCCAATTCACTTACTGAATACCTGATGCAATAAGGATTCTCTCAACCTTGAGGAGTAACCTTGAGAGGAGTCCCCATTCAAGGGAAGATCCTGGCATGTAGCCTGCTGCTGTGCAGGAGAGCTCAACGGGCCCTGGGCTGTCCACTGTTTATGGAGTAAGTTGATGGACTTATAGCCATATTGGCATACCAGCCATATTTCAGTTGGCGCATGCTCAACTAGCCCTCAGCTATTGTGTTGTTATCTGTCTTCCCCGAATCCACTTTGAGCTGGATGCAGCCATCATGACCAGATCCATCCATTACGACTGCCACTGGTGGTTGTCTCTTGAGCAGGGTTAAGGGAAATAAAGCTCAGGTTGGGGCAGTGAAGCACACTATCACAGGCATAAGATGTAGACCAAAAAGAGGTCATACTGGTTCAGGGTGCCACTTCTAATACTTAGAATCCTTTTGAGATAAAATAATGTCAGTTCTCAGTGTCATGTCTCAGTCTGGTGCATCCCTGTATCCCTTTCACAGCCAGAGATCCATGGGGAGTTCAGTGTGGAAACTGACTGCTTGAAAATGTCCCTAAATGGGGACAAGCCCTCTATTTTCTTTCCTGTGCTCCTCTTCAGAATTTTCATGCCTGATGTTTAAAGCAGTTACTAGTAAGACTTTTTTTATTTTGTTGTTAGAGTGGACTACTCTGGCTTCAAAAATGCTCTGTCATGCTATCTAGTGGCTAAATCAAACCATGACTGTCCTACCAATCTTGTATTGTGGATGGAGTACTTAAGAACTTATGTGTTCTGTTTTTCAAAGATAAAACACCAAATAAAAGTTGTCATTTTATCATTTTATCCTCTTGTACTTAGGGGTTTTTTTGAGAGATTTTCTTAAACCTAATTTGGATTGAGGTAATGATTAGTGTTCTTCAGTATTGCTGATTAAATATAGTAAACTCACTGTTTTAGACAAGAAGATCAGTGTATTATTTGTCGTTAGCAAAGACAATCCATCACCATAATGATTCAATAGCCTTCAGTGTTTTAAATTCAACTACTTTACCCTTTGTGAATAGCTGTTTTGCATAATGCTCTTCCACTTTCTTTTAACCTTTCTAAGTGACCATTTGTCTTCCAAGTGCCCTGTCAGGTACACTGAAGATATTTCTTTGTATGCAGTGTTATAATCATTATAGACAGATATAAATGGAACTTCAGGTAAATAACATTAATGCTGTGACACAAAGTGACACAAGATCTAAAACTCAAAGCTGAAGCTTGGAGCCAAACACAGAGCCATACCAACATGAAGGAAAAAAGTGCAGTGACTGAAGGAATCTGTGTCAACCTAAAGGCTGGCTACCTGCCTTTTGCTAGCTGGCAATGACACATACAGTATTTTAAGCTTAGATTTTTTAGTTAATTTTTTTTTACTGGGGAAATTTTTGTTACATTAAAGGCAGAGAGAGAAGGGAAAAATCTTTTTCAGTCACATCAATAAATATGGATCCCATGAAAGTTTGATGTGAACCTTTGCATTGACTCAGCTGCATGCAGTTGAATGCAATTCTGCTTTAGGAAAGGAGTCCAAGTGTTCTCTAGAAGCTATTCAGGATTCCTGGTAATGAAGCTCCAACTCACCTATTTTTATGCTAAAATATCATGGAGGCACAAGTTGGAACAAAAGTACATCTGCGAGGAGACCTCTACAATTAACATATAATGGATATGTTTATTTTCCTGTTTTTCATTGTACTTCAGGTGAGTTTCCAGCACATTCCAGTGAGCCACATATCCAGTAAAATGAATCACGAATACAATCTTAGGGGGAAGTGAACAAGATCATTTCTGAAGAGAATCGGTACTCTTCAGTGGCTTTGGATCCCTGGCAGTGAGGTCATATTTTTTGAGAGACTCATAATGGTTTTGACTGTCTTGGGAACCTGATAATATGATTTCCTGTTGTTAATGTAGCTCCACATAGAGGTACCACATTAGAGGCAATATGGGAACTGGCAAAGGATAATGCTTGCCAGTGAAGTAGACAGAGTCTACTTTCACATGTAGTTCATGGACAAATGATCTTGTCTCATGTAATTGAACAGAACCATGCCATTCAAAAATTGCATGGAGATCTGCTGCATTCATTGCTTGAGTTGTACCTGATTACATGTCACAGTATGAAGCTCAGCAAAGAGAATCAGTTTCAGCAGTACTTTTAAAGTCTCAATTCCCCACAAAAATAAGATAAATATTAATCCAAAATATATTTCATTTTATAAAATACTTCATACGGAAACACATGCACATATGCTTTCAGTAGTATTTCAATGGGCAGTAACTCTATATAGGACACGGTGAACAAAACATACACCTGTAGACAAATCATGAAACAATTGAAGGACAATATAGTTCAGAGAATTTGCCAAATATCATTCAACCATTTACTGCTATCCGATTTCCAGAGAAGGGGGAAATTCAGTGGGATTATATTGAAGAAAAATGTCAAAATTAGGCAAATAAATTATTTTAATGAATAATGTAGCCAGGTCTGCTATAAACACATGGCAGATCATTTAAAAGAGGTATGTCTATTCATGTGCTTGTGTTTATTCATTTATATTTGTGTCTATTTGTGATTATGCTTTTCAGAAGGTTTTGTAATGCTTCATGGAGCACTGAAGAGAATGAAATAATGAAAGATCTTGTCTTCTCTTGAATAGATCAGTTCCTCAATGTTGAAAATATCGTTAGAAGATCAAATATTACATTGGTTTTGCCTGTAAATGTCTCCAGATGGTAAAAAGTAGGGGAAAAAAAATTAAACAGAAAGACAAGTACTGAAATATTCAGTTCTGAAATGCATACTTCTGAGCAATGGGTAATCTGGAAATATGTTTTTTTTAGTGAAAGTTGTGGTAAAACTTTATAGTGCAATATCTGGCCATTACTGTAGATGAACTTAACTCTTGATATACTTGCATTTCAGGTTGTTGCCACAAAAAAATCATTACAGCATTACAGTCAAAAGCATAAGAAAAAAAATTGTTTTTTTTTTCATGCAAAACTCTTTATTCACATTGAACAATGTTGATAATTATACGTACATGATAGCTTTTTACTTTTTTCATTGCCTTCAGCAGGCACTGAATCTGGCCTATCACAACCTAAGTGCAAATTACACATGTACACTTGAGAACACTTCACATCCAAACTTGCAGCTGAGGGTGATTTTTTTGGTTGCTTAGTAGTAAATCTTTGGAAAATAAGGTTTATAATTAAAGTGCTGATGCAGCTATAACTGTAGAGGCATAAACAGTGCAGCTATACATAGTGCAGTAACTGCAGAGGCAGACTTTGTCAAGTGGTTTGTATAGGACAGCTAGGCTGTGGCAACTGATGTGCAAGGAGAAATTATGTTGAGGTCTGCTGATCAATTCCTTTTTGATGTTATTGTTAAACCTTTTTCTTCTTCAGCAAGAGCTGACATTAGCTTTCTGTCCTATCATGGGGGCATTGCTTGAAATGGACAATCTCAATTTAACTAAAACACAGATCTAAGTATCAGTAATAGAAAAAATTATACCTGACAGACCTTGGCCTTAACATTTAAAATTACACCATAACTGATTATACTCAATGGTATTTAGAGACATACAGGACTTCAAAAGGGGAGAGAGTTCATTAGAGTATTCACAAAATTCAACATAAGTGGTAAGAAACAAAGGAGGCATTAGCCAGAGTTAATGTTACTAGAAGTTAATCAGGGACAAGAAGCATACTGTGTAAGCTTTTAGTATTTAAAGTTCTCATGAAGAAACCAAAAAGAACATGTTAATAAATTAAAAACGGCATTTAGCACATACTCTGATGTCAAGCTATGCTGTTTGACATCAGTTAACATGTTATACAAGAAGATGTATAAGTATTATTTTTCATTTTAGAACTATTTTTTCTCCCTTAGTTGTCAAATCATTCCTGTGATCCTCTATCATGGAACATTTTGTGAGAGAAATCCAATCACTTTCTCTGTTTCCAGCCAAAGTTTATTAAGGGTCAAGAGATATAATGGTGGTCTATGATAGCGTATTTCCTCTTACCTACACAATGCAGCACTAAATGCACTTTAGGACCAAATTTACCCTGCATTTCTGTCTGGCTTTCCTTTCATCCTACCGACCATCTTCCTTTGCCTGACAGAGGACAGAAGGTGGGGCTTGGTTGGCTGTATCTGTGCTAGCAAACTAGGCAAGGACAATGTGCAGACTTGAGCACCAGTGTAGGATCATCTGTACTGTTTAACTGTTAAAACACATCTTGGTCTCATTGTGGCCAGCTGTCAGTGCCTGGGTATAGTTTGAGACATAGTGCGGGCCAGGGGCTAATCCCCATTGGCAATATGTAAAAAGCCATCCTGTCTCATGTGAAAGGGAATCAAGCCATGACGCTCTGCCATGTTACTGGCCTTACGTTGCAGGAGCAAACCCTGCCTATTTTACTTAAAGGAGAGACAGTTGTCTCTAGGGGAAAAAACATCAGGATTCAAACAGGTACAGAAGTCAGTTAAACATCTGTTTCTATGGCAGTTCATTACACTAATTACATCATTCATTAAGCTGTTGCACATATATAGATGATCCCATCTACACAGGAAGAAGCAAGAAACTTAAGATTCAGTTCTACATGCTCCTAAATAAACTTCAGTTTCCCTTACAAACAATATTTTAAGTAATTTGATATCTGGGTTACTTGATGGACACTATTAAAATTGGAATAAAATAAAATCTGCTGCATTGGACCAAAGTGAATTCAGTTGTGTAGATCTCTGTATTGGCCTAAGATTCATTTGCACTGAAGGTACTATTCTGGCCACTGATTGCATGTACATGACATGAATTACCTCAGCACAGTGATTAATGTCTTACTAGATACAGAAACTGATATTTTAGTGCCAAGCACCCACATAATTATATATTGAAAAGAGAGAGACACTGGAGGGAATAACAGGATTTTTCAAGGCAGTGAATTTGATTGTTGTAAAAAAAAAAAAAAAAAAAAAAAAAAAGGTAGATAAATTATAGCACTTGGACTTCAACCCAAAAGAGTTTTAAATGCAGCATGGACTGTTCTTGCAGATCAAAGTAATGGTTGCTATGGGTGACCCAGAAATGAAACCAATCATGGCATTGTAATTTAAAACTAAAACAGCTGGCAAAATATTTCCTCTCAAGCCTGTTGTCTCACAAGTAAATGAAAAGGTCGGGAGACTTTCTATTTACTTCTGAGACAACATGGACTACTTGAACTAGGGAACATATTAATGTTTTCACCACAGCTTTCTATTACATGTCAGGAACTCCATTCCAGGATATCACACTGTAGGTGATGAAAAAAGACAGATGATAGAATGAATTGGTTGGACCTAACACAAAATAATCAACCATCTTTATATTTCCACTTTACATTATATCAAGAGTCCTGATTGCATTCTATAGGTGGTGGTATTTCACCTAAAAATAACAGCTGCTGCAAAGTACATAGCTGTCCACACAGTTGCAGTTCAAAATGCTAAGAATTTGAGTGTGATAGTATAAGCCAGTCATAGCAAAGCGCCATTTTTTCTATTTAAAGAAATAATGATAAGCTTGGCCAGACACATACAGTTTGTGACTAAGATTTACCAATAGCTACCGATTTAGAGAGCAGGAGAAGGTGAGACCATTTTAAATTATTTTCCTGTTTTAGCAGGAATTCCTGTGAGAAACAATATGGTCACAGCAGCGACATCATGAACAAGTAAACATTCAACAAACAGCGGTGTCCTGTATGGTCATCCCTGACACAGGCCACATTTTTGGAGGAACGGGGAGGGAGAATTATATTTGCATTGTGTGCCTTAATTAAACAAATATAAATCTTAATGCTATCTTTGGATGATGCTTAGAATTACAAACATCCTTTGTAGACTTTGCTTAATGATACATATATTATTATTGTATCTTTACCTAATTAATTATTTTTTGTAAGCTTGTTGCACTTTTCCTAGTAGTTAACTCGTAACAACAAATATTGTAAGTGTCAAAGAAAAGCAACTTGAAAAGCCCCCCAGTTTTAATATCAAGAATCCCAGTACAGTCAGTTAGAAATAAAAAAAACCTCAAGGTACAATGGAAAACACTCTCAGAAACAGATTTTGGCCACCTTTCCTGGCTGAAGTAGTGTTGCTCCCAGAGTGCTCCCAGTAACACGGATGATTGTGGTAAACCAGCGTAATGCATAAAGTCCACAGTCAACACATTTCTACTTTACTTTCAATCAACACTAACCAACCCCTCTTTTTATTTTTTATTAAAAGAAAGAAAAAATCTCAGGAATGCACTGGCTCCTTCACAATGCATCTTCATTAAGACTTGGATTTTGCCAAGTCCCTGACAAAGGGAGCTTGACGTGTTGAGGGATTTTGAAAACATGCAAGAGACACATAAAATAGCCTGAACTAAGCCAACTAAAGTTTTACACAGGGAAGAACCTGAAGTCATTGGAACTGTGGAACTTGACAATCAAACAGCAGGGAGACCCTTTACCAGTAATTATTTTAACATTAGCCACAATCAGTGAGAAAATAGCAGAAAGTGCTTTTCTTCACAGCTATGACTTCCAAGATGCACTGCTGTGTGCTCTTTCTTCCAAGCTTTAATAAGAAATATGATGATAAATGGCATCCTTTGCTAATGTTTTTAAGACAGCTGAGATTATAAGACAGTGTTTCTCCTTAATTTTTTTGTAGCATGCTATATAAGATGTGAGAAATCAGAACATGTGGAATGAAAAAAAAAAAAGTAAAGGAACCACTGTCTTTGGGAGATGCTTTCTAAGCCACAAATACCAGTTTTTCTTACCTTTGATTCTTTATAGTCCCACAGCTATAAAACAGGTGCCAAAGCTAATTCTCTGTCTCTGTTATTTCCTCTCTTCCTAAACAAACTGCTATGCATTTGTTGATTTTAGATGCCCAGTGTGGTAAACAAAGGATTTAGGGCCTCCTCCTTATTCCCTTACAGATATTACATGTATTAGGTGTATTCTTAATTAAAAATTTATGGAAAAATCTAAATATGAAAACAATGTATGTAAATTGCACTGCTCTTCAGATGACCAGATGATGTATTTAACTGATTTCATAACAGATTACATTAGCTATAGGCAATTATTTTGAACAACAGCAGGATCTCTTGGGAAGCTGTGCCTGATCTTCCAGGTATGACAAGATTTAACTTATCACAATACAAGTTGAGATGACATCTTTCTGTAGTAGTTTCGTACTTTGAACAGTTGCCATGGAGGAAGCTTAAGGAGGAAAGTGGAAATAGCAAGTAGGAAAATCGCATACCTACATCTGAAGGCTGCTCACATACCTTCTGTTTTATTTTACATGGAATTCAGTGTATTTCCACAGTTAGAGACTTGATTTCTCAAGAGCTTATCTGGTCATGTTGCTTGTTTTCTGTGTGATGTTATAGTTTTCTGTTTAAGGCTTCATAAAAGTTTCAGAAGCAAGAAATAAGGTTCCACTCCATATAGGCACTGGAATGTAGGCACTGAATTTTAGTTTCTATATAAATGCTAACAACAATGATTGACAGCAAAATGAAAAGCAGGGAGCACAAAATGCAGATTAAGAATCCTTCTTTGTAATTTAAAGAGTTGTCAATAGGTACTTAAGTGAAAACCAAAATATACATGGACATATTCTAAAATGCTGAATGACACTAGTGTGAACATTTTGGTGGTATAGATATGAGCTCCACTGTGCTGCCTGGGGCTTTTTTTGTGAAAGGTTGAAACTATACCATGGGAAATTTTTCTGAGTGAAAGGTGCCTGTTTTAATATTGTTATGAACCTACAGAGCCCCATATGCTTCCGCAAAGGAGCTGACATTTCACTAATACAGATTTTCACGGAGATGAATAATATGAGTCAAGCAACATAAAGCAGTTTCAAATAGCTCAGAAAGTGAATCAGAAATTCAAAGCGTGCTGAATAGCACCCTTCTGGGCTAGCTTCATTTCTAAGCCAAAAGTTCATCTCTGCCTTAACGGTCAGAATTGAGCCTAATGCTCTGAAAAAAAGCAGTTTCAGTAGATTCAATTGTTCTAACTACATTGCCAAACAGGATTTGAGGGTTTTTTAAAGATCTGGAAAACTCTGATGCTTCCTGTGGTTTGCAAAACGAGAGATTCCATTCCAGTCCCTTGAACAACAATAAAATCAATTAAATCTAATACCTCCCTGTTTATAACCAATCTCTACAGCTAAAATGAAATATTTCTACATGAGAAGCTGTGACCTATCTTTTGTGGCTTTTTGTAACATTGTATGTTCCTAAAGTGGAGCAGGGATCCAGACTTCCTCTTCCATTTTTTCTGTAAACTCTGCCTTGAATGTCATCAGGAACCCAGGTGTTAAATACAGTAGGTGCTGCCCAGCAATATCTCAAGTCACTTCTTTCAACAGGAACTGCGCTTCTGAATAAAGCCTCCATCATTTTCAGGTCCATTTTTAAAACTCAAATGAATTCTATCTTATTTGGACTTCATAGAATGGTTTGGGTTGGAAGGGACCTTTAAAGGTCATCTAATCCAGCCCCCCCTGCAATGAGCCCTGTCCAACCTGACCTTGAATGTTTCCAGGGATGGGGCATCTACCACCTCTCTGGGCAACCTGTTCCTGTGTTTCATCACCCTTGTTGTAAAAAAATTTCTTTCTTATATCCAGTCTGAATCTACCCCTTGTCCTATCGCTAAAGGCCTTATTAAAAAGTCTGTCCACATCTTTCTTATGAGCGCCCTTTAAGTATTGAAAGGCCACAATAAGGTCTCCTTGGAGCCTTCTTGTCTCCAGGTTGAACAAACCCAACTCTCAGCCTTTCCTCATAGGAGAGGTGCTCCAGCCCTCTGATCATTTTTGTGGCCCTCCTCTGGACCTGCTCCAACAGGTCCATGTCTTTCCTGTGCTGAGGACTCCAGAGCTGGATGCAGTACTTCAGGTGGGGTCTCGCCAGAATGGAATAGAGGGACAGAATCACCTCCCTTGACCTGGTGGCCACGCTTTTTTTGATGCAGCCCAGGATACAGTTGGATTTCTGGGCTGTGAGCGCACATTGGCAGCTCATGTCCAGCTTTTCATCCACCAGTACCCCCAAGTCCTTCTCCACAGGGTTGCTCTCAATCCCTTCATCCCCCTGCCTGTATTGATACCTGGGGTTGCCCTGACTCTGGTGCAGGATCTTGTACTTGGCCTTGTTGAACCTTATGAGGTTCACACAGGCCCACTTCTCGAGCTTGTCCAGGTCCCTCTGAACGGCATCACGAATGACTTGGTGGTGTAGAAATTCAGACAATTTATTTGGAACCTAAGAAATCTTGACATCATCATTTCTGAAAACTTCAGTCTGTTGGTTGCTTTTGAAAATCTTTTAAGTTCTCACTGTTGCAAATATATTTTGTTCACAGAACACTCATGCATGCAAGCTCCCTTGATATATCTACTGGTTTACTGGACCTTATCAGTCAAAGAGGGGCCCAAAGAGGGGTCCAGCATGATTATGGGAAGGATCAAGCACTCTGTCAGTTGACCAAGGTGCACCCCTGTGCTGTTCTCTACTAACCTGATCCAGCTATCTTTCATGTGGCCATGTAGCTTCCAAAATCCTTCAGCTCCCCACAGCTCCCATGTGCTTTACATGTTCATCTGGTCTTGCTTCTTCACAGTTCTGCACTGCCACAGGCCACCTCCTGAAGAGGAAGGGCACAGGTAGTAAGAAACATCTGAGGCTACTTTTATGGGGAAAAAGCCTGTATGATGAGACTCCTGATATTCATCTTCTGCCTTCTGGTTTTAATTTTGATAAAAGTAGAGACACTGTGTTTTCCTTATGTTTCCTGAGTAGGGCAATAATAAGCCTCAGGTGTAAAGGACCCACTTTGTTAGGCCCAGGTGCACAACCAGGCCATTTTAGGAGCATGTTGTTTTCCTCAGAATCATGAAAATCACAAAAATGTTGGAAAATAAGACTTTGACTAGGGAAGCTAAATGACTCAAGGAGTTTCCTTTCTAATCTAACCAGTATGAGTGGAGGCTGGAAAGCCCTAGGCATAATTTTGTTATGTTCCTAAGGATTACTAGTGTAACTCCACATAGGACTTTATATTAGTTAAAGATTAGAGTGGGACAATGTGTATCACACCAACACTGGTAAATGGCATTATTTTGTCTGCAGCAGAAGAGATTTCTTTCAAGACAAAGAAATGTGAGAACTAATTTGAAGAATATGAAGGCAATTAGGAGAAATGAATTCTATCATTCACAGCTACATAAGGTGTCTCATCCACTGAGATCAGCTTTACAACAAAATTATCAGGCTCAAAGAATGGACTTCTAAAGACCAGAAAAAAAATCACATCTGAAAAGAGAAAGGAAGTGGTATGTTATGTAGGTTTGCTTACCATAAGGTTAGACCAGATATGCCACCTCACTCTTCTGCCCTGTATTTTAAGGTGCACCTTACCATGTCATTTTTATTTCATCATGTGCGAGGTTCTCTTTTGTTCTTTGAAGTGAGAGACAGGTCAGTTAATCTTCTTTGCAGTGCACTGGGGGAGAGGCAAAGTGTACTTTTTTCCACATATCTTGATACTACATTACTGCCAGTCTGTCCTATTCCTTTGGGAAACCCTACTGTTCAGGAGATCAGCCCCCTGAATGCAAGCTAGTGTCAAATATTAATAGTGAATTAAAACTGCAGGTAAAAATGGTGACAGTGGCATATTCCTGTCACTGGGCTTGACAGGAAATTTATTTTGCTGTAGCTGAAAAGTAATTAACCTCCACTGTGCGAAATTCTATTACTAGTAGCTATTCTGCCATGCAAAGTACGCTACATGGAAATGTTACAGGCCATCAAGCAGAAAAGGCAGATTTGTCTGCATTTTAAACTAAAGCTGCCCCAGCCCCCACTTTCGTTCTTATTCTCTCTCTCCCCTCACTCTATCTTCACTGAGGCTAGAAATTGAGATGCACATGTGGTAGAAAGAAAATGGTATAAGGCATAAGGATTTTCATAAGGTCTTTACAGGAGTTAATTTCTCTGTGTGTGTGCGCATGGGTGCATGTGTGTGTGCATGAGTGTGCGTGTGTGTGTGATAGCAGAAGTGTGCTCCTTTTAACAAACCCAAGCTCTTTATGGGAGGAATTTAGCAATGATCTAGATTGCCTTTCAAATCAGAATAACTTTGTTGCAGACATGAAAAGTAAAATGTCAACATATCAGCTGACATGCCTCCTCTCATCTTGCTCTCCCTTACACTCTGCTGCTGCTGGTGAAAAGTACAATCATCCTCTTTTGAAAAGGGACAAAAACCCCTCTGACACTCAGAACTAGGACTGTATTCTGATGGGGGAAGTTAAGCTTTTTCAAGTATGTTGGATGATTGTACTTTACAAAATATAATTGCAAAGCAGAAGGGGCCCGCCAGCTTCTCTGTGAACTTTTGCCTGCCTGACAAAACTAGCATTTTTTGAGAGAAGAAAACTGTTATCAAGCTCTTCCCTCTGAGATCAGTGGCTGTCAAAAGTCATTAAGTATGAGAGAGAATCCACCAGTCTCTGTGTGTGATTGAGGGAAAGTTGAGATGAAAAACAAAATTGCTTTTCTGCCTCAGAAAGAGAATTGTCTGGTTTTGTCTTCATGCCATGGTTATACCATGAACTGGTTGTCGTGGGTTACTGTATTTTGGAAGCCAAAAAAAGCAAATCTACTGAAAATTACAGGGGAAGAAAATTTTGAGTATTACAGGCTAATGGTTTTGTCCAATTGCTTTGCGGGCAGGTTTGTGAGTGACAGCTGTGCATTAACAGCATGCTGCCCTCCTCCCTCTCAGGAAGAGGTGGTGGCTACAACATTGGAGCTATAAAATGACTTCAGCTTAATGATGGACTGTGAGGAAAAAAATTATATCTTTAGATCTACATTTTAAAGTGACAGTGCACTCTGGGATTCCAGATTACTGTTATTAATGAAAGAATGTTTAATACCTTTCTAGTAGGGGTTTCTGAATCATGTTCCATTTAAAAGAGATTTCACTTCTCTATTAAAAAAAGAAAAGTTTCTGGGAACAAATAATTGAAGTTTACAATGTACCACCAAGGAACCTATTCAAAGGTCTTTTATTCTCTTTTTACAAACCCTCTGTGATCAAAAATCAGAAAATGTATGTACTAAAAATGAGTAATGGCCCATAATTGGGCTTTCTAATGATTTCTATATTAACAATGACTCCCAAACCACCTCCAACCAAAACCTGAAGTCAACAGTTTACCTTAGAGATTTATAAACAAAACAAAGCAAGAAGAAGTTGAGGAAATTGGTCTAAAAAAAACAAATTACAAAAACATGAATACTAGGAGTCTGGTATTTAATATGATATAATTTTGAATGCTACAGAAATGACTGTAAAAAGGAGGTTTCTACCATGGGAAAATACATTCTAAAATGTGGCTATATATAGACACAAATATATATAATATGCAAGTATATATTTGCATGAAAATATTTTGTGCAAGGAACATCACTTAAGTCTTTGAACTTAAATAGTGCAGCTTTTATCTAAATTGTTTTCGTATTCAGTCTTTGTGCTGATTCAGACTTACGAGTCAAAATTATTCTTGTGGCAGGCTACTGATGCTGAAATCTATCCAGGATGTATTATTGCTCAAACGATTTTCATTATATATTCTGAGGCTAGACAGGCTACTTTGTGTAGATAAAACTAGTGCATATCATCTCCCATGGCATTTTACAAAGGAGGCAGAGCTTTGCCGGGATTCTGAAAAGCCAGTGGGCTGCCTGTGCGTTGTCAAAGGGTGTTTCCTGTGGCTCCTCTCTCCTACTTTTGTTATGAAGCCAGTAAGCTGGGGCCTTGGGTAAGATCAAAAGATGGCAATGTTCACCCCTACCCTCAGATGTACAGAGAACACCTCAGCTGACATTCTGATACATTGTATGTGGTGGGATAGTTCTTCAGTTTTCTCCATCAGTAGCAACAAGCCAGACCAAATACAGCTCCCTTACTCATTTGCTTTTTGTCATCTAGACTTCAGTCCTGAATCCCTGTCTCGTGTCTTTGATACTTAAAATTTCCTGGTGGTCTCCCATCCAACTCCCCCAAAGGCAATGCTTAGCTCCCAGGAATAGACCCAAGTGAGAACATGCAGTTTAGTACAACTAGGACAGGGACAGTTTTACTGGTACGAGGAGTTGTATTCACAAACAATTTGCTTTGTTTGCCATACTCTGTGGCAAAAGCATGGAGGTTATCCCTATTTCAGATGTCAGCCATTACATGATTTATTATTGTTTAATCAAAATGGCAGCAGCAGTGTCAATGTGGCAGTAGCTCAGACCTCACCCACACTGGAATATTTGCTTTTTTCATCATTTGCTTGTTGTAGATCCAAGCCTCCCACTTGGGAGCATCTTTTTTCTCACTTTCAGACAGGTCTGTTATCTTTCAGTAAAATATCTTTACAGATGCTTTCTGGGTACTTTTCCATAATTTAACAGATGTAAATCTAGATTACAGTCTAAATTAGTGCCACCATTCCTTGCTTTGACATCTTCAACCAACCTTTTGGACACGAGGTGAGAGAGCTAACAGTGATATGCTTGAACTGCATTTCACTGCAAAAGGTTCAAACTCTTGCCCACTAACTGTAGCTCATTGACAAACATTACTATAATAGATTTGAAAAAAAAGAGTCTGAAATAAATTGATTTGATAAGTGCATTCATGCATTTAAGCTTCTTCAGGAAATAAGGATAACAGTTTAGGCCATTTTTTTCCCCAGCTTCGGTAAACAAGTCTTTGCCTGCTTACCTCTGGAAACAAGATGTTTGGAGTAGCCTGTTATCTCCCTAACTCACTATTATGGTTTGAACGAAATACACTTTATTCTGTATCTGAATCCTAATTACTCAGCACTGGTGCCAGCAGCTCTTGCACTAGTCTCCTGAAGGTACAGCTCCCCACTGTTGGCAAAACTTTAACAATTTTATATGGCACCATCTGAAATTTGGTAAGGGAAAGCTGGTACCCATTTTTCTTCACCAACACTTCATTTTCACTTGGAAAAATCTTCTTTACTTGTGTTTAGTTTTTTTGTTCATTTATAAGAAGCAGTAATATCCCTTCTCATTTTTCATTGGTTTAGGTTAAATTTGCATGTAGTTGTGTAGCTGTATGTATCTGTGTAGATGTCTATTAGCATGAATGTGTGTAGGTGCACATGCTGGGGATACATAGAACAATTTGGAGTCCTGAAAGAACAAGGAAAAGATGAATTTTTAGAGAGTTGTGAAGCATCAAATAAAATGTCACAAAACTTTCATCTTGATATTTAAAAAAAACCAACAAACTGAGGTGAAGCCTATTATTGACTGTGCAGTTTTGCCATGGAAGCACTATCATTCAGAAGTTTAAAACTCAATCACTTTGCATTAAATAACATCACAAATTACATAAAAAGGAGGAAATCCCTGTGTACTACCACTAAGCTAGTTCCATATATGTTTATTTTCTTCAGTACAACAGAGAAAAAATATACCCGAGATTTTTGTGCATCCAGAATTCATTATCAGATACTGGAATGAGAAGGTCGGTAGTGGTCTCTTTTGTAGTTTTATGAAGTAATTGAACACTTTAGACATAACATTTTCTATCCAGGAAGAGCTAGGATGAAAAAAAAAATAAATTATGTATGCAGTGGAAAAATGATAGTTTATCACATACCTTGCCACTTTCCCAGAGAAGTTTCTGTTGTGTTCATTAGGAAAGATTCTATAACTAAAAGTTTTTATAGTTTTTTAATAACTAATATTTTTTCCTACTAAAAATAGTAGGAAAAATGCTTTTGTATTCATAAGACATACATGAGGAAATGTCACATGTTGAAGCATTATTTTCTACACAGTTGGCTTAATTGCCTCTCACCGTTCTGCAGACCCTTTTCTAATCCTGAGATGAAGTAAGATGAAAGAATCTGTTCTTAGCCAGCCAGAGGAGGATTGCCTAATTTGAGGAAAGATCATAAGCAATAGAAAGTGGTACCATAAGTATATATGACAAAAGCCTTCCACTGGAAGTAGTAGTCTTCCAGCAGAAGACTGTGCAATGGGGTGTCCTAGAAACCACAACCAATTGGTGAAACTTGGAACACTTGCTGCTGTGCTTTAGGCTTACAGGCAGCTTCTACCAACAGTGCTTCAGGAAGATTTAAATCCAGATGTAAGCACACACTAAAATCCAAGTATCAGTCAAGGAAAAGCAAATCAGGAAGCAATGAAAAAAGTAGGGGGGGAGTCTGCCAATCCTGCCTCAAAAAAACTCTTTCTGGAGGTACCTCACATGAAATTCATCTTCTCTGTATGAGACGAATGTAAAAAACCAAGGACTTAAGTAATCAAAACTGCTTCTCAGACCCACCAATGCAATCCCACAAGCAGCTCCTGACCTCCTTTCCACTCTGTTTATATTCAGCTTATTTTCTGTTCCATGGCCTAAGTACACAACTCTTTGGACTGGTTGATAGTTTACTCATCTACAGCACCTGCCACAAGGATTCCTGGTGTATGGGAAAAGCTGCTCGATGGTGCTGGTAGTGTCACACATTCCTTGGACCCTTCCTAGGTCGCAGCTTATCAGTTTGACTTTTTCTCTACCTTGTGATAAAAATGCTAGAAGCTTCCATTGTCCCAAGGGATTGGCAAGATCTGCATTGATTTCTTGGGGATGGAATAATCTATTTCGCACTTTGTTGATTACCTACACATACAGTTGGAAAGTAGTTACCTAAAACATCTGTTTAAAACCATAACCCATCTTTTATCCTAAGCTTCATAGCCCATTTTGAAATGCATGAGCAGTTAGGATATTTTGTGCATCATACTGAAACTGTATGCATTCAGTTAGCAGTGCTTGAGCTAAGAAGTTGAAAGCATTTTGCCTGCAGAGATTAGGAAAAATAAACAGGAATTACCATGGAAGTCTTAAACATGGTTTTATCTATATGGGTTACTGCCCATATTGCCATGACAGTTTGTAGTCCTGTGTATCCAGTTCTAGCATATGATGTGGGTCAAGAGGAACAAAACACCAATATTTTTAAAAAGGTCAGTTTCAGTGGTGGTGTAGGATGTATTTCAGTTATTTAGTTGTATCACCTACAAACCCTCATCCTTTTCTTTCTACCAGGTTTAAACTAATGATGACACTGAGTGAACCAAACATAAGTTAACAGAGTAAAAAACTAGCACACGGTAAGCATAGATAGTCAATGAGATCCATTTACCAGAACAAGTTCAGGCAGTCTGGGAGGCGAAATCGGTACTGAGGTGCTTAAAATTAGTGGATTGTATCACTGCAGAAGTAAGTAAACTTCCTGAAATGCTATCAGAAGAATGCAATAAATAAAATGTTACTATTTATAGCTAGATATGGATACTGCCAGGTAAGTAAGCAAATCAATTTATTTCTAGTTCTCCTTCAAGAATAGCATTGATTAAAAGTGGTTTTGATTCTTTTTTTTTCTTTACTCTTCTATTCTGAACACTGGGATGAGAGGTCACACGTCCCCACATACACACAAAGGAAAAATAATGGATCTTATAAATGAAAGCTTTAATTTGCAGTTTACATGCAGAAAATAGTATTGTTACTAAAAGCTCTTAACATTTAGCTGTTATTCTGTAAGCAAATTGATGGTCCCATTCCTAATGGAAAGAGGTTTACTTATAGAAGGATAAAAAATGATAAATACTGCAAACTTACTAGAAATCAAATACAGGGTAAAGTAGCTTCTCAGATTCTGAATCGTCTGCATCAGGCTGGAGTGGAGCTACAGTAATTCAAATAAGATGATTGTTTGTGAGAAACTCTGTCTTCAGAGATGACAAATACCATAAGCATCAATTTGATTGTACATATTTACAAATCTGCATTCATACATATATGTACATGAGCATATTAATTTTCTTCTTTACGCCTAATCTTTTTTGTAATTTATAAATTCTGTCAGAATGCGTACATACACACACACAGTCAAACACTCACTCAGAATTTATATATTGGAGAAGATTCTGCATGAGAGAAAGGATGAATATTAGGAAACTTATGCCTGCCTGGTTTACAGCACAGGAACTTAGAAGAAAATATCTTAGGGAATTTTTAAGGTAGCTATATAGAAATAGATGCCATGCTGTTGACCTACATGATTAGCACTCTTGTACCAAGGGAGCATGCAATTTCAGCTGAGGTTTTACATTAGGCTGTGTTAACACTGAATTGTTTCCTTGGCAGGGGGCGGGGAATGAAAAAAATCTCAAGAAAGCAGTGATGGACATGTTGGATGGTCTTGGATCTTCCTGGAGTGCACTACTTTTCACTCTATAAATGGATCTGAAGAGCAAAAAAGATCAAATCAAATCAAATCAAATCAAAACCTTTGGAAGAAATGCCTGTAACTGTTCACAGATCAAATTCTGCATTGTAGTCAAAGGAAAGTAAGATTGCAGTAAAGCTGATCATCCTGGAGAAAGGTAGCACTGAATTAGCAGGTAAACTCAGAGGACAGTAATATGTATATAATTTTTAAAGAGAAGAAAGCATAATAATAAAAAATGATGAGTGTGTGTTGTGTTTTAACCCTAGCCAGCAACTAAGCGCCACGCAGCCACTCATTCACTTCTCCCCCTGCCCCAGTGGGATGAGGAGGAGAATCAAAACCGAGTAAAACTCATGGGTTGAGATAAGAACAGTTTAATAATTGAAATAAAAATTAATAATAATAATAATAATAATAATGAAAATGAAGATAACAAAAAGAGAGTGAAATATAACCCAAGAAAGACAAGTGATGTACAATGCAATTGCTCACCACCCTCTCATCAGTGCTCAGTCAGTCCCCGAGCAGTGATCCATTTACACTAGAGTTAGTAAAAAACTTTCAAATAGAAAAGATGTGTAAGATGCACCTGTGTTTCTTTCCCTTCTTCACAGTATCAGCTCTTTCTCTTCTCATGGTGTCTTTCTGAATAAGCTGGAGATGAATTTAACAATAAGACTTGGCTTGCAAACCAATTCCTTATCTTCACTCATTCTAAAAATAAATAGGGAAAAAATAGGTACGTTTAAATGGTTAGGGTTTTGCTCTGCTGAAACGGAAAATGTTTCACAGAAAAAGCTTGACAGGAACACCTGGTCTTCTTGTCAATGTAGGTTTCTTTTTTATGCTTTTCAGTGTAGCTCATTCCAAAGGAGATAAAATAGAGATGTCTTTTTAAGCTGGTACTGAGGTAATTGGAGGAGAATGTAATCACTATCAGGAGGGAAGAAATATAGAGGGAGCAGAAGGCAACTACCCCTGTAACAGGAGGCAGGATGTAGCTTCTTAAAATTAGGATCATCCTGAAAAGGAGCCAGGAAACTGAACTGCAAAGCATAAGCAGGTTATTAATGAAAGACCTCTCTTAACAGCAGTTTCATGCATCACCTTGAGGACTACATTTATTTGTAATATGGGGTTAATGCCTTTGATAATAGAAGAACACAGATATTTCAGTAAATGGACATCATTGTGTAAAGGAAAATGGAATCTGAAGCAACAGTGACAAGAGGGACACCAGAACTGATGAATACTGTATAGTCTGTGTGTATAAACAGACCAAGGTTATGTCTACACTGCAGACATATACAGTATAGAGATATCACTCATTTAAAGCCCCACCATGCTGAGGCCTGCAGTGTCATTATTTGCTGAGAGGCTTTTTTTAAGTATTAATTCTATCTACACTCTCATAGATAATATTTGTAGCACTTGACTGCAGTATAGAAATTCTTCTTTCATTATTCTACAACAAAAAATATCATGCACATAGGCTATGTTGTGAATATTTTTTGTTTCATTTATCTTCCTCTATCTTTAAATATATAATTCATTTTTATTTCTGTCTCTTATTGTACACTATACACACAAGATACACTATAGTATCATAGTGTTATAGTTGCCCTTCTGTTCCCACAGTTATACATCCTAGCTGGCAACTTTAGAGGGTGTTTGACAAGGTATCAGGATATCATGTGTTAGCAGTGGTGTTCCTGATGGACATTCCCAAAGCATTGCAGTCCATAGTGAAAGGACTTAAACTCTGCTCCCTGACTGGAGTCTGGGAACTGGAGAACTTTCTTGCTCTAATTCTATCAAAGGATGTAGGGTTTGGGTGGCAGTTTGTCTTCTCTACTTCAGTAGGTTATCATTTCAGAAAAAAGAAAGTGAAAGGCAAGTAACCAAACAGGTCACTTCACATTTGTTCCTATAAAACTAAGTGGCCTGTGGTTCTCATAATGGTTTAAGGGGTTCTAAAATCCCAGATTCACCTGACAAGGTAAATACTCTGACAAGGGCTGAACACAGCAATTTGTAATTCACTTTTGATATGATTCAGTGACTTTTATCTGATCATTGGTGGGACATTATATTGATCTTTTAGCAAATAAGTCCTTCACATGTGTCATGAGGTCGCTGACTGCAGGGTTTTGTTTTGATGTGCACATCTCTGGGCAGCACCAGTCTCTTCTAGTCTGACTGTTTATTCTGGAACTGTGATGACTCCCTCATTTTTATTAGTACAGCTGGTTGTTGGACCATGTGGTGAACCAGAATGAAGAATTGTTCTTTAACATACTGGAATCTTAGATGACTCCGTATTGTCATATATCCACTTATAGGACAAAATAATTCCTCAAGCCTACCAGGAGTCATCTAGATTATACAGATATAAATGGGAAGGCAACTGTAATAACGAATACAAGTAACAAAACAAACAAAAATGCAAAGATACTAGAAAATTGGTAAACCTGGATTGTCTACCTAAAAGCACATTTTTGTTGTTGTTGCTGTTGTTAAATAATTGTTAAAACACAAACACAATCATAGTAGTGCCTACAATCTTGAACTACAATTTGCAGAGATCCCTTGTTTCCATAAAGGGAACTGAGGGTAATTTTCAGTGAAGAGCAGGGGGAGGAGTTAATTAAGCTAAAATCTGGAGGAGCAGAAGTGTGTGTTTACACAATTTGGTCCTAATAGGATTGTTTTCCAAAGACAGAAGGAGATTGTTTGTATTAATAAAAATGACCTGTTTCTGATTCCAGACGTTCAACTTTGATGGTCTAGTTGATTCAGAATTCATGGAGCTAGAATTATTCATATGTGAAGATGCTGTTGTCCTTTACACATAAGTCTGTCCATTTTTAGCATTCACTTCTTGTCAGTCTAAATGTATGATAACATTACCTTTTAAAATAAATATCTTTTAATGAGAATATATTAGGTCAACATTCATATTAGCCAAAATGTAAAAAGTGAAGGCACTGAAGGCACTGAACTATGCTGATAACCAACCCATAGAAATATTTGAAGTTCAGCTTTTAGATATTGTCCTCTAATACATGATTTTTTTTTAGCATAAATATTAACTTTTTAAGAGTTACTTTATGAAAAAATCTTGGAAAGTATGTTGCTATGCTATGGCTTGGGGTTTTTGAAGGCAGAAAAAAAGTTCTATAAAAAGGAATAAAGAAAATACCCTGGGATCATCTACCCTGTTGTCCCCATTTCCACTGTCACTGCCTGATGTACACAGTGTCTTGGTGTACTCACACTTTATAAATGGATAACTGCTCTCTTTCTTTTTTTTTTCCCTTTTTAAAAAATATAGTACACTGTTTTGTTCTAGAAAATGAGCTGAATTCAAAGGCAGTGTATGAATCACAGATATATAATTTCTGTGTTTCTCAGACATTGGAAGTAAAGTATTGAAAGCTTATCACAAAAGCAACGTATATGCAAAATAAAAAAGTGATATAACTGCTGCTCCTGTTGTTGTTATGTGAAATAAAGAGTAGAAGAACAGGCTTTTCCTTTTCATAAAGTTTTAGTTTAGTGATTAAATTCTTATAGCTTAATCCTAGTCATATATTTAACTAAATTAGCAAGCAAGATTGGTAATTAGTTAGCTAACAGGCATTAACATATATAATGGCAGTTATGAATAAAGAAATAATAACTGAAGTCTTCAATTTTCCTGAACTGAAGTAAATAGAAGTCTACCAAAAAGGAACCCAGTCATCTGAATTCACTCAAGGACACAGGAGCTATTTGACTAAGGCAATTGCTGTTTGGTAATCATATGACTGTAGTTATCCAGATCTTACATATGCAATGTTAAATAAACCTCTGCCTAAACAGATGGACTGTTGTGTGATCTCTCTTGAAAAGCATCAAAACTTCTAATTAAGGGCAGTGGTATTAACAGAAGGAAGATATGCTCCTTTAATTGGCAGGGTGCACATTTCCAAATAGAGAAGGAATAATATTACCTAGGATAATTAGACAGAGGGCACTGTGAGTTTGGTAACTTCACCTGACTGAAGAGCCAGTGTAAGATTTTGTTTTGGAAATGGATCCTGAGTTTGTTTAATATTTAGTGTAATGACTGAGATTATCCTTCCTTTGTAAATGCTACAGTAAAAACAAATAGGATAAACTTTTACTAAAGATTGTATCTCCTTTGTATCTTGTTGAAGTAAAGGTAACTGAAAATGAAAACTGAAAGACCTACAGTAATATTTAATAGCATTAATAGCATTATTCTTCTAATTAATTTGGTTTTGGATTAAGATGGCACTTTACCAGTGTTGGTGCTGGTGTGTTCCTCATTGTTATTGACTAAACCAGTATAGTTTGGAAGGATCAGTTTATTCCTTCAGACATAATGGAATATCACTTAGTCAAAGTACCATAGTATCATTTAGTTGGTGTGGATGAATGAGGCAGAAGTAAAGAAAGGAAGAGTTGTAGTGACTATGGTCTTTCACATGATCTGTTAAAATATCCCTGGCTTTTAATAATATAAATTTTTATTGTGACTCAGCCAAAAGGTACTTCCAGAATGAGGTGTTCTTTTACACAGTATGATCAAAGAGTAGATAAGACAGACACCATCACAGCTACCTTTTTCCTGCAACTTCTCCTTTTTTCATTAAGATTCTTTTCTCTTTGTTATGTTTCACACCTAATTTGAAAAAATACCTCAGCCAGTCACATATGGCAACACACATGTACATTAACTTACAGAACAGAGAGAAAAAAACAAGCAAAAACAGTAGTGGAGGGCTTTTGTTGCAAATAGCTTGCAATACAGTGAAATGAAGTACATACCTAGAATTGATGATGGCCTTATATTCTAATACAGCTAAGTGCCATATTGAACAGGCAGCTGTACTAAGCCCACCGAGATCCTGAACTAAAAAGCCTGTGGTTTTGTTATTTGTATGCTGATGATGTTCAGAGTCATATTTCCTTTCATATATTTTTGGATGGTGTTTGACACCAGCTCTTTGAAGCTTGACATATCTCTTGCTAGCTGTATAAACAACTTTTGATCTTGAATATGGACAAACATGAATTTTTATTTATTGGTTGACCCTGTTTGACAGTTTGTGATCTCTGCTGCTGCTTTTTTTTTATTTTACACCCCCCCCCCCCTTTTAAGAGATTATATCTTCCCTCTCAAGCACTGTTTCTACTTACTGCCATTAATGGTTGCTTTACACATTGATAACCCAATCACATATGTAGGTGTTCTGCTGAAACTAAAGGAGAACGTGCACATCTCTAATGATAGAAATGGAACTATCTAGCTCAGCTACCATAACAGGTAGACATCTTCCCTTTAAACTTTTCACAGAAAGTAAATTATGGTTTAAACTGTACTTACTGCTAAAATGTTCTATCACGCTCCAGTTAACTTCAAGATGAATTATGACCTGGTGATGTGTGCTTGCAGCCCAGAAAGCCAACCGTATCCTGGGCTGCATCAAAAGAAGCACGACCAGCAGGTCAAGGGAGCTGATTCTCCCCTTCTACTCCACTCTCATGAGACCCACCTGGAGTACTGCATCCAGCTCTGGGGCCCCTAACACAAGAAGGACATGGACCTCTTGGAGTGAGACCAGAGGAGGGCTGCAAAGACAGGCTGAGAGTTGAGGTTGTTCAGCTTGGAGAAGAGAATGCTCTGGGGAGATCTTATAGTGGCTTTTCAGTACCTAAAGGGGGCCTACAAGAAAGCCAGAGAGCGAGTTTTTACAAGGCCATGTAGCAATAGGATGCAGGTTAATAACTTTAAACTGAAAGAGGGTAGATTTAGATTTAGATGTAAGGAATAAATTCTTTACTGTGAGGGCAGTGAGGCACTGGAACAGGTTGCCCAGAGAGGCTGTGGATGCCCCATCCCTGGAAGTGTTCAAGGCCAGGCTGGATGGGGCTTTGAGCAACCTGGTCTAGTGGAAGGTGTCCCTGCCCATGGCAGGCGGGTTGGAATTAGATGATCTTTAAGGTTGCTTCAAACCCAAACCATTCTATGATTCTATATAATTATAAAATATTGGGAGGCCTCCTGTGTGTTCCTGTTAGGTTGCAGCCCATAAAAAATTCTCTAACCTGTGCAATTTTTTATTTGTTTCCCTATCTAATTAAGCTTTTTAGGACACTGTAGATCCTCAGCTAGAAACAGTGTTTAAAATGCAGTCATATATGTTAATTATTTGAAGGCTTAGTTGCAGATATAGAGGAAACATGAAATATATACACACAGTATATATGTACTGCTGTCACTGTAAGTGAATGCCTTTGGCCTTGAGGCCAAGATTAGTTAGTAAAAGCAGAGAAATGGTAAAAGCTCAAGAAATATTGCTAGCAAGGGGAAGTTTCTCTTGTGAAAAATTTTGTGATAATTAAAAAATTTAGTTTTCATTGAGACTGTGCTTCAGAAGTTTTCCACAATTTCTGTCTGAAAACTAGTAGCTTGTTAGCTGTTGTTTTAATTTTTTTCTGTAAGAACTTGAAGTTTGCATTTTACATAATCTCCAAATACTTGAGACTGGAAGGGACCTCTAGTTCAAACCCCCTGATCAGAGGAGGGTCAACCAGAGCAGGTTGCTCAGGACCGTGTCCAGTTGTGTTTTGAATATCTCCAAAGATGGATAACTTGCCACATCTCTGAGCAAGCTGTTCCTGTGTTTTTTTTCCAATCAATGTGTTTATTTTGAAGAAAGGCCCATCTTTCACTGGAAAAGATTTCACACATATCAATTTGTGTTAAAAACAAGTATTGTTATGTCAGATTTACAAATGTGTGAAAAGACGTTTGGGATCTTGACCCCAAGAAGGAAAGTCTACATTAGAGCCAAAAAGAGAAACCAGCTTTTTTTTTTGTTTTAATATAATATACAAAATGAAAAAACAAAATTCTCCCTTTCTCCCCCACATCCCATTTTAAAAGGAAGGCTTCCTATATTAACATTTTTTTAAATAAGATTTTGACAAACTTCCACACTTTTGGGGGCAGAAGAAGAAGCTTTCTTATATTTAGCATTTTCCACTGCATAAGAATAATCATCAATGTCATCATTTGTTAAGCCTCTCCATCATGGATGATCCTTCCAAGAAATACATCAGAAAAAAATTAAATTGTAGAAGACATAAAAGTACAATAACCCATGAAGATATTCTGTTCAAAGGTCTTCTGTACTGAAACCCTTATAAAATCAGATATAAAATGGGGTAATTCTATGTTCCTCATACTACCTAATGGACAATAGTATTTGGAGACACTAATTTGTAAGAGATACAAATAAACTCTCAAACTTTAAAGAACATTCATGGTCTTAAGAATGCTGAGCAGGTGAAATTCATATCTAACATGTTCTGTCCTTGACATACAGTGTATAAGGAATGAAACAGACCAAAATCTGTTCATAACACTTAAAGTGAAGGACTTCATTAAATGTAGAATATGCATCTGAATCTGACCATATTTTGACCAAATCACTCAAAGACTAGACTGAAGATTTGTTGACAGTCAAAAAATCAGTGAATTCAGAATTTCATAAGCTGTTGGGAAATACATGAGATTTAGTGTTTCTAAGTTGAAGGAGAAAGCAGTTATTAACCCTTCCTCTTTCAAATGTTTTGCTCCAAGACTAGCAGTGGTTAGCTGTGGTTACTGTTGTACTACGTTGCCATTTAACTTAGAAATTAAAAAAGATCCACTTGTAGGAGTGGTAGTTCAACAAAAGACTCTCATCATAATAGAATAACTGCATGTTTTTTATCACAATGAGCTCAGGTATTTTTCATATAGACACATCTTTTCATTTTATATCCAGATTTCTAAAACTTATGAGATGATGTCCTGTTCTTTACAGAATAGTCCATGTTAAGTTGCAATTTCAAGAATTCTGAAGGTATTTTGCTATGTCCTCCAGAAACACAAATTTTGAACATTGAATACCTTGACCTTTTTTGATAATGATTCAGAAAAAGAGTAAAGGCATCTCTCTCATGCTTTCAAAATATATTTGCTTTGCAATGGAGCCAGGAATAGAAACATTCAGCCAAGAAGACACACATTTTAGAAAGTTACAAATAAATAAAATGTTGCAGTTGCTTTTGTTGGTTACCTGTTGCAGTAGGTATGACAATTCTAGACATTTTTATGCCTCTTCAATTATCTCTTGAAGCCTGTTTTCACCACAATTTCTTAGGTTTATTATGTCTTATTAATTATGTTTAGTTGTTTATTTCTTTCAAATATTTTCTTGTTATGTGGAAACATCTTGGAGAACATTTGAATATTCTAATTTTCAGCAAAATAAGAATTGAATTCTTTTAGTTAAAACTCTTACTGCTATTGCATCCAGTAAATCTGCTAGGTGAAGAATAAGTAGTTTTCAAATAAGCATAACTAGGTAGCAAATACTAACATGTGAAATTTATTGTGACCATGGAGAATAAATTTAAATTCACTCCATGAATTTTCAAAGCCAACTATCATATTTACATAGACATCTTCTGTTAATGTTTCAAGGAATTAAGTAACTACATGTTTCATAAAGAGTGTGAAGCTGTGTGATTCAGGCCAGAAGAATACCATACTGAAAAACAGATTCTTAAAAAATAGTTTTTTTCTCAGAGGTCATGTGACTATTCCCTTTGGTATGAGATATTATTTGTAATATTAGGAAGGATATCCTCTTTTACATGATATAATTCAGCTATCAAGAATGACTCTGCACTGAAGAACTGAAATTTGTCTGGATTTTGACACAGAGTGAGAGAGATTTGGAAAGCTTAAGCCATTTCTTGCTTCTAATTCTATCTATAGCCATTCAATATTCAATAAAAACAAATTATTACAGACCCAAGATAATAAAGGTATCTGAAGCCAGCACTTTAAAATTTCAGCTGTCTGTTCCTGACATTTTCAGGTGTTGGTCTGTTGAGATTTGCACCTCATTTCCAGGGGGGCACTAGTAATTCTTCTTGTGCTCACCAAGCATCATGTAATGAAGTTGTTACATACTATCTATCTGACATATATGGGCCCTTACAGAGAAGGTACAGTTTTTGCTATGCACTCTCTACAGTCCAAAATTCTAATTGATATTCTGTAGCAACACAAATAATCTTTTCAGCTGCTAGGGAATTCAACAACAAAGGCTACTAAAAGTTAATTACTGCTATAATGCAGGGCTTTCACCCATCTTTGCCTCCACTTAAAACAAAAGGAAAAACTGATTGAGGAAAATAAGTAGTGGTTTAATAAAAAGGATAAAATTATGCCACTTATTAGGACGTGACTGTTGTGGTTTAACCAGGCAGGCAGGTAAACACCACACAGCCACTAACTTACCACCCCCACATACAGTGGGATGAGAGAGAGCATTGGGAAAAAAAAAAAGTTAAATTCATGGGTTGAGATAAAGACAGTTTAATAGGACAGAAAAGGAAGGGAAAATAATAATAATAATAATAACAACAACAACAACAACAACAATAATAATAATAATAATAAATAGAATTAGATTATACAAAACAAATGATGCATAATGCAATTGCTCACCACCCACTGACAGATGCCCAGCCAGTTCCTGAGCAGTGGCCCCTGGCCACAGCTTTCCCCCTTGTTTATATACTGAGCATGACATCATATGGTATGGAATATCCCTTTGGCCAGACTGAGTCAGCTGTTTTGGCTATGTCTCCTCCCAGCTTCTTGTGCCCCCCAGCCTACTCGCTGGTGGGTGATGTGAGAAGCTGAAAAGTCCTTGACTCTGTGTAAGCACTGCTCAGCAGTAATGAAAACATCCATATGTTATCAACAATCTTCTCATCCTAAATCCAAAACACAGCACTACACCGGCTAGTAGGAAGAAAATTAACTCTATCCCAGATGAAACCAGGACAATGACTGAATGGGGAAGAACTCAGGAAGCCTTCAATTTTATGTCCTGGTACTTATATAAAAGTGAGACATACGCGGCTTGTAAGGATTAGGAAATATAAATGGTTGGTGCAAAGAGATGGCAAAGTGACAATATTTGATACTTTGCTGTATGGCAGATATCTACCTAACAATTATACAAACACAGAGCTCTTTGACCTGCCTTGCCCTTCCTTCCTCCCTTTTTTCAATTTTTTTTCAACATTTCTAGGTGCAGGTAATTCCCTTTTTATCTTTGTAGAGAAAGAATCAAAAAGATCACTCCTCAGTCATAGAACTTTTTGGAGATAGATTAACTGATAGATGGCCCTTATTTCTCACACACAGTGGTGCATAGATGCAACATCCCTATAAAGCAATGCAATCCTATTAGTCCTGTGGTACCTTTATGTGAATGGTTTCCAAGTGCTGCCAATGAATTAGTCTCACACTGCTCCTTTGAAGCAGTAACATGAGAGAGGAAAATTTTGGTAAATAAGTTTACCAAGAACAATGTGTCGTAAACTGAGCTCATATGACTTGCCCAAGGGTACACAGAAAAACAGTCGCAAAGATGGAAAAAGCATTTGAATCTCCTTAACTCTCAGTCTTGCACTATTGGCACAAGATCATTTTTCTCCACTGTAATTAGCATTAATAAAATTCATGCTATAATTTGACTGATTATAGCACCAGTCAATTAGTGTTAAGAGATGCTGCATTGTCCTCCTTCAAAATAATTTTGTTCAGAAAGATAAGGCCCTGATTCCCCTGGGAATATATGTGCCAAAGTAGTGAAGCAAGACAGTGAGAAGCCAGTCATTAGGTAAAGTACTTGACCTTCTCATACAGATTCTTTTGCCTTGCTTTTATACTGTGTATATAAAAACCCAGGTTAACAGCTAGTAAATCAGTCTAGTAACAAAGGATTTGGTAAAGCTCCATCAATTTATCTCAGCTGGAAATTTCTTTTTTATTCTTGTGGTGGTGTTGTTTGTAATAATACACTTCAGACATCAGTAAAATAACAAAACTACCTCAGATATCTGGTTTTGTGAAAATAAAGAAACACAAGGCCATTTAAGTTTGCCTACGAATTTAATGTCATAAATGCTTTGATTGACAAGTTGAACAAAAATGTTTTCCCTGATAAGGCATGTAAAGAGTTTTAGCAAAGAAAAAAATTGTCCCTGTTTGCTGACAGCTGAGGCTGCCTTCATTATTAGTTAACAGAAATTTGATTTATAGAACAATGGGAGTTTCCTTATCTCATTGTATAGCAGATGGCAGAATGTCCAAATCAGAACTTCTCGGAGCTAAGAACTGTACTTGGTTTTCCTACATTTGAGTTCTTACTTTTGCCACTGATCTTTTTTTCTTTTTTTCCTTCACCACATCTGATGACATGGTACTGTACGTGTCTCTCATGCACATTGGAATCATCACACAGTTTATCTCACCAGTCGAAACAAATTCCTACACATCTGACCATAATTGACTGCAGTGTTCTCTCTTCTGTACACTTGCAAATGAAATGAATGTACTGTTCTGAAATCAAATTACAGGAATTCAAATTCTCAGCATGATGTTCTGCTTCACTCAAGTCTTAAGTTCAAAGTGTAAGTATCTTGTTATTTCAGAGGGAGAGACATGTTATGTAGCTCCACTATTTAGGTGAAACCAAATTACTTTGCAGCTTTCAGGTAATTGTCTGAGCCTTATGCAACTGTGAATCTTTCAAATTGTGTTGAAGTGGAGGAGAAGGAGATAATAAAGAATCTCTCTTAAGCAAAAATATCAAAGATAAAAATTTTATTAAGTTTATCCAGTCCTGGTCCACATCTCCCACATGCTCTAAGTTTCTCTTGAGTTCATTAATTGCCTGATAAGCATAGGCAAACATTGATATCAGGGTTAACATCAGGATACCTAAATGTTAACACCAGTTCATGAGAAGTCCAATGATTTTTATCCTTCACAGCTCTGTCTTATTGACCCTACTGTCCTAACCAAAGAGATAGAGAAGAAATCTAGGTGCACAAAAACTGTAAGACACAGCTGAATGGATATCTGCTTCCTTTTGATACTTAAGTGATTCACATGGAATGAGGATAAAATTAGAAAAAGGGGAGATGAAGCAAGGGTTGGAAGAACAAGGCTTCAAAATCCCAAGGTTAGGACAAGTACAGACCCAAAACCTTCTGGAAGAAAATGCTTTCATTCACCTCTCCACATATCATGGGGTTTAACATATCTACAAATGTGTGCTTATACCAAATTTCTCGAAGAAAAAACCCGAAGTCCAGTTCAGCTTTAATGTAGACAGCTATACTATCTGAGCAAATGCATTCAGAGAAGAGCAGGCTGGTGGTGCCACTGATGGGCTGGAGCTACAACTGTGTCATCACATTGTTATTTTAATTCCTAAGTATTTCTAGGAGTAATGAAGTCTCTAGGCCCTGTGATGTTATGAAATTAATAACTGTGGTTCCAGTACATTTACATTTAGTTTAAAACTAAACACATGATGAATGTAATGAGTTTTAAAAAGTATAGCAAGAGGACGGGGGAAAGTGACATTTGAGAAAGATAGTTTTGTAGGCAATGTAGTGGGTCGTCTTGACTAAATCACCTGCGAGTTTTAAGATTTTTGTGTTGTTGTGAGCTAAATAAAAGCAAAACAGTATATAAATAACCACTTGTCCTTGGCTTCTGCACTCAATGTTTAAGTGTTAGATGTTACGGAAGAAGTGGTTCTCGGAGAAGGAAATCATCCAACAAAGAAGTGACTGTTGTATTTTTGTTGTTTACTTTTAAGAACTTCTGGTTTTATCTGTAGACCTGCACTCAGGAAACTTTGTTTGATAAAATTCTTTGAGCTCTGTCTCTAAGGAAATCGTCACCACAGTCATTTGCTAAAGGGTTAATGGAGGGAATGATTCCTACACCCAGAACCTACAGAATACTCCAAGTAGTTGTGATCTTATTTTCTGTTCATGTAACCTTCTGCAATCCGTAACATTTCGATATTTGAAGCTGTTAGACTTTTTTGCAGGTGGGCTTGGAAGAGCGCTAATTGGAGTCCAGTATTAGCTGGAAGTCATAGAAGGAACAATTCTCTAGATTGCTAATTCTGATGTTAATGGCCCAGATGTTAGTGGTAGCTGCCAGCTGGGAACACAATGGCCAAAAGCTTTACATATGTAGTCTAATGCTGATGAGTAAATCATTTGACCACAGCTAGCATTCTTGGCCTGTGTGACTTTTATGCCTTGTAACCTCATTACTTCAGTCTATATCTTAGTGGAGAAATTATGTGAACTGATTAAAAAAAAAAAAAATTGATGCATTTTAGCTTTTCTACTATTCTGTGATTTTCACAAATCACCATTTTACAGTATGTCACTCAGGATCTTAAGTTAAAAAAAAAAAAATCACTGTACATAGATACCAGCATACCTGTGCAATCCTACTCTCTTGTATGCAAAAGAAAAATTTCCCAAGTTTGTGTATTTTTTGTTACTGTGTCTAATAAAATTATGTATTTATCACCTGAAAACCACAGGAAAACTACTTTTTAATTTTCAGGCAATATTCTGTGAGGCTGATATTTCCAGGTTACATAGAAGGAATTATAGCTGATATATTCTGTCATTTCAGTTACATATGTGAAGCTTAGCACCTTCTGCAATTTTTTTGAATACACAGAACTCCTTGTAAAAGTAATAGGGGACAAGAGTGCTTGACACTTTCTAGGTATTCAGTGGCTTACATAAATGCACAGTTATACATGGCAATGGGTCTCACATTGGGTCCTTAAGAATTGTTTTCAATATATTCCATTTAGGCTTTTTCACATATATTAGAATTTTTTCAAATAATATAATTCATGAAGCAAAATGCACACATGGAGAATCAGTTATAGAAACGGTGACAAAATAGGAAGACAATCTTTTACTTCAGAGAGCCTCCATTTTAATTTAGATAGTATTATTAGATACAGATAGTCATGTGATCAAAAGCAAAACATATGATTATAGACAATAAAAGAAAGGCCAAAAACAATAATTGAGAGGAAGAGGTGTAATGTAGACAAGCTACCATGATCTTCTAAGAACTTTGAAAGGGCAATATTTCTTTCCTAACAACAGTTTCAGTAGAACCTGAGGCAGCATGCAGATATTTAATTAAACTGCAGATTATATTTACAAGTGTTAAGATTAACGTTATGCTTCAGACTTAGATGTACAATGTAGATGGTACATCATAATCACTATTTCTTTGTACAATGCAGTACACTATAACTCATCAGATGAAGCATAATATGGATTCTGATTTATGATTATTTAAAAGTCTAAAAACAAAACAAAAAATGGAACTAACACTGTCTTAAACTTTGGTAGCAAACCAAAATAAAGGTAACTCAAATTAAAAAATATAGCATGACTAATGCTATGATTCTCTGTATTTAGAAGAATAACCAATGAAAATACTGCATATCATCATATAGTTACTCACATTCTTCTTGAGAAGTTGTCATGTTTTAACCCAGGTGGGCAGCTTAGCTCCACACAGCTGCTTGCTCACTCCTCCACAGCAGGATGGGGAGAGAGTTGGAAGGGTAAAAGTGAGAAAACTCATGTGTTGAGATAAATACAGTTTATTAGATAAAGCAAAAGCTGCACACACAAGCAGAACAAAACAAGGAATTAATTCACCACTTCCCATCAGCAGGCAGGTGTTCAGCCATCTCCAGGAAAGCAGGGCTCCATCACGTGTAACAGTTACTTGGGAATACAAAGGCCATCACTCTGGATGTCCCCTCTTCCTTCTTTCCCCAGCTTTTATTGCTGAGCATGTCATATTGTATGGAATATACCTGTTGTGGTTTAAGCCCAGCCAGCAACTAAGCACCACGCAGCCACTCACTCACTCCCCCCCCAACCAGTGGGATGGGAGAGAGAATCAGGAAAAAAAAAGTAAAACTCATGGGTTGAGATAAAAATAGTTTAATAGAACAGAAAGGAAGAAAATAATAATGATAATAGTAACAATAACAAGATGACAATAATAATAATAAAAAAAGAATTGGAATATACAAAACAACTGATGCACAATGCAATTGCTCACCACTCGCCAACTGATGCCCAGTTAGTTCCCAAGCAGTGATCCCTCCCAGGCCAACTCCCCCCCAGTTTATATACTAGACATGACATCACATGGTATGGAATATCCCTTTGGCCAGCTTGGGTCAGCTGTCCTGCCTGTGTCCCCTCCCAACTTCTTGTGCCCCTCCAGCCTTGTTGAGGTCTGGGCATAAGAAGCTGAGAAATCCTTGACTTAGTCTAACCACTCTTTAGCAACAACTGAAAACATCAGTGTGTTATCAACATCCTTCTCATACTGAATCCAAAACATAACACTATACCAGCTACTAGAAAGAAAATTAACTCTCTCTCAGCTGAAACCAGGACAGTACCTTTGGTCAGTTGGGGTCAGCTGTCCCAGCTGTGTCCCCTCCCAGTTTCTTGTCCACCCCCAGGCTCCTCACTGGTGGGGCAGGGTGAGAAGCAGAAAAGACATTGATGCTCTGTGAGCACTGCTCAGCAATAACAAAAAAATCCCTCTGTTATCAACACTGGTTTTACCTCAAATCCAAAACATAGCCCCATATAAGCTACTACGAATAAAATTATTTCTATCCCAGCCAAACCGGTACAGAATTCTACACCCAATAGTCTACAACTATTTTAATACACTTGCATTTCAACTTTGCCTGCAAGTAGCCAGTGTTGAATCCAGATCTATATTGGCATTATGTGCGATACTGAATAAATAAACCCATTCTATGTATAAGAGAAATAATAGGAACAAAACTCCAATTTCAGGTCTGCTTTCCACATTGTATTCTGTGGTAACAACTTCTCTGTGACACCTAGCTTAGATATACAGGAAAGAGATACTATGTACTGTGGCTCACCTTGAGAGACTCATGTTAGCTAGATGGGCTGTCTGTCTATGGTGCTTAGCCAGCTCGCTCTTTCCAAATAGATTTTACAACCTACAAATACTCAGAAGCAAAGATCTACCTGCTTTCTCTACAAAAAATTAGTTCTCTTGTCTGCTTGGCAATTTCTGTTTTTCATGCTACTTCTAAGAACTTTTCAGACCACTTTGCCTTTCTTTAAGATTTGATCAAAGCTGACCAGTAGCTTAGTTAAAACATAGAAGAGGAAGCAAGAAAGGACTAGACAGACACAAAGCTTGTCTTCTTATGAAATCAAACTGAAAATATGTGAAAAATTGTTTTGATTGTTGTTCTCATACTCCTTTAAAGATTATCTAAAAATGGTCATTCTGCCAGCTTGAATGTTGCATATCTCAACAGAATAATGACGCTTTGCATGGAGTTTACCTCATTCAATAGAATTTGAGCCACATGTACTATGGCATGATGTAATGGACCTTTCTATTTGCCACTTTATCTTGGTACTAAGGCTGCAGTGCGTAACTTCACGTAAGAGAAACCACACCTGAAGTCACAGTGGTCAAAACTAAGAGTTTGGGATTTAGGATCATCTGTAGCTGGAACCAGTAGACTTGAAGCTTATGAAACACCCCTGCTCACTCCAGAAGAATATTTAGTATATTGTAATGAGCTATAGCATGCTGAGTGAACAGGAAAATCTGAATATATGAGTAATATGCTGAACAGATGTTGAAAGAGAGGGTTGCCCTGTAACCAATGTGTTTCTGGGGAAAAAAAAAAAGAAGAAAAATAAGAATTGCAATCACATTTAAACAGCTGGTCTCAGCTTATGAAAGGGAGAAATAAGTAACGAAATGCCGTGTTGCACCTCTTCAACTTAGCACCCTGCAGGAACCAAAGTTAGCCTTTGAGATCTCTCCATGTCTAGGAAGTAAACCTCTTCAGATTGAGAACATCATACACTAAGATGACAGAAGGAATCCTTATAAGCTACCTCATAAGAAATGTTGAGGAAAGATTAAGCTTTAACTGCATTCCACAAAAGCATTACCAGCATTTGGTTAAAAGTTAGCTGAAATTCCACCTCTACATTTCTTCCATCATAGCTGTAGATGCTGTCTACATGTAAACCTTTCTTTAGAAAGTGAATTTCTGAAGAGATGTTTCTGCTTTTCTTTCTCCCTTTAATCAAGTGCTCATAGAAAATGCTCCTGGGATAGATGTGACTTCAACTCAGGCTTTTTCCCAATCTTAGACATTTGAGTTTATGAGGTTTTGACAAAAGTCATGAAATTACAGTAGTCAACAAATTGGCATTTACTAGAGCTGATCTGTGGTCTGCCCAGTCATTAAAAATAGAAAACCAAGTCATCTAATCTCCCAGAAAACAATTCTAAATAGTCAGCTATTGAATCACACTCTGCTCCCGCATGGCTTTTATTCAAACGCAGATGTTATTGCCATTTTCTTTCCATACCTTACTTCCTGGCAACATTATACTACTGAACTCCTTAATGGTTGAAAGACTGCCAACCTTGCAAGTAGTAAAGAATTCTACAGGATATGTCACCACACATTAGACCTATCTTCTGCAAAGCCTAAAACAAAGCAACTGCTTTCTGCTTATTCTTTCTCTGATTAAATCTTTTGAGCACATTGACTCTGAAAAGGCTAGAAAAGAAGGGGAACACACTAGAAAAAGAATTTCACCCACAACTATTAAGATCCATTTGTAGTGTGATCTAACCTTGTATATCATTAGTTTTGTCCCTCACTGTCTTTGGTGTAGTGTAAATTTTTTTTCTCTCTTAGCAAGGCTGAGACATGTATGCCATTCAAAAATGAAATGATATAAAGCACAGCCTATACCAGCTTTGGCTGAAATTGACCTACCAGATAACTCAGCCTGTGAAATAAAATGGAGGGCAGAATGAGAACTCACATCCCTCTAAGAAACAGAACAGTGATTTGACACTCCACTTATGGACAAAACCTTTATTTTACCAACTATATTGTGAACTGTGCTTGGAGGTCAGAGGGCAGCACTAAGCTCTAACTGTAAAAGGATAAGGGACAGATTCTAACCTTAACTTTTAAAGTCCGTGCTTTTGTCAGTTTATATCACAACCTTAACATTGCATCAGCTTAGTTTAAAAATAAATACGAGTTAGTATGAAATGAGGAATGACTGTCTAGCCTAATAGTTTGCCTGAGTCACAGTCTTGTCAATTCCTCTCAGCACTACTGGCTCCATGAAGAAGAGGCATGATATTCTTTGCCTCTCCATAATCTAGCTGTATATTTCATTGAAAAAGAAAATCTTTGAGGTAGAACATTTTCAGATTTAAAATAAGAGGAAAGAGTTATTTCAAATTCAAATCCACTTACATTTATGCAGTAATTTTCTTTGTCTTTAGTTTCTGTTATCACAACCACTTTTCATTTGTCTACTGCTGAGTATTATTCCTGAATTAAAGAGATTTAAATAAAAGGAACTCTTAAGAAAATATTTGCTCTTTCCCTCTCCTAGGGAGTGACTTCTAACAAACATATAATTCTGTTGGTGGTAGTTAGTAAAGCAGAAGTGGATAAGAATAATTTTTCTAATCACTTTTTTTTTTTTTTAAGTAAAAGATTGAAACCCAATACATTAAAAAAAAATAAATCTCTGTATCAGTTTGAACTATGTCACTTTTACAAGGTTTGGGAAAGAGTTGGGAATTCAGTTTGCTTTTCATGATGTATATTCCCTTATGTGTCTTAACTTACACCATTAAACAAATTGCTTCAGCCTGTAATGTTTCAGCTGTGGACTTAGCTTCAGCTTTCTTATGCATGCAGAAAAATTGTTGCCCTGGAATTGAAACCTTACCCTGAAGACATATTGCAGTTGAAACTGGAGAATTCTGTGGAAAGGTTAAGTAACGGGTAACAGTAACTTCAATAACAAGGGTGACAAGCAGTAGTGAAACACTACAGCACTGAAGCAGCCTGGATTTCTATAGATTTGAGTCTTTTACCACTTAGCCTTCCTCTTCCTCTTTATTTTTAAGGGCAATATAGAAGGCATTTGTTCTGAGAATAGTTTATAACTACTGACCAACTCATGGCTGCCAAGGTGAATATTTTCCAGAGAAGTTTTTCTGCCTGTACTTCAGTAAGAAGACAAGTTTTGATTCTTGCATCAGCCCAGCTGATAGATCTTTTGAAATAATTTAATTAGCTTTGTCATTTCTTTTCCATTTTCAAATTTCATTGAAATTGGTTACTATGCTCAGAGGTAGATAGAGAGGAAAGGGCTCACATAGAGAATGAATAGAGAGTTTTCTTAAGAAACTGGACTTCTAGTGTTCAACAACTCTTGCTCAGCCAGAGAATAGCAACATTTAGTAGGATCTCTGAGAGGAAAAATGACCTTGGGGTATTTCCTTGCATGATATCCCTAATACCTATTTAAGACTTCACATTTAAAAGTTATTTGCTTTTTTTAACCATCAAATGTGTTTTATTTGTAAACATTTCCCTAGTTCCTTTTCAAATCAATTTCAGTTAATTCTTGCACACTTACATCATTAGTGTAATTACATCTAATTGCCTGTTTTAGTATAAATACTTCTCCTTGCATAATTAGAATGTAATTATGACTCTAGTATGTGATGTATAATCACATCATTACATTTTGTGATGATGTCACAAAAATTCCAAGAAACTCAAAATTTGTTACATTTTAGTTATGTGTTTTGTGTGACACTGCAGTAAGAGCTGTCCTGAGTCCTCTTAAATAACCAAGTTATCAGCATAATTTCTATGCAGGATACTATGCAGATGATTTATGTCTTCCCCAAAGGTGGGGTGGTAAAGCATAATTAAAGTTTCCAGACAAATGTATACAGAAAAAAATCAACATAATTTTGACTACAAGCAATGATGGAAACCCAGATGATATGCACAGAAGCATCTAATTGCAAGTTTCAAAATATAGTATGTTAGTACATTCCAATGAAATTTTTGTTTATATCACACATTACAGTTCTACATTCTGCCTTGAACAAAAAATGGAGAAAAATGTTAAATAAGATAATAGTGTGGTGACTTAGATTCTACCGGATTCCTTAATCCTTTGCAAAAGAGAGCTGAATATATCCCTAAGTGTTATATAATAGTGATATATTATAGAAGAAAAAATCCTGTACATCAGACAACCTCTGAATAGACATAGTCATGAATGAGTTGGCAACTGGCAAATACATACCACAGGTCAGGCTAACTCTGTGGAGGGAAGTCCATTTCTCTAGCCCACCACTCTCTCCAGGTAATTAAAAAGAGGATATATACAGGAGTCTATTGATGACAGAGTTTTGAGGTCTGTCCCACTGGACTGTTGAGTAGCTTACACCTTCCTTATTCGTGAAAGATGTTGTTTCACAGTAGTGGATGTAGTTGCTTTGGTTTAAAAATATCCATTCAGGAATAGGAGGTGTGGATGAAGGAAGAAACATGGGCTAGTATACTTGCCACACACCTCTAGAAACCCTATTTCAGGCCCTAATTCTGAAGTAAAATGAAACAATGTCTGTAAAACCAGATGGTCAGTGCACATGTTCATGTAGTCAGGACAGTCGGGATGCAGAATTTCTCCTGAGCAGCCTGTTGAAGATGGTTCCCTAAGTATTCTTTGTGTTCCTGAAAATCTCTCATCTTAACATTTAACAGTGTTAAATCCAGCTGGTAACTACTTACCAGTGCCTTCCCTCAGAAGGCAATACTGAAGCCAATACTGTTTAACATCCCTATTAACAATCTGGATGACAGGATGGAATCCACCTCTGGCAAATTCGCAGGTGATACCAGACTGGGAGGGAGGCTGACACCCCGGAGGGTAGGTCTGGCATTCTGGAGAGATGAGGGAACAGAAACCTCATGAAGTTCAAAAAGGGCAATCACAAAGTCCCGCACCTGTCCTAAAAGCAACATTCAGATAACTAGCTGAAATTTATGACTCTTGTTTTTTGATTAGTTGGACTAGGTAACATACAGCAGCTCCTATCTCACATAATATGTACACCTAGGGTGTTATTTCACACCCTCAAGGAAAGTTCAGAAAAGTATTTTTATTCCTCCACAATCCTTTCTAAATTGTTAAAGGTTGTATACATTTCAGACCAGTCCTAAGGGTCAAATGAGAATTTATAAAACCAGTAGAGACTGCTGACCAGTATTCATTGCATGTCAAAATTAGGTTTTTCAGTTTGGGGAAATACAGAGACATCTGCCCTCATACATCAACCCTCTGCTTTGAGAATGTTGATCTATGTTTCTTCCTATATGACTCATTCTAGATAAACGTGGGAAAAGAATATGCAGGTGAATAACAAAGTGGAATACTGTTAATTATAGGTGAAGCTGATAGCAACACATATAATTAAAACTGACTTCCCATTACAAAATCTTGTATTAGGTTGCTTATATCTTTATCAAGTTTTGATCATATGTGTTGAAATTTGTTGTGGCAGGTGTTTGCTTCAGGCTTATTTTTTTCCTCTTTTTTTTTTAAAGTTCTGTGATGGGCCAATTGTTTCCAAATACAGGACTAGGGAGATTATGTCAGAATAAGTCTCACAAGTGTATAGTTAGGAAACTCTACCACGTTTTTTGTGGAATGTACTTGATAGAACTGTAGAGGATGAACCATCCAGTTATCTTAAAGATTTGCCTAAATTTGGATAACTCTTAGATCCCTAAAATTTTTCGTCTGCATGTTCATATAAATGACTGCTATACCTAGGCAGACAAAGTCTCCGAGAGCTCTTTCTGGGCTGAATCTGCAACATCTTTTTACAATTCCCATGAGCCAATATCCCAAGCAGTCTCTGCATTTTACATGTTCTTATCTGTGTCAAGCTGATGGAATATTCAGGTGTGTTCAACTGGTATTAAACAATTTAGAGGTTTATGTCAAAATCAGACTCAAAGTTTCAGCTCTTGAAATCAATACGATCAAAATATATGAAGTTGTACAAGCTTCATTCAACTGCTCCAGAAAGATGTTTTGGTTTGGCCCCAGGTGTACCCATCTCTGCTTAATTTCTTTTAATTGTGTTTTGAAATAAAGCATTTCTGGAGATCTGAAATGCAGAGAGGAATCTATAATTTCAGTGCAAATGTGCCCTAGTCCTTAAAGATCTAAATATACCTGGCATTTCTGGCATCTTAACAACTCTGAATTTCCTGATAGATGGAGCATTGCACAAAATACCAAACTTGAAAAATTATGTGATTTCCAGGGAAATGTTTCTCCAGGAATGTTTTATGCAGACTTCCGAACAATGGATCCATTGTAAGGTCTAGGAATTCTCTTGGATTTTGTATTTCATATAGTGAGTCACAAAGTTGCCTCTCTCTTCAGCTGGACCTTTTCCAGAGCCAAAGTATCTCAAAGTACTTTTTCCTGTGCCCTCTAAGTCTATTTATATGGTGTCTTGCTGCACTCTCACAGCTTGTAGCTTTTCATTACTCTTTTCAAATGACACCTCAAGTTTTACCATTTGAGTGGGGGGATGGAAAAACTTGACCTTTGGCTTTAGTGCATAGTGTTCAGCTGGAAAAGCATTCAAAAGAACCTCCTCTACCTTTTGGGGTCTACATGTTTCTTTTGATTTATTGAACTGTTGTGACAATGTAATGAATTTCAGTCCAAGAAATGCCACAGCCATCAGCACGGTCATCTGAGACTCCTACAATGGATGAGCAGTTTTGTTGGGTCTCCCATTATTGTTTGAGCTTCTCAGGCAGAAAATGATGAAAATTATGAGACTGTTGCTTCCAGAGTCATGGTAAGTTGTGGTGAGAGCTGCAATTATTTCTTTTAATAAGAGAAAAAAGAAATTGAAAAAAAGAAAAACATCTGATAGTAGTTTAAATTTTACCATTTGATGCCACCTAGCTAATCATTATGAGCACATTCACTTTAAGATTTTCTTTCAACTCTTCATGTAGTCCTTTTACCCTTCCTAATTGACCTGTAACTATGGAATATTTCATCTTTATTCTAAACATTTTTTTAAACACTGAATACGATTTTTTTTTAACCCTCCCCTCCAATCTTCTGAAAGGCATGCAAACTCCTTTTTTTCCTAGCAGTGTAGTCTGAAGGATGGTACATATGCAATAGCAACTGGATACAAAGAAATCCTGAATAAACTTTCATCACCATTGTTTCCACTCAGCCCTGAATGGGATTGGTCAGTACTGAGATATTAACACTTTTCACTGAAGGAAGATCTAATTGGGATCATGTAAAGTTGGTGTAGTGACATGAAAGAAGGGTTTAATGGCTTATTTTGGGGAGTTTTCCATTGTGTGTGGTTGTGCAAGCTTGTACCAGAATTAATGCAATTTTTATGTCTTTTTTCTGGGGAGCAGATTTTTCTTCTGTCTTAAGTATTTAGTATGAGTCTAGTCTGTTCTATCTCTTCAGGAGTGTGCCTATCACAACCGCTTGTTACTTTGCTTATTCAGGAAATTTTTTACCACAGACTGACAGATCTGAATGGTTGGCCTAAATGGTTTGTTATAGTCTCATTTTAAAGGGGAGTCCTACTTTTTAATCCTGACATCAGTACTGAAGGACGAAATGGAATTCTTCATCTCCATCAGCCAGTCTGAACAAACACAACTATAGAGCTCCTTAATGCGTAATCTTGCTGGATTGCCAGTGTTAAACTCTGACCTTTGAGAGCCAGGTCGCAGATGTTTTACTTATATTTAATCTTCACTAAAACCAAGGCTCACAGATTATTTGATACTTCTTCATATATTGTCATCAAAAGGGATCAGTTGCTCCCTTTCTTCCCCTTCTCACTTTTGGTAAAGAAAAGCTAACCTATTCTGTTGTTTATGTATCAAGTAATCCCAAAGACTCTTCTCTTCCTTTTGTTATACCTAGCACTGCCTCTCAAAGAATTACCAATGCATTTTGTGTGCTTAGCCTACTTGTCTTTTCCATTTGATTTGCATTTTGACTAAAATCTCTACAAGACTTTACTTGGATATTTCCCTATGGATTACTTTTAATGTAAGAGATCCTCAATTCCAAATTCATTAGCTATTCATTCACTGACCATAATGAATTAATTTGGTAAAATTCTGACTGTCATTTTGACTTACATAAGAGAGTCACTATAACTCATCTTGGTTAAACATTCATTAATTTGCAGACACAGTATGCTGCTAGATTTTACACAAAGTGAATCTGTAATGCTTTTCTGATCTTCAGTTCACAGCATAGGTGTATTATCGTTCAGACTAATTTTGAAGACACTAGCTATTAACCTTTAATCTGGTATTTTTAGAATGCAATTGGCTATCAATACATTTCTATTCTTTCTCATCAGAATCACAAAGGGTTAACTTAACGTATTCCAGTCAAAAGCTGGCACAGCCTGAACTCCTGTCTCTGAGATTCAGTTTTACTTTTGTAATTCTGTTAAACCTCTGGAAGAGTAGTGAATAAGCTTTGGGGACTGTTAATATGTTAGCATTATGAATGAAGGAATTACTATAAAAGGGAAGAAAATCTCACCACCTAAATAAACTAACCAAAAGAAGTTAAATCCAGGAGTATGACAGAATATTTCTTTCTGACATGGATGAAGAACTTAGGTTTTGCAGTGGACTTTCTAGTTCTTTAATATGTTTTATATTTTTCTTTTTTTTTTTTTTAATTGCAAGTTCTCTGTTTCCAGTGTTTCATTGGTGGCAGACATGATAATAGTTCTGAATGACACATGAGCACAGTATCCTGCTATCAAAAGTGTTATATTTTTCATATAAGTTCTCCTGAGAGTCCAGGATTTGTGCTGCAAGTGCCATACTCCTTAGTGCTCTTTAGTACCTTATATGAATTACAGGTTGTCTTTGTAATCAAGTTTCTCCTTGCCAGTCACACTCCGTCCTGACAGAAGAAATACTACAAGCTGATTAAATGCACATTTCCCTGTACATTGGGGTTCTTTCTAGGTCAGTTCAAATAAAGAAAGAGCTTTTCCAACTTGGTTATCTTGTTGAAAAGTGATGTCTGAACATTACCAAGGCTAAGGGGATAAAAGGTCTTGTAGAGAAGCTCCTTTCTAACTCCATGGAGAGAATCTCTCACAGTGGTATATAAAACAGTCTCTGTTTTCTAAACAGAGCTTAAGTTGCCACAGACACCTGGAAGCACTTCTGTAATTAATAGCAACTCAGGCTTCATGAGAAATACTGTTCGTGAGAGAAAACAATGGAAACTATTCAATGAGGCAACAATTACTTAACCAAAAGATCAAGTAAATAACTTTTCTCTGGCAGAGATAGTAATTTATCAGGAGATTTACATGAGCAGATGGGAATGGGAAAAACGTGCCATAATATGGGACTGTAAAATGAAAACTCTCGCTCTTCAGTGGTAATGAGCCTTTTGTGGCACATTACTAAAAAGCAATCTATGCTTGAATGAAAGAACCAAGTCAGAGAGAAAGAAACAGTATTCAGTGAGGTATGAGAGGGAATGCATTTTCAGAAACAAAGTCAGATAACCTGTGAGAGTAACCTTTCTCGTAGAGAAACACAATTCCTCTGTTGAGTGAAGTTTATTTCAAGTAAAGAGCATAACAATGGGTTTTTAAACTCAGATATGATTGCATATCCCAAGACATGCACAGATAGGTCCAAAACTGTTGGAAATACATACATGCAAATTATTCATCCCTCTCCACAGACCCCAAAGAAACAGGGAGAAAACAGTGATATCTTTCTATCCTCTCTGTCGCCCATATTAGGAAAACTATTATGATATCTAACACCAAAAAAAGATAGAAAAAAATGTTGCCCAAGATGGTAAGTCCTTGGAACAGCTAGAAATTGAGACCATGTCTCTCTTGACCACAGAATCATCCTTATTTATTAAGACCATGGAACTTATATGGTTGAACTACCAAAGCAGACCAGAGAGAATAATTTTCTTCTGCAAAGAACCTCCATGCTCCCTACCATGGTGATAACATTTCAGTGGAATGGGTCACTGGAGCCTAATCTTTTTCAAGAAAGGTGTGCAGCAGAATGCTACTGATTCATTAAGTCATATCTAGACAACTGAGACAAAAGTAGGATTAAAGGAAGCATAAGCTCAGGCTTTATTTATACATAAATCTATCTATTAGTAGAAAAAGTTCATATGTTCAGTGTAAGGGAATATGAACCCGTTTAATCATACACTGGGTGGGGTAGCAGAGTCCCTTGGAACTACACATGATAAAAAAGGACAGCTGGTCAGTGCAGGAGTGGAAATATTTTCCAGCTTCCCCAAAACTCAGTCTACCAATCTCTCCTGCAACATTTACCTCTTCACTGCTGGTATTTGATGTTAGTTTCAGGTTCATGAACCTGTTCCCTTATTTTTGTCCTTTGAGGTATAGGCCTTTGCCCATCCAAACATTTTTCTGTCTAACCATCTGCAGTATCATTTAGACCAGGACCTGAGTTTGTCCAGCTTTTTATTATTATGAATAGTTACGCTTTCATTAACATCAAGGGTATTCACGGGATCTTACAGACAAATTAGGTAGATCTCTAGAAGTTACTCATGACTAGAACTTACAGTTTGTCATAATATAATAAAAATCATACTGAAGTTATGGGAAAAAAGCAAAAGCCAAGTAATAATCTGACAGAAATTGTGTCAAAGTGACAAGGTACATTAAAACATTCTTAATTCTGAAGAAGTATATTTTCTAAATAATGTGTTAATACTTACTATCAATTATTGAAGAATTGAAAAGGATTTCCTACCTGCATTATAGCTCATGTCTGCAATGTCAATAATCCTTACTCTTAGCTCACCATAATTTCTATGATAAACAACTAGCCCTAATTTATGAAAACTCTCACTGTCTCTGTCAACACCCCTGAAGGCAGCCTTCCCTCCAACCTGCTTGTTGTCTCATGTTTCAGTGAAGCTGTTTATTCTTTTTATTATTTCATCTGTCTATCTATACACAATATCCCATGTTAATACCTGGAAAAGATCAGAAGCAAATATGATGTTTCATAACATGATTCTAAAAATTTTGGGTATTTAATATAGGGTTTCATATAACAGAACTTTTCACCTTTCCTTCTTAAAAATTGTTATGTCCATCTCAAATACATGATTCAAGCAGAGAGTCGAATTAAAGTTCAGAAAAAGAGTAGGTAGTATAATTATAACTTATTTATTCTCCCTTATATTCTATTTGTTGAGTTTTTGCTGGGTACTAGTGGAAGCCTTTTTGCCTTCTTGCATTTAAAAAGATTGCCAAGTTTAAAATAAAATCTTCACATTATAAAATTAAAAATTGTAACGTTAGAAAATTCCTTCCCTACCTTGTTTCTCCCTTGTTAGACAAATTCTATCAGAATTCTTCCTAAGCTCCCGTAAGGTTTCAAAGCATCTTCTAAAAAGAAGGTTCATCAAATTCGTCAAACTTTTATCTCTAGATGTGCACTTTTGAGAGGAAGAATCATTAGGCAGTGCAAAACACAAAAAATGATACAAAACACTTATATATTGTGGAATCTTGATATTGTTGAAGTTTGTGGCAAATATTCCTCTTCTTTTTAAATCAAAAAATCTGAAAGTATAGACAAAAAAAACCTTCTGTGCAAATATATCTTAACAAAGCCATAAGTGCACACAAAATGCTTTTCAAAAAGGAGTCTCTAGAGAAGAGTATCTTAAACCAAAGGGAATACGCAGTTCATGTTATAAACATAGTTTTAATGCATACTACTTTGTATTTCATTTTACAAGACTTGTTTTTCTTATTGTACAAGATATCTTCTGTCTTCTATACAGACACAGTTTGAATGAATGAGCCATTTTCTCATCTCTTTCAGAAATTCTGGATGAATATGTTTTTAAAGATTTCATTTTTAAAAAGGAGAGCGGGAGGACTGTCAGGGAGTAGAAAAGTAAGGATGAAGAGTCCTGTGATCCTCTTTACTAACGTGAGGCATACATGAATTATTTACATTGATAAACATGATACTTTTTAAAAAGGCTATTCTTAAAAGTGTTTTTGTGTTTCTTTTAACAGTTCTTCGGTTTCATGCATTAGCAATACAAGATATCATGCCTGGTTTCATCAGCACATTAGGAAATGTACTGAAAATGGGATAAACTCAGGAAATTATGAAGGATGCAGTTCACTAAAGCTCTTGACTGATGCTTTAGGTAGAAGTGGTCTTTTTAAAGGTGCAGAAAGATAATACGCCCGGCACAGTAACAGCTAACAGAGAACAACGGCAAATCAGTTCTCCAACCATGTGCACTTCCCTGTGCATTTTGATATATTTCATTTGTGGACAAGAAGAAAAAAATCCACATATTGCAAATGTCCCTTTCTTTACACTTTACAGACCATAGCAAGTAATAATATGATTTCATTTTTTACCTGTGCTGAAATGAATCTAAAGGTTTGTACAGATAACCTGTGGAAAAAACTTTTGATTTTTCCTGCTCTACATGCTGTGTTACTCTTTATCCTTTTTTTTTGCCTTACTTTAGACTTTTTTACCAATGTACTTGAATTTTCTGATAAGTCTTGCAGTGAAAAAAAGGATAAATAAGGCCAGGAGCAGGATGGAATTTTAGGAATGATGGTATGGCAGACATAAAATGTGCAATGTACATATTGTGGGGTGTAGAGAGAAGCACAGCCTCATAGAAAATATGAGATGGGACCTGGAGAGACCATTTTATCTGTTAACTTGCTGCAGGGTAGGATCAACTATATTTAAATTATTCCCAATAATTATTTGGCTAATGATAGAGATTCTAAAACCTCCCTAGGCAACCTATTTTACTGCTTATCTGTCTTTCCCATTAGGATTTCTTTTTTTTAATGTATAACTTAAATCTCCCTTGATAACGTTTAAGCCCATTAAGTCTTGTTCTATGCATAGTAGACAACTTATTTGCAAAAATCTTTCACTTATTTGAAGGCTGCTCTCTCCCACCAGTATTGTCCTCTCTAGACTAAACTCTAAGTCCTTAACATTTTCTTTTTACGCAATGCTTTCTGAGATTCTGAATATTGCTGTTCCTCCACTAATTCTTTTGTTTCTCTTCAATTGATTACGAGACTTACTGCCAAAATTTCAATGTAAGTACTCCAGCTGAGCCCTTACAATTGAAGGATTACCTTCTGTGTTTTACAGAATAGGCTGCCATCAGAATTCAGACGACCATGGATACAGCTTGTACTTGACAGATACTGAGATACAGAGTACTCACTACATTGTTTATCTGCAGATCAGCTGTATGTTATAATTGCTGTAAGTGTGATATGTTTGTTAAAATATACTGTATGTTGGCAAATATCCATTAGCTCTTGCTTTCAGTCTAGGGGCTTAGTTAGGAACCTGGACTCCTATACCCAAAGCTGAAAATAGTGTTTTAAATAGTTACAAATAGCTATATGTATCTCAGTGTAATGTCTACCTGGGACAGGGTAATCCTGATTATACATACAAGTTGGGGGACAAGAGGCTGCAGAGCAGCCCCGTGGAAAGAGATCTGGGGGTTTGGGTTGACGGCAAGTTGAATATGAGTCAACAGTGTGCCCTGGGAGCCAAAAGGACTAACCGTGTCCTGGGGTGCATTAAGCACGGCATTGCTAGCCAGTTGAAGGAGGTGATTGTCCCACCCTGCACTGCACTGGTGTGGCCCCACCTCGAGTACTGAGTGCAGTTTTGGGTGTCTCAATATAAGGACATCAAACTGTTAGAGTGTGTTCAAAGGAGGGTGACCAAGATGGTGAAAGGTCTCGAGGACAAGACTTACAAGGAATGGCTGAGGTCACTTGGCTTTTTCAGCTTGGAGAAGAGAAGGCTGAGGGTTGACCTCATCACAGTCTACACCTTCCCCAAGGGGGGCAATAGAGGGGGAGGTGCTGATCTCCTCTTTCTGATGACCAGCATAGGACACAAGGAAATGGAATGAAGCTGCATCAGGGGAAGTTCAGATTGGACATTGGGAAATGGTTCTTCATTGAGAGGGTGGTCAGTCACTGGGACAAGGTTGCCAGGGAACCGGGCATGGCACCAAGCCTGTCAGAGTTCAAGGAGCATCTCGATGATGCTCTTAGTAATGTGATTTAGTATTAGGTAGTCCTGTGAGGAGTAGGGAGGTGGACTCGATGATCTTTATGGGTCCCTTCCAACTTGAGATATTCTATGAATCTGTGATTCTATGATTCTGTGGTTCTATGATTCTATGAAATAATTGTTAAAGGACCTGAGAGAGCTTCAGACAGCCTTGTAAGCATCTCAGCACAAATTTCTTAGTGTCCGAGAAATCTGAAACCATTGAACTTACTGTGATTTATTCGAGGCTGTTTCCAGGTCTCTGTTGTTGTTAGTAACCAATGATCTCTTTGCATTTCAGGGAACTGTGAAGCAGGAAAGCATTAAACATTTCAGTTCCCCTGGTTCAGCAGAAGATAAACTCTTCCTGTAGTTTTCCTCCAGCCATTAAACATCTTATAAAGTTATTCTTTCATGCAACTTGTGTCATTTGCTAAATACAACTCCTTTTCTTCCTTGTACTTTATGATTTTGATTCCAGACTTTTCTTTCATATTCATTACAACTACTTTTTTTTTCTGATTTCCACCTTCTACATACTTACCTCTTAAGCTTCAGTGGATCAGAGTTCCTGTGCACCAGTATAGTATATTGTTGCTATAAAAATTTAAACTAAAGAAAACAATTAAAAATATACTGATATTTTCAGAATCCTCTATAAATTTTACATAAGCAATATGAAGTCATCTTCTTTATCTCTGGTTATCTACAGAAGACAGAAAAATTCTGAAGGTAGAAATACAATACTTTTATTTCCATTAGGTCTGTCAAAGATATATGAACAAGATAGATGTTGAGATTAGAGTTCTAAATTATCTTCTTTCAGGTTAAAGAATAACTTATGTTTAAAGACACATATGTGCCCAGGTTTTTCAAAGAGCCTTGGTATTTACAAGGAGCCAGGTTTTGTAACTCAGAATGTGAGCAGCTCCAGAAAAACCCCATTATTTCAAATTCTAGGTCTGGGACCAATATAGTTTAAGGCATTGTTAGTTATACAACGACACACCATCAATGTAATGGTGCTGAAAGGTGCTGCTATTGCAAAGCAAATAAAACTGCTAGATTTTCAGAAAACCAGGTGATTCCTGCTGTGCTGTGAATAGAAGAATCAAATGATTTTGATCCAATAAACTCAAACAAAATAGGAAAATTATGGATTGATATTAGGTTATATCTTTATTTCACTTTTCTTTCTAAACAAGAAAAGGACTCAATAGAGTTTTTCATGTTTAGAAGGCAAAATAGATACTTATTCTTCAGTTATTTCCTATAAGATTTCTCTTGTTTCCCTGTGTCACATATGTAATGAATACAAGGTTCAATAGAAAACTACACTTTTTTCTTACAATAATTAGCTCTAATAATTAAATATGGGCCACATTTCCATACAGTAACATATTTGAAATCAATACATCAGTCATACTAATGGGTACTTAAAAAGCTTTGGATGTTATCTCACAAAATTAAATTAATGGTATTTTGAATTAGCTGGGAGTTTTTTGGGGAAAAAAGAAATATCACAAGAAGAAACTAGAGTAGTTTCTGAAAAAAGGTCTGATAAGAAAATATTTTTTTCCTAAAAGAAACCTTGAATGTCAACAAATGCTAAATATCTGGCTTGGAGAAATCGGATGCCTGGCACAGCTAAGCTTTGAATGGGAAGTTTCTGTTACCTTGGAAGATGCCCACATTCACTATTTGCTCAGGTGGTACATAATGTGCTTGAAACCTGTATTATCCAGCTCTTTTTCTACTCCTTTGCCCTTCCAGTCTGAAAACTCACCTGCAAAACCTCATATTATAGCTATGGCTTTAACCTACTAAATACAATTGGCAAGACTCCTGTATTTCCAAGATTTCCTGGATAGAAATGCATATTCATGTACTATGCAGCATATGCTCAAAGATTCTGGTGTGTTGAAGACATATCTAGGCCTCTTTTACATAAAATACACATATTTGGACAAGCAAATTTGTTGAAATAGAGACATACATTGTCACTAATTAATGGATTCAAAAAGGTAACATCAGAGAGAGGAAAAAATGCAACTAAACTGAGATCCTATAGAAGATCAATTTGCTGTACTTTTTAATGTTTGCAAATACATCTTCACTCCACTGGAAAAGCATTTTTTAACATGGGCTATGTAAATGGTGCCTGCTGCTGTCTGTACATCTGCCTCAATAGCTATTTTCAAAGGTTCTTTTTTTAAGACTCTGTGCCCAGGTGCACCTTGTTGCACTCAACATCTTATAGGCAGAAAGGACTGTATCTTATAGATACAGATCCAATAAATTACTGTAAGTTCAACTAATATTTTAACATTCTAATAAAAATGCAAAAAAGTTATTGTTAGTCCAGTTTCGATGATGCTAACATTTATACTCTGTATCACCTAATTATTACAGAAAATCCTGTTAATAATGCAGTTAAGATTGTTGTACATAAATTTCCTAATACCTAAAAATTTTTCTCAGTTCTTATGTTCTGCGGCCGCAAATATTCTCTGGATCTAAAGGTCAGCATCTGAAATCTTCCTCAAGAAGAGTGAGGAAGGGGGCTTTAGAAAAAAATGGTTGGACTTAGATAAAAGATCATGCCAGAAAATTCAACTGTTTCTCCAAATATAAGCAAAACTAGAAAGGCAGCTTCTCTTGCCAGAACCTTAACATCTAAGAAAAAAACTACTGGTTTTCTTTTGGTGTGCCTGTGTGTTACAAATGTGGAGTCCTGCAGCTGGATGTCTCAAAGAAAGTAGTTTTTGTGATTATCTTTTTATGAACTAGAAATTTCCCTTCTATAAAATTTTGGACCTTAGCCTATTTGTGTTTTTTGACATTGCAAACATTTGAACTTTATCCTTTTTGCTGTAATTATTGTTTCTACTGCAGAAATACTGCACAGAGCCTCATCATGAAGTTTAAGATACAGGTGCATGAAGAGTTTGCTTGCTATTATCTGTTACATTTATACAATGCAGGACTATTGTTAGAGCTGCCACAAGCTACTTGAAAGCAAATTTCAAGACCCCCAGGCAATCTGAAATAAAAGTTGTAGGATTAGGAAGGAAATAGGCACACTTACATCATAAATATATATTTCCACAGAATATAGTTAGTGTATTTTATTTAGAGAAGCTATGAAACACCTAATAGGGCATTGCTGTGTAAACAGAAATTGCTACCTTCAAATGTAACTAAAATGTCAGTGTTAGTCATACCAAGGTTCCTCATTTTTCTTTCCTTGACAGCATTTTTTATAAAGGAACTAGATCTGTATTGTCTGCCTGTTGTAGGGTAGGAAGTAATTTACAATAGCAAGAAATAAAAGGCTATAAATGTGTTATTACAGTTACTTCTAGTTTTCCTGGCCACTGTCAAGTTCTTATAGCCAATTTTTTTTTCAGAAACTCTTATATTGTGCTATGTACTGAAAGGCTTTGGCCTGTTCATGTAACCACCAACAGGGATGAGAAAATTTTTAGTGTGCTGATTCTGGTGCAGTTTAAAAGAATGACCCAAAACTATGTTCTACATCAACAGAAACAAACTCATTATTACTCTTTTCACACACTCCTACCCACCAACACCTGTGCAAACACACAAACAGGTTCCCTCTTTCCTCTGTTGCAGGTAGGTATTAAAGATGCGCAAGTCCACATCTCCCTGCAGAAATTTTAGTTAAGGGTAAGTGCTGGGATCCCATTGCCCATTATTCCACTTGGGAGTCTTCTCATGTGTACCTGTCTTATTTAGAAGTATTACCTGTACAGATCCTCATTAGCCAGTGGTGTTCAGATTGAGTCACAAGAAAAGAGGAGCAGTAGTCTATATCATTGCTGAAGTTCATTTGGAATTAACATTCTTTTGCAAGCTCAGGGCAGCTGCCTTCTGCATGGTGTGAATTTGTTTGTGCTTTATGCTTTGTTCTGTTATTCTGTTGACTATGCTTTTAAAACCTTCTTACCCATATGGCACTATCTTTGAATAATACATCATCAGTGTGCCTCACTTTAGTGATTTACTAGGCTTATAAATCATTTGAAACATTGTTCAAGCTGATGATGTATTTGAGTAATACATCATCACAAGATGCTGCTGAGATGATATATTACTCTAAAGATGGCGCTGTATAGAAAGGAAACCTGGAGTATATTCAGTTACATGCTATACTCATTTTTAAAAGGACCTGCCACTAATGGAGCTACTCTTACTTCCTGGCTGCATGTCATAGCCTCTCTTAGAGGAGTTTTATAAAACCTCCTTTACATTTTCCAGGGGAGAGAGTCTGTGAGTTTCACAGACTCTATTACAGTTTGGTTGATTAAAAATTCTGGTGTTTTTTTTGTTTTGGTTTGTTTTGGGTTTTGTTTTTGTTTTTTAATAATCTGGTTTGGCTATTTGTTTTTCAAATTTATGAAGTAATTCTAATTTGGATTAGAGAAAAACAATATAAATATATAACAAAAGCAAAGCAATAAGGATAATAGAAAGTTGGAGAATCTTTAGTGTCTATGCTAATGTGAAAGTTAATCAAAACAAAAAAGTGTTCTATGATGAAATCTAGCATGAATACTCAGCAAGTGAAGGATCATCATCTAAGCTACAAAATATTGTAAGCTCTCTATGTCAGAATTTTAAGTTTTATTCCAGATAATAATGACCTAAATTTAGGTAAAGAAGATAAAGAAACTGATAGTAGTGCTGTTCAAATAACTGTGGTTTTAGTTCCATAACAACTGAAAAACTAAAACAAAACCAAGCAATATTATTTTCTCTACTTGGGAAAAAAAAATCAAGATATTTTAAGTTAAAAAAACCCCAACAGTTTAAATGAAATTTAATATTTGTTTTCATCCAAACTAGCATAGTTCATTCAGCTTTTGTAGAGGTTTTATTATCCTGTTTGAACTTTGATCTAGATAAATACGGGATTCAAATTAATATTAGCAACAAAATATTTCAAATTAAACAGCAAAAATATAAAAAGCTTTGTTGGAAATCATTCCATGAGTTCAACATATGTCTTTTTTCAAATTAAGGTAGACTCTCCTTTTCACTAACGCAAGGAACATTTTGTTCAGAAATGTAGCCAGATTTGTACGTCTTATTCTCCAGACAAAACTAGATGGCTCATTGCAAACTTGGTGAAATAGCACTGGTTAGGAAAGTGCTGCTTCCTGTACTTTCATAGGGAAGGCTACTCTGTGTCACAGAGTAGCAAAGAGAAAACTTACAAGAAAAATCACAAATGCCTGCGCTTATGGTACATTGGACTAGATATTTGACTTTGCTGAAGCCCTTCTCAAAAGCCATGCCTTTGAATGATGAGCCCTGTAGTTTGGGTGAATACCACCATTTATCAAATGAGAAATGAACAAAAGTAAAAAAAACTATATTGAATTAATAAAAAGGAAACTATGGAAAATGATGCAGGGATAATAGCATCCCTGACACTCTAAACTCTACAAATATGAAATTGTATAAATGTTATTGTGAGAGAAACTGAGTAATTTGGGGGGAGAAAGTGAGTCAGAAGACATAGTAATGGAAAGAAACCTACAAGATACCATAAATTAATAAAGTACTACATTACTATTTATTGTGACAAAAAATGACTCTTCGCTAGACTGCAGAACTTGTCTGAACAGGTTTTTACTGATTTTGAATCTGTCTTACCATTGAGAAAGACCTCCAAATGTAATTTGTTTAGAAAAGAGATGTGAAAACTAAACACTTATAGTTCAAATTGTTTTCTATGTATGTTCCTAAATCTTTTTACTCCTTTCCCCCCCCCCCCCAGAAAAGGAATCAAGAAGATCAAAGAGGGGAATACTATCACTATTTTATTCCATTATGAGCCAAGTGGGCTGAACAATTCTTTGTGACACAAAGATGGTGAAAATGAAAGTGTTTTTTCAATGTAGACTGATCTCAAAGGTCAAAAAATTGATATGTGTATGTTCTAACACAGTAAAAAAGTGAAGTTTAGTGAAACGGATACAACCCCAGCATAACAGGAGATTAGTGAGGAGTTTGTTGTAGGTCAATAAGGCGGTTTGATATATGGAAGCTAGCATAAGCTGTATACAGTTCGATTGCTTCAAGAAATAAAAAATAAATTAATAATAACCATTATTTTGATGATAACCTGATCATAAAAAGGCAAATGGGATTATTTGTCAAGCTTCTGAAATGTTTGCAAAACCAAGGCTTAGTAAAAGCAAATAAGTCTTTTCTAATATAACAATTCTTATATGGACATGAAAAATACAGCAGCAGTGTAGAAGGAAATAACTGAGCTTATGGGTGGTCTCCAAAATTCTGAGTAGTTGGTATATATATATATTTTTGTTAGTAGTAAGCCAAAGAAGAATGAGTTCAAGGTATTAATATTAATCACTCAGATGTTAAAAAAACCCATATATAGATAGTTGACTGATTACAAAGTAAGAGTTAGTCCTGTTGCTAGAGCAGACGATGATTAAATACCTGCTAGATGAATGGGCAGTAATCATAATTCTACCTGTAACATGTTCCAAGTTCTTTCTGCTCACTGTGCCATTGTACTTTTGTCACTCTTTCTGTTCAGGACAGTGATATGGTTGGAGCTTCTTAAATACAGCCATAATATAAACAAATAATAATAAATGACTGATTCTTCCAAATTTTATCCATAGCTTCCCTCACCATTAATATGTTCTGTCTCTTGAGAAGAAATAAATAAATAAAAGTAGAAAAACATAGGACATTTCATTTATGACATAATGAGAAATCAGAGAAGCCCTCTGAAAGGGTGAGAGAGTATTAAGACATTATCAGGGAGCAAATAAATTACTGATATCCTGTTGGATCTTGATTGATCTCTGTGCAAAAACCAGCAATAATGATATTGAATCCATCTTGAACTGCTGCCAACTTACTATATTTCAATCAGAAATAACAGACCTGAACCAATATCTAACATTAGTTCAGTGGAGTGAGGTTCTGTGGGAGAGCTACAAATGCAAACAAGCAAGAGAATTTATGAACTGAATGAAGCAATTATCTCTACTGAGAACAGTGGCATTAGGGAACCAATGATTTCACATACTTGATTTTATGTACCTTCTACTGCATTGCTTAGGGAAAAGTAATCTTGTTTCACATTGAAGACAATGAGGCAATTTTTTTCGTAACATCCTACATAAAACTATAAAATCTGTGATTATGGTATTTGTGGTTCCTTAAGCAATCAATTTAGCTTATGCAATCTGAGCATCAAGATGACTAATAAGAAGTAGAACTTCTGGTTTAAGCACTAATTACTCACTAACATGTTGTACAGAACTGATTTTATTGGATGCATTAGATGCACTTTGCAGGACTTTACAAGTACTTGTATTTAACAAGTTCCCTTAAAGATGCGATGTCTTTAAATTCACCCACTTCCTTTACTCATTGGTAAAATTTCTAACAAAATATTTTTATATAACAGAGTATATGAAACGTAAAAACTCTTTTAGGAGAATGAAAGCATACTTTCTTAATAGAGCAAAATTATTAGATTAGTTTATTAAATATACAGATGTGAGGGAGAGAAAATATATATGCATCTGTCCTGGTTTCAGCTGGGATAGAGTTAATTGTCTTCCTAGTAGCTGGTACAGTGCTATGTTTTAGTTTTTGTATGACAAGAATGTTGATAACACTGATGTTTTCAGTTGTTGCTCAGTAGTGTTTAGTCTAAAGTCAAGGATTTTTCAGCTTCTCATGCCCAGCCAGCGAGAAGGCTGGAGGGGCACAAGAAGTTGGGAAGGGATGCAGCCAGGGCAGCTGACCCAAAGTGGCCAACAGGGTATTCCATACCATGGGACGTCATGTCTAGTATATAAACTGGTGGGAGTGGGGGTGGGGGGATTGCCACTCAGGGACTAACTGGGCATCAATCGGCAGGTGGTGAGCAATGGCACTGCGCATCATTTGTATATCCCAATCCTTTGATTATTACTGTTGTAATTTTATTAGTGTTATCATTATCATTATTAGTTTCTTCTTTTCTGTTCTATTAAACCGTTCTTATCTCAACCCACGAATTTTACTTCTTTTCCCGATTTTCTCCCCCATCCCACTGTGTGTGGGGGGGGAGTAAGTGAGCGGCTGCGTGGTGCTTAGTTGCTGGCTGGGGTTAAACCACGACAGCATCCCATTCTGTATTGCTGAAGCAAAACTTGCATTTTGAGGGGTGCCCACTCATACTGAATAATAACATCATTACAAAAAGTAATGCTGTTACACCTACGATGGAGTAAGGAAATAAAAGAGAAAATGGTTTGTAGGGGGAGAGATACTGTTCTTTAGACCATCTGATTTTGCTAAGAAAACCAATTAAACTCTCAGGTAAAGGATCATATGTGTGGGAAGACGTATGTAGCTGACAGCTCTCTAAGCCACACACACCAGTGGCAGGCCTAGTCATATTTACAGGACTCCACAACCTGTTGGTACATAGCCTAATTTTCACAGCTACTGAAAACATTGATGGGTGCTGTTCAGAAATGGCCAGGAAGTCTACCAAGTCCTTTATAGCAACATATTTGCTTATCTGTATTGAGTTATTTCTATTAAACAAAATCCACCTATTGTTTAGCTCTCTTCAAGAGCAATAATGAACATTGTGAAGATTTGATTTGGTCTCAGATTTTATGGAGAAACTATGGGCTAATCATAATGTCATAAATTACCAAAGTGCTTTTGATTGAGTGTGGGATCTACAAAGGTTCTCAGAGGCAGGATGATTTTTCCTAACACTTGACCTTGGTCTTAGAAAACATAAATCAGAATTATATACTGGTAATACAATTGCTCTGTTATAGGTTTAACATTTATATTTTGTACAATCAGAAAATATCAATAAACAAAAAGTCTAAAGGAGCTATTTGTCTTTGAATTTAGACAAGCCAATAAAAAAGAAGAGGCTAGAAAGTGGTCACATGATTCTTAGAACTGTACTCCTTTGCAGTAATTAAGTAGTTTGAGTGTTTAATGTTTGGATATGTGCACACATGCATGTGTACATATTGTGAAAAAACATATTTTCGAAGGAATTTCATTGTTCTTAGTTTGGTTCATCATTTAACTTTCTTCCTGAGTGCACTAATTTTACCATATCCCAGAGGGGCATTTCACTTAATTTCCTTTTGGATTAGCTGGTGCTCTGAGTTTGAATTTAAAGTTTAAAGGAACCATTTGATTTTAATAACTTTTATGTGTAGTGCTCCATTGAGTTTGGATTTTACCACATAGAACTACTTTTCCATAAGGTGATTTTTAGTAAATCCCTGTGTGTAAAAGAAAGATAAACACACATCAGTGAGTTTGTTATTTCAATTAAATTATTGGATTTTTACATTTGAATATGTTTTGAACATTGAAAAGCATGAAGACACTGTTTTCTCATGTTGGTCATAGACACTTTTCTAACACTCCAAAACTTGAAATAAGCCTGTCTGTTTTCTTCAGTCTCAGAGAATATTAAAATGCCATGGCTTTCTAAATACATACAGTCAGTTCAGGAAAGCAATGCTTCTTCAAACACACTGTTAAACCAAACTCTTGAATAGTAACCATCTCCTTAGAGTCTACACTCTCAGATTAATATTTATTTATTTAATTAGTTACTTAAACAAAATTCCACATTCTGCTCAATTTTCCTGTCCTCACTAGCTTTGCCTCTCTTAGTTCCACTCATTTTAACTAACTGTAAGGCTCAGTGTTTCTCTAAAGCAGAGTCTAGGTGATGCTAATCACTGATCCCATGCCCATCCCAGCCTTTGCAAATCTTTTCTTTACTCATACTGTTGTGGTTTTGGTTTTGGGGTTGGTTTGTTTGTTTGTTTTGTTTTGTTTTTCTCTTTCCCCTTCCAAGTATGAATTAAATATGTTCATAGAATCATAGAATGGGTTGGGTTGGAAGGGACCTTAAAGATCTTCTAGATCCAACCCCCCTGCCATGGGCAGGGACACCTTCCACTAGACCAGGTTGCTCAAAGCCCCATCCAACTTGGCCTGTGGATCTATAAATCTCTATAAACTGCACGATGGCCACAGGCTCTTTGAAATACCATTCTATTAGAAAGGCCTCAGTGTCCACCAAAACTGAGGAAACATTTCCCTCCTATTCATAAGGTAAAGCCACAAGAAACATAGACTTAGTGCTGTTTCCAGACAGGATGAAGGCTGACAAAATATACCATATATTGAATATTCCTCCTTTGGTGCCTATAATTTTATTTAGCAACAGGAATTAGTATATTAAGTAGGTTAGAGCATGAAGAAGGGCAGTATAGTATACATTATATTTGGGAAGGTAATACTCAGATTGCCTTGTCTTCTTGGTATTTGGAATGGTTGTGCAGGCAACATTTTTATTCCCACAGTTTTCTAAATGTTTGGCAATACAATTGACAATACATGTATATTCATACCCATAATGTGGTCAAGAGTGTTTTCCACACCTTACCCATTCATTCCCTGACACTGTCAGCAGAATCATTATGGGTACAGCAACTGCTGTTCTGAGCTATCATTTTCATGGGAATCACAAACTCAAGATAAATTACGCTGAGCTAACTTTTAAAGTCATGGAACTCCTGTGTTTTAAAAGAAAAAATGGAGGAAAAATTATGATTTCACCTGAAATTCCAAAGTGTGATCAATCTGTTGGCTACAGCAATCATGTCAGCATTTCCTCCCCTTTACAGGGCAGAATGTCTGATCCTGAAGACACTCACAAGAAATAAACTATTACTTTCCCCTTTCCTACTGTCTGCCACTCTGCCATGATGTGAGCAATCATAAAGTCTTTCACAACATCAGAATAAAAACCCAGAAATCTTTATTATTCTTCCTTTCTTCCAAAGGAAAGATAATTCCACATCTTTATCAGACCATTTCTTTTTCCTGTTATTTGTTGTGTCAGTGGCTAATTGTGAGGAAAAGAGATACCACTATTCTGTTCTTGATCATTTCCCTTTTCTATTCACAGAAGTTGCAACTTGTGACATGGGCAAACAGTATCACAGTGGCTCTTCATAGGTCCTGACTTCTGTGTGGATGCTTTAGGGAGGGTCTTGCCTGAAGTGTTTGATTTAGAAATTTTTGGAAGAAGCATAAAGTGTTATCCTTTTGGAATTACATCACTTTATTGGAAGACAGTGTCTCAGAGAGTAAAATCACTTTTTTGGGTGCATAAAGTGGCATACATAACATATCCCAGAGTTGTAAAGTCTACAAATTCAACCAATGTACCATTTTCTGTTCTCTCAATGCTCTCTAGGTGAAACTGGAATCAAAACAAGCTCTGTTGTCCACAGATGTACAGTATTTTGAGACACCATGAGACATGGTATGAATCAGTGTAGACACATTACTGACTTACTGGCTCCCTTACCTCCAGGCTTGCAGTACGGGTTTGCAGTCACATTCTGCTTTTCTCATTGATCTAAAGGAGAGATTTTAGTAGTACCAGCGTTGGTTTAACAGTATTGGTATGTTAAACTAAAATGTATGCTCTGAGCTTGGGTTTGCACTATTGCAGAATTGTGCCATTCAGGAAAATAATGTCAAATCATACAATTCCTTTCAAGTTAAAGAGAATGGAATGAGGAAGCGAAAGCTGCCAATATCATGAAGAGAGTTAAATTGTAACTGGCTGATGTTCAACTGTAACTGAACATATTTTGTGCAAGTCATTACTCTCAGTGGGATGTGCTACAGTTTTCTGTAGCAGTTTTTCTTGCTACCTATAAACTCAGTTTCTGGATTCATACCTCCCTACTGAAACTGATGTCAGCATTATTAAATTTCAGTTGTTTTAGATGACAGAAAAACTGGAAAATTACTATGAAACAGTAGGATTTACCTTCTTACCTTATGAGGGATGAGGTTTTGCTTCCTCCCCTGGATTTTCTTGTCTCTGAAGCTAACACTTTAAAACCATAAGAATTCAAAGCCTACGGATGCTCATGATAATGAAATTACCATTTTAGTTTCTGAGATGTTTAAGACACTGTTCTCTGGAGAAAAACAATGAATGTATTGAGAATAAATAAACATTCCAGAATCTTTCCTATCTATCAGAGAATTTATATCATTTTAAAATGCAACATTACTTAAAATGTGATTTTACTGTATAAACCCATTAAGTAAGTAAGTCTTGTATGGGTAGGGGAGATATGAGGGAAATCTTTGTTGAAAAATGACTCTTTCCTTCAAAACATCACTGCTTCTTTCAATGACTTACACTTTGGTAGTTGGAAATCCGGTCTGCACTCTAACCTTGGTGCTCAGAGTAATCTGGTAGTTATCTAGGAAGAACACTTTGCTAAAAGAGACTATTTGGCTTTGGAAATGTGTTTTTGTGCCACATAACAAGGGCAAACAATATTTGGCTTCTCATTCCCTGCTTCCACTTCTAGTCAATTCAGTTCATCATCTATCCAAAACTCAAAGAACTTCCCTGTGTTTAAAGAATGAATATTACACAGAAATTAGTAAAAGCCTATTAAAAGTATCTTTGTACTTCTCAAATAATGCAGTCAAATGAAAATGAGCTATCATAATAATAATCTTCATGCAAAACCAATGGAAAAATTCCATTAGCCCCCTCAAGAGGAAAGACGACACTAAGAGGCATAGTGTTGTAAGATATTTTAAAATAAAATGGGATAGTGGGTCCTGGAGACTCAGAAACACACTTTTTTAATCTGAACTGGTTCATACCTCCCAAGTGTTCTTTCAACATATTGTCAATAACCTCAGATATTTATCGTAATTGCCTATATGTTATATTCTTCTTTTCTACTCTTTGCCCAGGCAAGTACAATAAATTTAAAGGACTTTTAAAAACACCTCTGTGGTAATCTCTGTTAATACCTCTGAACAAAATTCACCTCTAAAATACAATGCATGAGCTCTTTAAGAGTACATTTGTATTAATTTTAAGAAAATAAATATCTAGAGAAAAAGTCCAGGAAATTTATCTACTATAGTTATTAATGCAATTGAATAACAGGCAGGACACATATATATCACTCCAATCAATCCTTAAAATAAAGGAAGAAGAAAATTTGAAGAAACAGATGAATAACCCAAATCAAGATCAATCATCAATCTTTAATTAAAAAGAATATCTATTCTTTGTCTTATCTCTCAGTGCTAAATAAAAGGTAAATAAAATCGATTAGATTTGTTTTTCTTTGCAGGACCCTTTGCTAAGTAATTCTCTGCATTTAAAATTACCTGGTTCACACAGCAGCAAGCTGATTCAAAAATTAATATTGGAGGCCAGATCTAATGAAATTCTGCTTTTAGCATAGCTCATTCCCCACCCCAGGATCCTGAGCTACGCCTGAATTTCTCTGATTCCCAAATTTAATATAAAAATGAAGATGAATTGAAGAACTGCTTTTATTTTTCACATCCTTTTCATTTATTACCAGATATGATTCTTTGGGTTTTTTTTGACACAACCACTCTTCAGCATGAAATTGTCCTCAACAACAGTAGAGGCGTTTGAGGCCTAGCATATTGTTCTATAACATATACTGGATCTTTTTGTCTTTCAATGGCACCCATGAGACCCCAAAATGCCAAACAGCAGAGGATATTTTTTTTTGGTAGCATCTGGCTTCTTGGCTGACTCCCCAGATAATATTGGCAGCTTTGCATTTGTTTTCAGAGCTGTCATGTAGTTAAGGTTCTGATAGGCTGTTAGCATTACTGTGCCCTTTTAGATATGATCCTTTGACTCACGCTTGTTTCAAACACATTTTATCAGTAGCTTAAAAAATTTCAACACAAATGCATTCAAGACCACATGAAGAAGCAGTCCAAGTTGCTATTTGGACAAATAAATCATCCCAGTTTCTTAAAATAAAAATGTGACTGTGAAATGAACCTGTCTTTTCATGCTATGTGGCTTCATTTTGACATTAGAAATTGAGTTTCAAAATTTATCTGCAAAATCACAGATTGAGGCTGGCCCTATGTTACTTACATCAAAGATTTAGGAAATGACATGAAGGAGAATCCCATGGTGGATCACAGGAAACCTACTGAGTCAATCACATGTCCAATTTCTTCCAAATTCATGCAGAAATTGGATCAAAATCACACTTCACTATCCTTTGGGCAAAGGCCTGGCACTTAGCTGCAGCCCTTCTCAGGGCCCCTATAGGGTCTGCTTCTCTGCTGAAACCACTGAATCTGGAATGAATCCAGGCAGTGCCACTTTGAAGGAAGCATATTCACTGAGAGTCTGTGATCACATCATAAACAAAATAGTCTGTGAATGCCAGCATACCAGAATGTTGCTGGAAAGAAACATATGGGTGGAAATATTAATTTACTAATGTCAAAGTTTACTGTCCTGACGTTTTCAGAATAAGCCAATTCTCTTTTTAATGGTTGGTCATTCCATTTTTTATTTGGTTTATAGTATAGATACTCTTTCCCCACTCCCAAACCCCAATGTTAGAGGAATTGTTTCCTTACCAAAAATGGGTTGGAGGAAACTGATAGAGTAAAATATTTGCAGTGAATTCCCCAGGTTCCACCAAATGAACAAAAAATAAATAAATCTAAAAATGTTTCATGTCAATATATTTAAATGAAATGTTTTCTGTTTTCCTTTTATTGTTTTGAAATTGGATCACAATTTAACTCTTTATGAAGTACAATTAAATAATTAAAACTGCAAAACCTTAAACTGAAAATATCTTGAAAAAGAAGTAAAGCATTAATTAGAATTTTTAATATATTCACTGTTCTAATCAAAAGTAATTTGTTTCAGTGAGGTGGAGATGCTACTAGGTAGTCTCCAAGAAGGAAGAAGCTTCCAAAATTTTATGTTTTTAAGAACAGGACACATTATCATTAACTGGCAGCTCAGTTCCACTGTTTTGCACACATATGATTGAAGGTATGACACTGCTTAATTTTCTTTCTTTCTTTCTTAGCCATCTTTGAAAAATATGCTTAAGAAACACTAGCAACTGTGTAATGGTCTCTGTTCTCATTTCAGCACCTGGCCTAAAATTGGAAGAATTCATTCAACAGAAGGAAGCAATTTCTCCTCCTCTAATGCTGCAGCAGTCTACTAACCCTATATAAAAACATTTGGGGTTATCAAAAACTAAATTTGAATTTTTTTTCTTAATAATTCTCTATCCCAATCTATTTATCTTAAATTGATTGATTGATACCTTGTAAATTTGAGAATTCCCTTGCTGCATTTGGATTTTCATTGACTGTGTGCTGACTTAAGATCAGGTGATACTTCATTTATATCCCAGAAAAATATTATGTGCTTTTAAAAAAATTCTTTTTCTGTAGCTCTTTTGAAACCTGTCAGTAATTTACCTTACTAAACTTTTCTTTCTTTTATTGCCTAATGTTTAACAAATGTGAAGTGAAACTAACATTGACTTAACCCAGCAGGCTGTGCCGCTAGAATTTGTCTTATAGCTAAAATTCGTAAAATACAGCTCCACACTTCATGCGTCAACAATTTTACTCTTGAATGAAAACGACACAAAAGCTGCTCCTTCATGCAAGCTGGACCTGAGGCTCTGGAACACCTTAGCTTTTACAGTAACGCATTTTGGGACTGACTTGTTTTCTGAAAGAAGACTTGCAGAGATTTGAGCTGGTTCTCAGTGTAACTGCCTGCTATGAATTGAACTGACTTAGCTAAAATACAAAAGTAGCTTGTGATATTCTAAAAAACCCCCACAACATTAAGACCAAGTATTTATTCACATAAATTTTGTAATCATCTGCTGGTTAAAGTTGCTAAGATTATTTTGAGTAATTACTGAAGTAATCACCATGAAATAAATATACCCCTGGAGAGAGTGTGTTAATGAGATCATTAGCCAATTTTTATCAAAGGTAACTTTACTGAAGTCCAGTCAAACCATCATTGTTTGACCCTTGAGAATAAAGAATATGAAAAACATGAGGTGATGTTGGCAACAATTGAAGTTTGAAGTCTTTATCTTTAGTTTCCGTTTGGAAGAGATACCTGTGCCTTTAATTGTCTTTTATGAGATCCTTAAAAATAAACACCAAACAGCCACCAAATTAATTAATAAATTCTTTTGGGGCTGAAAACAGTGTTATTCGCTGTTTTTTTCACTTGTCTACTCAGTGTCAGGTCTTCACTTAACAATTTAAAATGAAAGTGAAATTATTGAGCACTAAAATGAAGTCTCTTGGAGCACTCATTTTGATTCATGTCCTAAAGTGAGCCTGGAAACTTAATTTCTTGGATGACCTGCAAAAAGGCTAACCTCAAAACACCTTATGGACAAAGAAAGGAGAGCATAGATGGAAAGAAGTTATTTCATTGCCTTCTAGTTTTCAAGATTAATATAAAGTAACATCATTTATTTATCTATCTTTCCATTTAGTTCAAAGACTATTACCTATCCATCTGGAGTTTGATTAGTGTTTGCATGCCTATTTTATTTAAAGCATTAAATTATAAAGCATTATTTATTCTCACAAATTGCAAAAGCTGATGCAAACCTAAATGTATATTCAGAGGTAAGAAAAAGGGGGAATACATTTCTCAGTGCCTCCCTGAAACTCCCACTCCTCAACTAATAACTCAGGCTGGATAAACTACAAAAAGTTCAGATTTCCTTTTATTTCTGTCTTGTTTATTTTTGTTCCCCCCCCTCCCCCGATTGTTTGCAATATCACAAGAGTTCACCAGTGAAAAGGCAGTGTTTGATAAATGTTATCCTCATGAATACTGTGATGCCAGAGTGTTTTCCTCTATTTAAAAAAAAATCATTTATATTACTAAGACACTGTGACGCAGCTACCTTTGATAAATGCTAACTTTCTAATGGAGACCACCACCTTTGCATGTATATGTGTGTTATATATATACAAGCAGAACACCTAATTCTAAGATTTAATTGATATATAAAGCTGTCAAGGTTAATATTCTAAATGATGTATTTATCATTAGCATGACTGATCATTTTTCATTCCACTTAGGAAACAAAATATATGCATAATGTCTTCTAGCAACATTAAATATAATTTAGAAGTTCTGTACAACGAAAAAAAAGGGTCTGCAGTACTCATAAAGCTCAAGGGACAATTTGGACGTAAACTTTCCCAGATGCACTTAAGCAAATAGGACATTCAGAAAACTAATGTAAATCAACCCATAGAGTGTCACTGGATGTAATGTATTTTCAGAGAAACCATCAACCTTTTCTTCCTTGTTGACTCATCTTCAATGCCAGCTTTCAACGCTGAGATTTCTGCAGCTGTGTTGTTAAATACTAAGCATAGGAGTTTAATACGGAAATATTAACAGTAATTAGCTACAGTGTTGCTGGTGGCTGATGCTCTATTATACATGAAAAAGATATCTGAGACAAGGAAAGTTATGTTATCAACCACCATTTACAGTACAACCTAACTACATAAAATGAAATGAAATGAAAAACCGTTGAAGACAGAATAAAAAGGCACAATACTGAACACTAAAAAGTTCTTCTCGTGGGCTACAGAAGTAATTCAGGTTGAACATTGATAGCAAACAGCAGGAGACTGCCAAGACTAAGGTGCCTAAGGGGCAGAAAAGCTGTTATAACTCTATCCAGATTAGCTCTACAAGATTTGTGTAAGCGACATCCATAAAATGTATTGCAAAACCTATTGGAAAACAATGAAGATCATCAGTTTAAGAAGTGAGGAAAAGCTGCACGTTGTTTCTTCTGTTTTGTATTTATTTATTTCAGGATTATGTATCCACTGACTTGCTTGCTTTTGTTTTGCTCTTTATTCTGTTAAAATATGTATACATACATCTACAGGAATGTTTGTGCTGCCTGGAGACCAAACTGGAACCAAATCTACCTTGGCTGGGAATGGTAGAGATCTTGCTTTTAGCCGCAGTCTGGGAATGTACATTATTTGGCTCTAGAAATTCTGAGATACAGGTAGATATGGAAATGTTTTGCAAGTTACCGAGTTCTCTATTCCTCCAAAATGCCTTCTTCTTAGTCTTTAACTTTGAACATAATCATTCTATTGAAACCCAAGTGTGATGGGTTGACCCTGGCTAAACGCCAGGTGCCCACCAGAGCCGTTCTATCACTCCCCCATCCTCAGCTGGACAGGGGAGAGAGAAATATAACAAAAACTTGCGGGTCGAGATAAGGACAGGAGAGATCATTCACTAATTACCGTCACGGGCAAAACAGACTCAGCTTAGGGAAAATTAGCTCAATTTATTACAATTCAGCCAGAGTAAGGTAATGAGAAATAAAACGAAATCTCAGAACACCTTCCCGCCACCCCTCCCTTCTTCCCGGGCACAACTTCACTCCCGGATTTCTCCACCAAGCCCCCCCAGCGGCACAAGGGGGACAGGGATGGGGTTTACGGTCATCACACGTTATTTTCTGCCGCTTCACCTCCTCAGGGTGAGGGCTGATCACACTCTTCCCCCGCTCCAGCGTGGGGTCCCACCCACGGGGTCAGTTCTCCACGAACTTCTCCAACGTGGGCCATTCCCACGGGCTGCAGTTCTTCACGAACTGCTCCAGCATGGGTCCTTTCCACGGTGTGCAGTCCTTCAGGAGAGCTGCTCCAGCGCGGGTCCCCCACGGGGTCACAAGTCCTGCCAGAAAACCTGCTCCACGGGCTCCTCTCTCCGCAGATCCACAGGTCCTGCCAGGAACCTGCTCCAGCGCAGGGTTCCCACGGGGTCACAGCCTCCTTTGGGCACATTCACCTGCTCCGGCGTGGGGTCCTCCCTGGGCTGCAGGTGGAGATCTGCTCCTCCGTGGACCTCCCTGGACTGCAGGGGGACAGCCTGCCTCACCAGGGTCTTCACCACGGGCTGCAGGGGAATCTTCGCTCCGGCGCCTGGAGCATCTCCTCCCCCTCCTTCTTCACTGACCTGGGTGTCCGCAGGCTTGTTTCTCTTTCATGTTCTCACTCCTCTCTCCCGCGGCTGTTTCTCACTCTCCCAACTTTTTTCCTTCTTAAAAATGTTATCACAGAGGCGTTACCACTATCACTGATTGGCTCGGCCTTGGCCGGCGGCGGGTCCGTCTCAGAGCCGACTGGTATGGGCTCGCTCTCTCTCGAATACAGGGGAAGCTTCCAGCAGCTTCTTACAGAAGCCACCCCTGTAACCCCCCTCGCTACCAAAACCTTGCCACATAAAACCAATACACCAAGGTAAATGATTCTCAGAATTCACATATAATAGAACTTTATCATATTCAGCTAAGCCAAGGCATGTTTTTCAGTATTTCTCTGTTGGGTCCCAATAAAACTTCCAACACATGTCAGCACTCTAAATATTGCTTTAGTCGAAAGTAAATATTTTGATTGTTTCAAACTAATAATTTGAATGTATCAGACAACACAAATACAGCTACTGGTTCACTGAAGTGCTGCAATGCAACTTTCTTAATGCAGTCTATTGGTTAAGCTCTTGGTTTGATTTGTTTTTTTTCACAGCTATGTCAGTCAGGTACAGTTCTAGTAAAATATAAAGCTTCCATGAGAAAAGAATAGTGCCCTTAGGTATTCATAATTATTTGAGACTATCCCCCAGGTTTTGTATTCTTATTTTTCTAGTTGACATTAATAATTTTGGTAAAAAATTCTGGACAGATGATTTTACAAATTACTTGTGCATTCTTCTAGCAACTAAGTTTTTGCATGCAAATTTTTCAGTTTGGCATGATAATTCAGAATGAATACTTATTGGTATGTCTGGTCCGCAAATGCAGGAGACGCATTTGCAACCAAAACATTCTGCAGAAGAATACATGTGGTCACTGTAGAAACACAGGCAATGCCTTCTGTGGGTTTTGCCTTTATAATATTAACTCTCTGAGAAATTATTTATAGTGAAATAACAAACATGAGAAAAAAATCTCTGAATTGCCCATGTAAAAGTTTGCATTTCTTCTATTATTCATAGATGTTTAATACTAACTTTGGCCTGAACTAGAAGGTAATATTCTTTGAGATATTTTTTACCTTAATGATCACTAAAATTTCCTTTTTTAAATGAATTAAGATTTGTGGGAGAGGTAAAATTTTATAGACTAAATAACAAGAAAACAAGCCATTTTCAAGTCTTCAAGCTAAATAGATGTGGGAGACAATTACTTGGATTTTAATTTCATTATGTTAATCTAATAAATGAAGGGAAATTTGAATGAATTATTATTTTAATGATGCCTCTGCTATTACTACTTTTTGTTATGCACATCCTTATTGAGACAGTTTTCAAGGTCTGTTGACAGAAGCAGCACCAATTACGTTCTTCCAATGTACATAACGAACTATGAAACATGCACAATACTAATGTGTAAGAAGAGACTAACAAACCTTTCTGTTGGCTCCCAGTTATGCTAGAGATTTCCTTCATGGGCACTCTGAATTTATATTAACATTAGAACTGAACAAAGACTACAATAAATAAACAAAAATTCAGGCAATGATTATATTTTTTCTTTGAATTTATCAAAACATCTTATTATTTCTTTCATGCTGTCCCTCTCTCTGTATTCAAAAGGGCAATTCATGATCTTGTCTCCAATCTCTAACAATTGAATTTATAATGCTGCCTACAAAACACTGATAATAGTTAAACCATCAAGTATTTTATGGGCTACTACCTCTTCAGTATTCCCCTGTGTTAGCTTTTGTACCTTATCTCATCTCATAGGTTGCTTTAGAAAGCAGGAAGAGTCTTTTTTTTTCTGTACTGGTGAATATCTGGCATGCTACTGCTCCCAGCTCATAAACTGAACTCCGAGATACTGTGCAATAATAACCACAATAACAGGAAGAAGAATGAATGCACATGTTAAGGCTATCAGATAAGAGTGCTAAGCTAAGCATGATCCAGAAAGAGTTAAAGTGATAAAAATCTGTCTAGACTAGCTTTGTGAACCACAATTCTTTCCTGGTGTTCTTCCCCAGTCAGTATTCTTCAATGCTCTCGCATCCTCTTGGCCGAGCTGTACATTCAATTAGCCACAAATGGGAGTTTAACTGTTCACACATTCACTTTCTGTAAATAATTTTAATAGCCAAGGAAGGAAGCAGTAAAGTTTTCATTTAGTTTATGAGTGAAGATTTTTTCACAAATAGGAGATTTAAAATTACACATTGGAGAAGAGGTTTACCAAGAAATTTAACCAATCAGATTTGACCAAGGAATTGGACTGTAGAAGTCAAATTAATTCAGTTTCAGAACTGAGAACCAACTGTGCATCCCATGTGTTCATTTGCACTGCTGATTACACTTTAATTTTAAGCATGAAATATTGTCAGATGTGAAACTATTGTTGCATTTCCCTTAACTGGTAAGAAATACAATGACTGTCTTCACCACATAATAAAGGGATGAGCAAAGACCAGTGATGTTGCATCCCAGAATCCTATTTCTGGTTAGCCAGAGGTCTGAAGAACCCGTACACTCTTAGAACCTAATTGACTTACTTCCAGCCTTTGGCCTAGCAGGGGAAATGTATTGATGCAATACAAATATGAAGCAAGTGCTTACCAGTCTGTAAGATCCAGACTATGTTACATCTTGCAGACTTTCATTTTTACAAAACCATAAATGTACCAGAAGTCAGAAGGTGAAAGGAGGAAGCTTTACTCAGTTCTGATACTGAAATAGCTCTAAACTATCATATTTATTCTAATGTTAATTAAGCAACATACATTGAGGCACTGCCAGGAGATTAATGAATGCCTGGGAGGAGCTGAGAGCTCAAAGCTATGCTTTGGGCTATAAACCCCAGTCAATGATTAATCCCCAGGAAATGCTGTAGGCTGAGGTTAATATCAATTTTAGAGAAATTAACTGAGAATTGAAGAAAAGTCTGAACCATATGTGATCTTCTACCTTAATAGAAGCAATTGCAGTTCTTCCATCCATGCTTTTTGTAAGCCTTAATATCCTTCTTTCAGTCAATAAGACCCTAATACCCAGCAGTATAACTTCTTACATAAACATTCTTTATATACATATACACAAAAGTGATATATAATACCTCCCTCAGCACCCAAAGCCTCTCAGGTTTACAAAGAAATTAGTATTTCATCTCCAAATTAAGCACCTGATCATTCATTCCATGCACAGTTGAAGACCCGTTCCTGGTGTACACTATTGCATGGAGCTCAACCGCTAAGAGCTCGGGGTTGAGGTCCTACATGGTAACCTCTTGTTTCCATTTTACACTTCAAGTCAATTTCTATCAATTTGTGCATGGCCATTTTTTTGGAGTTTGTTGAGATAACTGAGAGAACATCAAGCTTTGTAGCCCCTATTCACACTAGGTAGCAACAGTTTTCCATGAAGTCTTATTGGGAATCTGCATACAATAACACTGTTGAAAGAAGAAAGCATTACCCTGTGGGAGTCAGAATATGAAAAACCACTCCCTCCATTGTTTACAGTGTGCCTCAATAAATTAACATGAAAGCAGCTTTTGTGTGAATATTGAAAAGTGCAATTAAAAAAATATATGTATTGACCCCATTAAAAGATTTTCCTCTGGACAGCTTTAGACTAATAATCTGTGAACTTGTATGGTCATAAACAGGAATGCCAAACTGGTAATTTAGAGCAATGTAAAAAAAGAAGAGGAATGTGGAAAGCCAATACAAATTCAAATCTAAGGAAAAGACTCTCAGAAATTGCTTTTGTGGGATTCACCAAGGGAAGTTTTCGAAAGTCTTTATCAAAGAGATTAAAAGAAAAGTAAGGAAAGAAAATTCTGTGGCATGTTAGGCTCTACTGCATATTCCTTTTTTTCCCATACATGGCAAATCTGCCTCCAGCTCAGGCACCTGTGTAATCAAGACACTGTTAAATTTCTTTGAACTCCTCTAATTTGGGTTTCATGCATCACATTTGTTTAAAATGTTTAATAACTTATTCACTAATTGCTTGTTTAAACCCACTCTGGCTGCCAAGCATTGTGTTATAACTGATAAAATATAGATCACTCTGAATATTTATATGTGATTTGTGTGCAAGTGACATTTATGATTAACACAAACTTAATTTGGTAGTGGAATCAAATAAGAAATGTCTCTCTGTATTCTACTGGAATGATTAGCAGAGGTCATTAATCAAGAAGTCTCTTTTGTTCTTAATTTTATGCCACATGAATGAGTAAAGATACAAAAGAACTAAGTATTTCATCAAGCTCTGTCTTTCTTTATGTGAAATATTCAATTCTGTCATAAGAAACTTCCACATCTTTAATGTTTTTAATCACTGCTTTTTTGTGTGTGGCCCTCTTTGTGAGTGAGGCCTGCATATCATTTAGGAAAAAAACATTTCTTGAGTACATAGTCATGAATTTGACTCCAAATGGCTTTTTCAAATTGGTGTTAAAGAGTCACATATGAATGCTGAAGAAGGCCCAAGTCGGACCAGGCTCAAACGTCTTCTTTTTTTAAGTCTGCAAAGGTGACAGCTTAACTGAAGAAATAATTTTATTTTGGGGTTGGTTTATTTTCTTTCCCCCCCTTAATTTGTTAGCTACTTAGTCCACATTTGGTGATCCAACAACATACACAGGTAAAGCAACAGGTGAAGAGTAAGGTCTACTTTAAAAATCAATCCTTAGTTGAATTAAAAGAGAATATGATGGCACTGTTAAATAACCTCCTAATAATATCAAGCAATATCTCCAGAAATAACAAAAATAAAGATAATTAACTTCTTCTTACAATGTATTAAAATACATTATGTCTGAGATAAAGAAATGAAGATAAAAAAGGCTTCTAACTCCGGGACACTATCACTAACAAGACAGAGACGGGTAATGAATGGATAGGTAATGAATTTCTGCTCATCACTGTTTTGCACGAGGTTAAGGTTAGCTGGTAATAAAAATTATGTCCCAGTGAGAGTATATCAATGTAGCAAAACACACCACTGCAACTGACAGATACACACCAGGTTTAAGTATGCCCAACAGAGTGCTATAAAAGAGAAGAGACGCCACTTTTTCTCCAGGCCTACAGCAGCCACTCTGAAAGCCATAGATATTTTTCATTTCTTAAATGAGGTTCATCAGGGCATATCAAAGCAACAGGAATATTTTCACAATCTTATCTACAAGCACAACCCCCACCTCCTACCCTCCCAGGTGATTTTGTGTGGAAGCCACTGATGTAACACAGGTTTTGCTGAGGGTAGAACTCACAAAAGCAAATGGTGCAGAATTATTTAAGCTGTTACAAACTGAACTGATAGAAAAAAAAAACAAACAGAATGCTAGAAATCTGTACATTTACTAACTTACAAATAAATTGTTGTCAAAAACTGAGAGGGTTTTGTTTGCAAATTTATACATTCACAATTAGAAAATAACAAAACATCTGCAGTTGTCAGAAAAAGCGAATACAAGGCAAACTAATGAGCCACACCATTCATATTTGAAGAATGCATTGCAAGTTTATATAGATAAATAAATATACCACTACATCTAATCATTATTGTTCAACTGTTAAAAAAAAAAAAATAATCTATCAGTTAAGATTGTAATTCTTTTTTTTATGTCACTCAGAGAGAAAGGGGTTCTTTTGCCCTACAATCTACAAAAAACTTGGTGAAGAATACAGAGAAAATCAGTCATAAATCTTTGTGTACTATATATGTTGCTTGACTCAATATATACAGTGTGATGAAGTGCAGTAAACTAAGTAGTGTAAAGCTTTCTGTAGCCTATTTTACAAAGCCATGAGTTTAACTGAGGCATATATAAGCCAGCTAGCTTGAGTAACACACTGTTATAGTGCAAAGTTCAGTGTAGACAAAGCAGAGGCACTCCTTACTAGCCGATTCTCCTCTTTGGCTAGTTTAAGCAAAAATACATATTTTCCTGATATTGCAAAAGATAAAATCAGAAGCAACTTATATAAATCTATCTTGCATTCTTTAAATGGGGTAACTGTACGCATTAAATTGTGTTGACATAAGCAGTTTTCTTGCTGAGAATATAGAGGCATGTAAAGTTTTTAACTTTAATGGTTCTTAATATGGTTTGACAGATGTGGTTCATACAGCAGTTTCAGAAATCCTCTGATTTCAGATCCTCCTTTTTCTGCAGGGCCCATTAAAAAATCAGTGAATGATCAATTGCAAGTTCTACACCTTAGAAAATACAAAAAGAAACCACTAATATTTGCTACTTAGTTCACTTTCTAATGAACTTACTGGTTACATTTTCTAGCACCTATCTTTTAAAAGGACTTTTTGTTTTAAGGATTTTTTTCTTCTTTTTTTTTTTTTGTCTGCTCATATTTCTAGCATTGTTTTGAGGGACTAATGGAGAACTTCATTGTTACCTCTTGTACTTCCCATCTTTACTGATGTAACAGAGGCTTGCGATAAAATCTCACAACTCTTGTTAAGACTGATGTCCATTATCTGCCAAAAGCTTCATCTCTCTAGCAGCCTTGAGAAAGAAAAAAGGGAAGCACAAAACATATTCTTCTTCACAGCAGTATTGTCTGATTCTCAGTTATGGCTTCTCTGCTTGTTTCCCAAGGCAATAGGCACCCAAAGTATTTTCCACTAAAAGAAATGTACTGCCCATTACTTAAATGACAGTGCTTTTACCCAGTTTGAACATGAGAACCTTGTACGAGATTTCCTGTGGAGAAAATAGGGTTTTGGAACTGATGTCAATTCTTCTCCGAGTTCACAGTTTTAACCGCACACAAAAAGCAGATGTCAAATGACCAAGATAAGAAAATTGCAGAGATTGTTAACCAAGGTCATTTTCTTAGTGGGTGCAAAATAGTAAGCCACCTTGAACAGGAATGTATTGAGCATAAGATCTGCATAAACTTAACTTGCAGGAATTCTACTAAGTTTGGTGTTCACCTTGAAAATCACTTACATGATACTAGCTTTTTATCCTGACATCATCACCTGCTGATTTCAAGAAAAAACAACAGCAACAACAAAAACAAACAAACAAACAACTGAGATTCTGCTAAGAATGAAGGCAAATATCCATGACTGAACTAAAATAAATCACTACAAATATATGCCAGTTCTGCCTGAAAGTCACTGAATGTTTCTGGTCGATACTCCATGATGTTTTCTACAATTAGTTTACTCTAGATGAAAGTAATCTCCAAACTATGAGCATGAAAGCTTTTTCTGTGGATGTTGAAATACTGGGATGCAGCCTTAAAGCAGCAGGACGTACAGGTAGAAACCCTACAGTCAGGTTCCACAGAAAAGAAACGTAGATGATCTGAGGAAGAAGTACAACCTCAAGCCTGGGAGTAAGCCACAAGCCCACATGTCCATTCAAATCAGGAGATGTATTTATTAATCATACAGAGCCTCAGCCATTTTCAAGGATTCTCATTTGCTTTTTTCATAAGTATTACAGGGTAAGAGTGGAGACACATACTTTTCTCTGGGTATCCTCAGCAACCTCACCACAGAGCAGCTGCTCAGCTCTGTAATGCTGCTCTTCACCACAGTTTTACAGTAAAGGAGCTTTGACACTTTGCTTTGATGGAGTAAATATGTAAGAACCACAAGTGAGTAAAATAGGTTATATTGCTTTCTAGGTAACAGTCACTTACTTGCAGATGATTGCCTGGGCACTTACACTGTTGAAGCACTTTTTATTGGGTTCAGTTTGTTGAGCTCGTTGTTTATGTTTTCTGTACAAAGACTGTCCTTTTTTTTGTATGTATAGTCTCAAGCCTAATCAGACATTATGTCAGAATAAGGTCCTCAGATAGGGCTAAAAAAAGTTGCTGTTTCAAAAATAAGAAAAGCTGTTAATAGTAAAAATCTCTCTTAATGAGACAGCACAGGAATGAACTCCAGAATGCATATGCAGTTAAGTTTCTTCTTTAGCACTTACTAACTTGTCCGGGGGCTCTTATGTCTAAAACTCCCCATTGAGCAACAGTCAAGGCCAAGACTCAGTTCCTTTAAGAATTTTAAGCTAATACGCAGTAACAGTGTGAGTATTTCCTTCCCTAAGTCCCCTCTTTTCTTCATTAGTACAAATGCTTCTCCTGCTGATAGTGTCACTTCGTAAGCATTCATTACCTATCGATCATGCAGTGTAGAGTGCATGGATGGACTGCTAAGCCTACACAGACACTTGTTCATTTCAGTGAGTTTCTGACATGCCATGCTACAGGTTTCCTTAACTGAGTATTGACGAGCTCTAGCAGATTCTCCTTTTTATGGACCAAATATTGTACTCTGTGTTTGTTTTGCCCGCTTTTCTGTCATTTTATTGTCTCTCCTTATTTTTTATTTAGCGTGTGTGTATCGTACGGCATCGATATAAATCAGATTAAAATTAGATAAAAATTAGATAACATGAGATAATTAATATATTTTTATAGACCTCTATTACATAAGAAGAGTGTGTGTCTACATATGTGTATATATATGTGACATATGTGCACACACATGCGCATATACATATCTGTGATTGGCATGCATTACCAGTGGGTCAGCCCCAAGGCTTCCAGGCACTTTTTTGATGTGGACAGAGCCCCTGTCTCTGGTACAGGAAGCCGTGAGTATGACTGGCCTGCCACGACATGTTGGAGTTTGTGCCAAAGGAGGTGAGGCGAAGCCATTGCTACAGAGGATTTCTAGTCCCTAGTTACTGTCAGGGCTCAGTGGGGACCGGCTGCTCCCTGAGGGCCAGGAACGGGGACTGGGGGGGTCCTCCCAGGGGTAGTAGGGCAGGGCCTGGCAGCCTGTCTCATCCCACCGCCCCAGCCAGGGAGCAGGACAGTCGGGGGGGGCACTGGGGACAGCCGAAGCCCTGGGCACCGGGCACCTCCCTGGGGATGGGGCGCTAGTCCAGGCTGGGCCATGGTCGCAAGGGTTGGCCTGGCTCTGCAGGGCTCAGGGCTGGGCAGGGCTCTGGGGAGGTGGAGACCAGCCCTGCTGAGGAGTTGCTGGGGCATGGGAGGGACAGCCCTGGAGGGCTGACATGGCGTCCTGGGCCACGGGCAGGGGGCTGGGAGAGGCGCCAGGGGAGACCAGGGACAGTCAGGTCTGGCAGTGCCCTCGGGGCCCTGGCAGTTACCTCAAGAGAACAGACTTTATCCAGTTAGTTCCCATTTTAATGAAAAGACCGGTAGAATGTGAGTAGGCTGAAACAGTTTCTGTCCACTCTGGAGTGGACATATGGAACAGACTGTGTCTGTAGGTACCCAGAAAGAGAAAGGTGCTTCTCTCACCCTGCCACTCTCCAAATAAGATTTTTTGCTCTCGAGTGAACAGTTGAGTCATGGAATGTATCTTGATACTATGGAAATGGCGAAAAAAGCCCATTATGAGTCTGTGAGGAGATGTCAGAACTACAGAGAGGCTCACATCCTCAAAGTGCAAAAGGGAAATGGAAGAATTACAAGAAATCATGCAAATATATATCTATATATATTGGAGTTAGTATGTCTGGACTGGTTAGACAACATAAACTTGAGCCACAGAAGACATACTTAGGGACTCTATCAATAGAGCTGAAGAAGCGTGAAGGAAAAAAAGAAGAAGAAAAACCTTAAGAGGAAGGGAGAAAAGATGTAATACAGCCAAGGAGGTTGCCTGTGCAACTTTGGTTAAAGATCATGCTATGCTATCAAGAAGATAATTCTCACAACCATAAAAAAAAAAGCTGCTTTAATAAATACATACAATCAAAATAAGAAGTAATTCCCTCTGGCACTATAAAAATAATAAAAGTGATGTTGTTATTTTGAAAAAGAGATGTAGGAATGGCTGAAAATACATTCACAATTGTCCTGAGGGAGAAAATCTATTAAGGTGGAAGTCTTTTGGCACTGAATAAGTTTTTGCGCTACCTAACATGTAAACTATTACACAAGCTATGTTCATAAGACAAATAATTTTTCTTTTGGCAGTAATTTGTCTCTTAACAGTATCAATACTTTATTAACCATAGGCCATTACATTATTAATTTCAGTGGCCTGCAGTAAGCAGTATAGAAGGTTGGGTACCCAGCAGTAAATTTTTGTCACTACACAAATATTCAAGTGATTTCAAGCTATATTTTCCAACCACAAGTATTTTTATAGGTGTACATAAAAATGAACTAACAAAACAAAACAAAGGAAAACAAAACCTGAAAGTGGCAGTCTTTTAAAGGTATTAAAGAAGATTGTAATAATTTTGTTGTTATTATGTAGTCCATACAAAATAGAATGTATGAATGTTGGTTTATTCTAAATGATAGTAATTTTCATTTAATCAGTAAAAATAAATATAATATCATATAAACTACTATAGATGTAATGCTGAGGCTTCTTAAAGTGCATGTAATTCTCTCTGTCTCCTGTGTGAACCTGTTTGAATACCTGCCACCATGAGTGATAAAATTGTCATTCACTGTAATACAGAACATCAGACAGACATGCTCTCAAAGACTGATCTAGTGTATCTGTACCTGTCTACACAATGGTTTTCTAAAGGACAAGAGAGACTTTATTAAAGATCATATAATTTCTGTTTACAGTTTCTATAGCAGTTGTTGCCAGATATACAAACCCATAAATAATCTTGAGCTATTTGGTGAATTTTGTTTGAATCCCTCTACTTTTCAGATGAGGTCCCTGTATTCTTTCTATAACAGTATATTTGAAGTACCAGAGTATCCCCTGGTCTGTGATTTTTAAAATCATATAAATGTGAAAGTTTCCAAAGTCCAAAAACAATTATTCCCAGGAATATTATGTTTAGGTTGGGTTTGAGTTGGGTTTTTGGTTTTGGGTTTTTTGGAGGTTGAGAGGGTCTTTTTGGTCTGAAAAAGGCTTAGATGGGCTTTTAACATGACTCAGGATGGGTATTTTTATTTTTGCAAAATGCTTTTCTAAACAAAGTTTAGAGATTGAAGACTACATTGGCAGTCTTCAGTTGACTGTATTGAGATCATTCCTCAGGCAAATATCCAGGTTTCTACATCATCTACACATTAGCTATCATGTTGGGTCTAAACTGATGCAAGCCATCTGTTTCACCAGGTCAGGAAACCTATGCACAGGACTCAGTGGTTCAATCTGATTTCTACTCCAAAGGACAGCAGGGATGCAGTCTGCTGGAGTCACTCAGTGTGAGAACTTGAGCCTGATCATGAGTAGTTCTCCGGCTATAACCATATTTACCCACTTAGACACAGTGAAGCTTAGAGCAAATAATGTGATTAGCTTTGCCTAGTTTCTCCTTCCTTGTTCTTTTGTATTTCACTTTGAAATCAGTGGGTGTAAAGCAAAAATGCTATTTATTATTGCTAATCCTCATTGGCACCTTATCCTTGTAGTCAATGGACTGATGGGGGTTAGGGATGTAAAAGATCATTTGTATTCACATTGAAGTTTACTGCCTGGATACCATGTGGTAAATGTGTGAGGTCAAACAACTATAGCTGAATCAAAGTTTGACGGAAGTCTTGTGGAGGACAATGAATACGAAGATATATCCAGAAATAAAAAATTGTTTATGCCTTATATATACATATAGTGTTGTCCTCGGTATCTATATCACAGACTTATGAAGGTTGCTTCTGCCTCTGTTCACTTAATGAATTACATTGATTGAGTAGATACTATTCATACATTTTGGCCTTTTCATGTTTAATAACATCTCCTTTTGACCCAAACTATATAAAAAGAAAAAAAAAATGCACATGATCAGAATAGAGAATGTGTGACTGTCAAAATGCAAATATTGTATTAGAAATCCTGCATATTTGCCGTCATTTGGTTTCTTTCCAGCAGAATACTTTTCTGATTAGCCCCAGAAAATGAAATTGGAAACATTTCATTAATTTTATAAAAAAGGAGATGTCTGAGTGGCATCATAGTTCCTTTGTATTTTTCCCCTGTTCATTTGTGCAGCTATAATTACAGATTCTTTGTGAAATGTTCATGTCAATCCTTATTAATCTCTAATTTCTAATCACAGGCATAAGTAGGTTTAAACTTCATTGCAAACCTTTTGAGAGATCTTTGGGGTTTGAGGGAGAAATGACATGTTGCTCATCTTCATAATGTTTTCTGGAAATTCTTGTCAGTAATTTTTCCAAAGGAAGAGAAGTTAGCAGAAAGAGGAGGGGGGAGAATTAAAAACAAAAAGGAAAGGACAAGAATCTTCCTAGGCAAGAAGTTATGTTCCTTTTTTTTAAACATAATTCTGGCTAGATTTATTGGTGGGTGTGACAGTTCCTGGTTGCACTGCTTCAGTGAAAAGGAAGATAAATAAGGCTGCAACACCTAGGAGACATGTAGGCAAGATTAGCTGAGAATTAAGAAACTCTTCTGAGATTCAGAAACCTATGGAAAGATCTGGCAGGGCTGCAGTGTAGAAGTTTGAGCAGCAAGGAACAAATTGCTTGGAAAGAAAATGAAAGAATGGTATTTTTAGGTTGTTGCTTTATTTGAAATCAATCCATGGCAGTGAAACTAGCAAAAAGGCACCAATCAGAATTTAACTTTAAAAAATGAGTGCCAATCATATGTTCCTTAATACAGTAACTTTTTCAATATTGTTGGGTTGCAGCCATTTCTGGCAGTTGTGCTTTAATTAAGACATTAGTTAGATATGCTTATAATGAAATAGGATTGAATTAATGAATCTTGGAATATTAACAAGTAAAAAATGAGTTTTTTCAAGATACTAGAAATTACGTATCCGGTTGATGCTATATCTGTTGTCAGTGATTAGGCTTAATACCAGACAGCAGCTTTGATCCTGGTCAAAAGATACATGCTAAAGTGAAAAGTCCTCCCAACCAACCATGAGAGTTTTGCTAACCTTGTCTTAGTGGGAAGTCACTGTTTGCATATCTTAAGTGGATCGCTTTACTCGGTGTCTTTGTTTATTTTATAAGGATCAGATATTTCCATTCACTCTAGTGAGGAGGATAAAAAGTCTGAAATACAGAAGTGGTTTGTAAAGTACTTTCAAAAGTACTGTCAAAACTTGACATGAAGGGCTTTTAAACTGAAAACAGCAAGCAAATGAGTTACTAATCTCAAATGTCTCTGTGTATAAACTGACAGCTTCTGTCTGCCCCTTGCCTTTTCTTCCAAAATGCTTGCCTGATGTAGATGGCAAAAACCTTTCCAATCATGCTCTTTGGCTGTTCCTTCCGAAGCTGTCAGGCCCATCGCATTTCAGTGTCTTTCCTCTGTTTTCTATACACTGTGCAAGTGTCAGCTTGCTATGGGAAATCAGAGCAGAGGCAGCTGTGCAGCAGAATATGCCAGCTACATCAAGAAAAAGAGAGAGAAGGTCAGCAAAGAAACTCTGGAGGATCTTACAGTCCAGATTATATCACAGGGATAGAGGGACACGACCAAATACTGTGAAGCCCAGCCAGCTATATGGTGGCTCTGAGAACGTTCTTTAGGGCTACCTTCAAATTTTGCAACCAGAGCTTACATGTTTTCTTTCCTTCAAATAACTTTATTACCAAAAAGTACCTAAATCTGAACTGTCTTACATCATCAATGACACACAAAACTAAAGGCTACTTGAATTTTGCAGGGGTAAAGACATGAGAAAAATAAGTTTTACTGGAACTTCTCAGTCTCACTGTGTTGAAGACCATAGCTTCCTTTGCTGTGTGCTTCCAGCATGAAACAGACTTCTAGTTTGAAAAAAATCCTTCCAACAGCTACATGTATTCAACACAATTCTTTAAATAAAAATAATCCTACTAATATGTAAGTTATTCCAAACAAAATTGTTAGCTTCCATACTGCTATAGTTCTGGTCTGCATCCCCTAAGTAAGTGCTTGTCCAGTGGGACAAGTGAAGATAAACCTATACTCTGAGATAGATACATTAGAATTCTAAATTCCTGCACACCAGGTTGAAAAATCACCTTTTGAAGCATAACTGCTATGAAGGCTGTAACACATGCCCTGCAAATTTGATATTGATTCATTGAGTTCTATGCAAATGTGGATGCAGGATTCTTTTTGTTCTTATGAATGAGGTGGCCGATCTCTACCACAAATTGAAATTGTTTTTATTACCTCTGACTGTAATTACCACAAACAAAAAATGTTGTCAGCCCAGGAGAAATTAACTTTCTCACACAGAATATCTGACATCTTTGCTGGAATTAATCTCATTTATTCTTACAGCTTTTATTTACTTCTGCTATCATTTCACAGTTTAGGAAGCCTGCATTTTCAACATTGAGAAGTTCTGCAGATTAGTTTTATAGGTATATGGAATAACATTTTCCTTTTTGTCTTGTAGTTGTGCACTTAGCTTTATATGGCAGTTATATTTACATATAGAAGTATTCTGCAAAGATTTAATCCAATATTAATGTAAATTTGTTGTGCATTTCAGTACTTTGTAGAGAGACTGTTCTTACGTATGCAAATCCATTATATATATTAAATACTCCAATTCCACAGATTTTCTTAAATGAGCCACTGGATGAGGCTTACAATGAATGTCCTGGAAATGCAGCAGAGATGCAAAGGCACATTATGAAGTGAATAATTCAGAAAATGCATTCTTGCTTAAATTGGCATTTTAAATGTCATTTCAATCATCTTATATGTAATTTTAAAAGCCGCCTCCTTCTTGAATTCTCTATTTACAAGGGCCCTGTCAATCATGACCTGTATTGCAGGGTGGGAGACTGCACCAGTGTCAGGCTGTTCTAATTTCCTCTAAGCCACCTTCTTCATCCCCACAGGGAGCACAAGTTTTCGTAAATGCCAATGTGCATATGTATTCAGTACTGCAAGGACATTTCTCCCATTGATTTCCTTCTGTGTGTGAGTGTGAGCAAGAGAGGCGGAGGTGGTGGGGCAGTTCTTCAGCTGTTCATATGCTACCTAAGATTCCCAGTTCCAGAATTAAATTACAGAGAGAGATCCATAATATACGTTCAGTCACTACAATGGCTCCCTTAGGGCTCTTGTTACTAATGGCATAGGCTCATTTGTGAAGATTTTCATGCAGCTTTCTTGAAAGGGCCTCAGCAATCCACCACTTTTGAACAAATTATAGGCCAACAATATGCTCACCAAAGGGGTTGCTTGGCATGGAACAGGTTGTTTAGCCCTATTTGGCTAGGAAAGAGTGCATCGCAAGAGGAGGGGAGAATAGGAAGAAGGGAAAGGCAGTGATCTGTGAACAATGGGGCCGGGGTGGGGGGAGAGTAAACAATAACTTAAATGAGCTATTTACACTTTTTAACTAGGAAAATAAAGCCTTAGCAATTAACAGAAGGCTTTCTTCTGGAACAAACCTCTTTATGTTAATTGTACGTGGCTTTAAAACACTTTTGGAGGAAAGAGACTTGTAAAATATTATTTCATTTGTATCAGGAAGGAAGATTCTCTTCTGTCAAGGTCTTCATTCTGTCCATGTGGTTTGTGGATTATAAATCATGGTGTGGTCTTCCCCCAGGCAACTGACAGGGGATTAGAGAGGATGCATTGGGTGTTTCTTTATGATTGCCTCACCAAAAGGCAATAAAGCTCCTGCAGTATGTTGAATCACAAAAAGACAATACATGTTCCAACATCTTAGCAACAATCCTAATTCCTCCTTCCTGGCAAGATTCATCCTCCCATGATCACTTCTTTATCTCAGGCTCTCTACAAGGATAGTCATTAGGGCCTGTACTGTCCAACTTCAGTAAGGGTCTTGTGATCTCTCTTTTTTCTTCTATACACTGTTTTACGAACATTTGGCTTCATGAAGTTTCTCTGTTGCATCCTGTGGTGTCAAAGGTTTAGAGATAGAGGACTGAAACTATTTTCCTCCACCTATTGACTGCAGGCTATAATGGGAAGGCTGTTTTCTCTTTCAGAGGTCATGATGGGGAGAAGAAAGGGTAAAAGAAAGCTTTGGTCATTCCAGCAGAAAAGGTGTCAGCTGACATTTCATCTTGCTGTTAAGACTCCCTCTTGGCTGCTAAACAAAAATTATACTTACTTTTGGATATTAGATTTAATAACTGCTCTTCTATGTCTGTGTTTACATCTTTTTTTTTTTTTTTCAGATATTAACAGACAGAAAGATTAAAAGTTTATTTATTCATCAGGCTCAACAGAAACAGACACTTAAAATCCTTTATTTGTCTTCTCACATTGTATCCAGCAAGAGCTCAGCAAGCCACAGAGGTGAACAGTGTGTGTGGGGACAGTTAATTCTTGTGTTACTGGCATATCAGAAGCTCAGTCAGAGTTCATTTAAATTTTTTTAGCTACAAGGTTGTTGTATAAACAGATGGTGAATATACAGGAGTGAGAAGATATGTCAGGGTTGAAGTGTAGACTCTATCTAGAGGTACATGTTTAGTCCATGTACACTGGTGGGCATGACCATGTTAATTTTCTGAAAATTCAAGTAATCATTCCTTCTTTCACTCACATACAGAATTTAAACATGTTTAAAGTCTTTTACCTGTATACCTAGGCTTTGGACCTTGACCTGATAAAGCATTTAAGCATCTGTTTAACCAGGAGGGCAGTCCCATTAGTGTAGAAAGTGCCTGTATGGATATTTGCCTGCATAAGGCAGAGCAGAGAAATATGTAGGCCACCTCTGAAATCAAGCCCTTTATGTTAAAATAGATTTTATTAAAGCAATTATCAGTGAAATCTGACTTACAGAACCACTCAAGGGAGCTACAAAAAATTGGCTGCCAACATATGTTCTCTATTAATGAAGATAGAGCAGTACTGTACTCAGGTCTTTGGAGATAGTTTTGGGCAGTGCATTAAAACAGTAGGTTGTGTATTAAAGGTGGCTTCTTTTAAAACTGATTAGGACAGTTTAAACCAATTAATTTCATTAAATCTGCTATGAATTTCAGTGCTATTTAATGTTTCAAGAACTCCTTAATAAAATTTGGGGGTTTAGAGGGAAATGGCAAATCCCACAAACTGCTGTCTTCTTAGCATATTGGGTTGAAGTGTAGAAGTGTCAAGTTCAAGAAATGTCTTTGCCTAATCAGCACGGCAGCTCTCCATAGAGGAGAACAGGGACCTTTGACATCCACATTCCTGATTTAACTCACTCAGATAATCTGTATCATTCAGATCTTTCATCTCCTCTTCTCAAACTGAAAACAGATGTTTAAACAAATTCAATTTTAATGCAGAACAACAAATACATTTAAACCTTCTACAGTTGCTGTAAAATTGAATCATCATCCTCCAGGCAACATTAAACTCTAGCAAAATTTTCATTCAGTAATGCAATAAACATAATTGTACCATATGAAGGACAAATGCGTATTTAGGTAATGTGTATATGGTACTTTGTAGGCAGAGGCAAGTGACCTCTGCCTGCACTTTGTGCTGGCCAGAAGCCAGATTAATGTGATTAGCATAGTGTTGAGCCAGAACCTGCACTAATAAAGCTTTCTGATTGCAGAGGCTGTTACTTGGACTTAGTTCCATACTAACGATGCTTGCATAGCTTCTGGTTACATCTGTGTTAGTGTTTTATTTCAAAGTACTTCTGAAATGAATGTCCTGGTCATCTCTGCTCATTGTGCTTTGTATCACATCCATGAGCAGTCTCTAAGCATGTGAAACTGGGTTTCCTTTTGGATGAAATAAAATGGGAAGGTCTGATCTCAGACTGCACTGAAAGCAGCAAAACTGTTAATAAGCATTCAGTTTACAGGGTCAGACTAGAGGTAGTTTAGAAGCAGAATCCCCTAAAATGTGTATAGTATGGACATGAAGTCCTCAGCACCAAGTATTTTGTGCTGCAAATCTGCTTATGTTCAGCCTCTCTATTTGTCAACAGAGACACTGTTGGAGTGACAGTCCTCACAATCAGGTATATTTAGTCTGTTGTGGTCCATGGAAAGGGAAGAAAATTAATGTAAATCATCATTACATTATAATAGAGAAATATGAGTTAACGATGCAAAGCAGAATATATTTATAGCCCACCAGTGTGGTCTTGGCCAGAGGAAGAAAGCTTTACATGCAATTTGATGTTCAGTTTCTCCTGTTTCTTTGCTGGTTTTCTGCTATCTCTATTCTTTCTCAGATTGTCCCCAACCACTTGGGTCACCAAGTGAGATGGCTTTGTATCCCAGTGGAACAGATACTGAAATCTACTTCCAGTGGCACAGTACTTACCTTCTTGGCTCTCTTTGGTCAAAGAAGAGAACAAAATTATGTCACTGTTATATGATGTCAAGCAGGTCTAGTAATGTTACTCTTCATAATTATGAATTAATCATGAAGTCAAAAGTGTAGAAATATGGCTTTATCTTCAAGACCTAAAAAAGCATCAATCAAAAGGACACTTAGGTGTCTAATAAAGATGTTTAAAGGTTTATCTTCACTACTTAGGTATAGTTAGAAATAGTGACTGGATACAAGTTGCTTGCTAGGGAAAAATCTGTCTCACAGATCATAGAAAGAATAATATAGTTAATCTTGCTCACTCTCTGGCTTAAAGCAGAACTAACATGGATTATGTTGCTCAGCCTTGGTCAGTCAAGTTTTGAATATAATCGAGATTGGAGCTCTCTATGAAAGCTCTGCTTCAATTATATTTTTTAATTTTTATGCAAAGTATCAGGCTTTTTTCTTAGTTTGTGGCAAATTTTAAACTTTCTCTGAATATAAAGATTGCTGTAATGAAGGCCAAGCTTTATTTCTTTTTATTGTCTAGGATTTTTTTACTGTCTTGTGATTCTAACACTTAGATAATGCAATGTTAATGAACTAAATTCTAGAGATTCTAGAGCTGCTAAGTATTGTATAGAAAACCACAAACTTTGTTAAAAGATCATTATGAACTTTGAAAATTAAAAAATCCAAAACTCCAGAAATGCCAAAATTAAGGCTGCTGTACAACTTAAATTCAGACTCCTTAAATATTTACTTGAAACCTAATGCATCACTAATAGCCATCCTGTAAGACTTGTTTACTTCATGAACATTGTACCAGCCCAGCACTGGACCTTTATGAGCTTAATTATTGTTATTACATTCATAACTCATAATTCAGGTAATGCTTCACAAGTAGTATAGATTTTACCTTCAGAAATCTTTTTTCTCTGTTGGATATGCATAGAAGAAGGGAAAGAAGACTGTTTCACAAATGAGAAAAATGAGGCACAGAAGAATTTGGGCTTTTTTGTTGTTTTATTTTGTTTTGCTTTGCTCCATTACTGTACTCCTCATTTTCTGTTCATTTTTACTCAATCCACCCCTGCCCTGCTATGCCTAGCTACCCTGGGCCTGGTACTTGGTACCTCACAACTAGCAGTAAGCTTCCCCCTCCTCCTGTCTGCTTAGGCTGTAGAGTAAAGGTGCTTTGGGAAGATGAGAAAATCAAAGGGATGGAGGGAAGGAAAACACTGAATCTTGTGTCTTTGGATATGGTGCCCAATGTCTTTACTTGGTGCTGCAGTAGTTCCTTGTAACTAGAGTGAACACTTACAGATGCAGTAGCATCTGGGACTCTCGAGTTACGAGCTAGAGTGAGTCCAGTTACTCTATATATGGGATTGTTGTTTTTTACTGATGCTGTTTTGGGGTTTTTGGGGGGAGTTGGTTTGGGGTTTTTTTGGTTGTTGTGTTGTTTTGTTTTGTTTTGTTTTCTATAGACAGCTTGAATATACTTAGGCAAATTTAAATGAGAAAAAATGATCTGGAAGTTGTTTTTTTTTCTAAAAAGTAAAGCATCAAACAACAGCCAGTTTAAAAAAAGAAGTTATCTGTCTAACAGCTGTAAAGCCACAAGAACACATGAGAAAGGAGAATTAAAAAATAGCTAGTTTTAAAAGAATATTTCTTTGCATTGCAAAAACACAAACATGATAAAATTTCCATTTTATCAAGTACAAATTACATGAAAGTTCTTTCCTCTAGACAGCTGATGCAATCATTTGTTAACAACTGTTTTAAAACAGTTTAAAGCACATCAAAATATGAAAGCTTTCAGGGAAACAAAGCCAAATCCTGTTGCAAAAGAGAACAAGTAGACAAACTTAATTTTTATATCCTTATTAAAGAGGTACAACCATTTTTGACAAGCCATTTTACTGAACTCACTAGATTGCTTGCAGGCTGATGTAAAGCATAGTCTGAGTGAGAACAGACAAATTCATCCCCAGCTTTCTACTCTTTTTTTTAAGTACCATAATGACATACCAGACATTCTCAAATCTTGTGAATGGTAGCTATCTCAGAAATTACGTGGTTAGTCCTTGTTTTATATGAAGAAGTTATTTGTTCTTTTTACTTAAATCAAGAAGTAATTGTCCATCAGATATAAGTAGAAATTGTATAATTTATTCTACGATTCATTAACAAAATAAGCTATACCTGTATTGTGTAGCTTGGGAAATATTGAGAAAATATCAGTAAACCTGAAGTAGAGCTCTTGATCTCATGTTTGAGTCAATTTCATTGAAATAATGTAGACAACCATTTTAAGAGCATACATAAATGCCAACTTGACAGAATGCTTTCCTTAATAAGTGAGTGCATAATTATATTGTGTATTTGTAAAGAACAAAATTGAAATATTAACTTCCTTTTTCCCAACAACACCATAGCCTCAATGAGTTGTCACCATCTACTCAAAACTTGAGATTTTTTGAATTGTCTTAACTAAGATAAGATTCGGGATTCTGCCACTGGATTGATAAATTAGAAATAAACTTTATTAAAGGGAATCTATAGCAATTCAAAACCACAGAACTTGCTGCCATTAATGTGTATGTGCTGCCTGCATCAACAACCAAGTGACAAGGCAGATTGATTACTTTAGCTTTAGCTGTCCTATGGGTCTCTTCCTTCCTGTCCAATTAGAAGCTTTTCTCTACATGGAGTTCTAAATATTTGTCCTGGGTTCAGCTGGGATAGGGTTAATTTTCGCAAGAAGCTGGGAGCGGGCACAGCCAGGATAGCTGACCAGAACTAGCCACAGGGATATTTGATACCATACTGACACCATGCTCAGTACATAAACTGGGGGATCTGGCCAGGGGTGGAGGGATCAGCTTGGGAATGGACTGAGCATGGGTTTCCGGGTGGTGAGCAATTGCATTGTGCATCAGTTGCTTTATATATTCTTCTATTAGTATTATTGATATTATTACTTCTTCTCTCTTTGTGTTGTCCTGTTAAACTGTTCTTAGCTCAACCCACAAGGTTTTACCTTTTTCTTCCAATTCTCCTCCCTATCCCACTGAAGCGGGGAGGAGTGAGTGAGCAGTCATGTGGTGCTTTGTTACTGGCTGGTCATAAACCATGACAGTCCTTTTTTGGTGCCCAACATGGGGCTTAAAGGGATAAGATAATGACAGATTTGACAAGAGTGTGTTAAATCAAAATTTGTTATACGCATTTCTTATATTAGTTAAATGGTTGCTGGTCACAACGTTGGTTTATTTGTTCACATGGTGGTGTTATTGTATTGGTTTTATGTGGCAAGGTTTTGGTAGCGGGGGGGGGGCGGGTTACAGGGGTGGCTTCTGGAAGAAGCTGCTGGAAGCTTCCCCTGTGTTCGAGAGAGAGCGAGCCCATACCAGCCGGCTCTAAGACGTACCCGCCGCCGGCCAAGGCCGAGCCAATCAGTGATAGTGGTAACGCCTCTGTGATAACATTTTTAAGAAGGGAAAAAAAGTTGGGACAGTGAGAAACAGCGACCAGAGAGAGGAGTGAGAACATGTAAGAGAAGCAAGCCTGCGGACACCCAGGTCAGTGAAGAAGGAGGGGGAGGAGATGCTCCAGGCACCGGAGCGAAGATTCCCCTGCAGCCCGTGGTGAAGACCCTGGTGAGGCAGGCTGTCCCCCTGCAGCCCAGGGAGGTCCACGGTGGAGCAGATCTCCACCTGCAGCCCGTGGAGGACCCCACGCCGGAGCAGGTGGGTTCCCGAAGGAGGCTGTGACCCCGTGGGAACCCTGCGCTGGAGCAGGTTCCTGGCAGGACCTGTGGATCTGTGGAGAGAGGAGCCCGTGGAGCAGGTTTTCTGGCAGGACTTGTGACCCCGTGGGGGACCCGCGCTGGACCAGTGTGCTCCTGAAGGACTGCACACCGTGGAAAGGACCCACGCTGGAGAAGTTCGTGAAGAACTGCAGCCCGTGGGAATGGCCCACGTTGGGGAAGTTCGTGGAGGACTGTCTCCCGTGGGTGGGACCCCACGCTGGAGCAGGGGGAAGAGTGTGATGAGCCCTCCCCCTGAGGAGGTGAAGTGGCAGAAAATAACGTGTGATGACCGTAAACCCCATCCCTGTCCCCCTGTGCCGCTGGGGGGCTTGGTGGAGAAATCCGGGAGTGAAGTTGTGCCCAGGAAGAAGGGAGGGGTGGTGGGAAGGTGTTCTGAGATTTCGTTTTATTTCTCATTACCTTACTCTGGCTGATTTGTAATAAATTGAGCTAATTTTCCCTAAGCTGAGTCTGTTTTGCCCGTGACGGTAATTAGTGAATGATCTCTCCTGTCCTTATCTCGACCCGCAAGCTTTTGTTATATTTTTCTCTCCCCTGTCCAGCTGAGGATGCGGGAGTGATAGAACGGCTTTGGTGGGCACCTGGCGTCCAGCCAGGGTCAACTCATCACAGTTATGTAAATTCTTATATGCACTATGTATTCACTGCAGTGATGTTTATCACCTCCGGGAGAGGGATCACAACTATCATTTTGCTGTACTGGGTGACATCGACTTATGATATGATTACATCACTGGTCATGAGGTTAAGCTGCTATCTGTATGTGGCATTGTTTTCATGCCTGTACCTGGGGCGCTTTCTCTCAGAATTTATTAGTAATCACACCCAATCTATGGGGAAAACAGGGGGGTATACTTTTCACAACTCCTTCTCCTTCCCCTTCTCCTTCAGGCTAATTACAACAGCTTTTAAGAATTTTGAATATCCTTGGGATGTTCAAGCCAGCATGCTTTTATGGCTATGTCTCCTAAATATGTTTCAGGTCTTGTTTAGGATTACCAAAAACATTTTAAAGAGTACCACCCAGAGATCTTCCCCAAGACTGGATAGTCATGGGTGGCATGGAATGTGGGAGAATATGGGCAGGTATCTAAAGAAAATCTCACCTCCAATGGTCTGGAACTTAATTCCTGAACAACTACAGGACCCTGATGACGTAACAGATTATTTGAAAGGAAGATGCTGTGGCTATTCCAAAGAGGCACAACTTACCACACTGTGCTGGGCCCTGGTCAGTATCTACCAAACACTGCTCGATATTATGCAGCACCCTCAGGGGGAAGGGAGGCAAAACAAGCTGACTGGCATTGCAGATACCCCAACCCCAGCAACAGGCATTGCAGCAGAACCAGAGAACCAACCTGTGCCAGTATCAGTCACCCCTATACAGAAGAAGAAAGACAGAAAAAAAATCAAATTGCTTAGTAGGGGATGAAGGTGAACCAGAGTCATCACAAGAACAGGAGGAAGAGGCAGAACCAGAGGTAATCACCTGATCCCCAACCCTGAGTGAGTTATGAGATATGCAAAATTATTTCAGCCACCGTGCAGGAGAGCACAATTTTACCTAGCTGCTCCAATGCTGGGATAACAGGGCCAGTAGCTTGGAATTAGAGCATAGGGAAGCCAAGCAGTTGGGATCCCTGTCTAGGGAAAGGGGTATTGACAAGGCAATTGGAAAAAAGACACAAACCCTCAGCCTCTGGACGCAACTTCTGTCAGGGGTGAAAGAAAGGTACCCCTTTGAAGGAATATGTTACATGTCACCCAGACAAGTGGACCACCATGGAGAGAGGTATCCGGTACCTGAGGGAATTAGCCATGCTGGAGGTGACTTATAATGATCTGGATAATGAGCAGTTAGTTACCCACAGATCCAGACAAAGTCCAATGCACACAGCCCGTGTGGCGGAAGTTTCTATAAATTGCACCACCGTAGTATGCCAACAAACAGTGGATGAAGTGGCTGTCCACCTCCAGCAATACAAAGGAAGTCTCTTTTCATCTCTACGGGCCTGTATCTTGGGTGTGGAGAAACTGTCCTGGGAGTTCCAACAGTTCAAAGAAGATATGTCCTTCTCCCCACCCTTACAGGCCCATATCTCAGCTATTATGAGTAAGTGTTCCTCTGCTCAAGAGCGAGGTTATAGAAGGTACACACTGTCGGGGTACCCTATGGTTTTACTTGCGTGACCACGGAGAGGACATGAGGAAGTGGGATGGAAAACCTACCTCGACTCTAGAGGCATGGGTATGTGAGTTGCAAGGAAAAACAACCACAAAAGGGGATTCTTCCTAGAAAAATACCGCTCCAGTTTCCAGTGGGCAGTTCCCCAGACAGAGTAGAATGGCTGATCTCACATCTGACCATCTAGAAGGGACTTATGATTCATGTGTACAAAAAGTGAATAATGAATATTATGACCAGGATTAGACGGGCCCTGCCTCCAGCCAGGTGGAGGAAAGGGACAACTGGGTTTACTGGACTGTGTGGATTTGATGGCCTGGTATGTCAGACCCACAGGAGTATGAGGCTCTAGTGGATGCCAGTGTACAATGTACCCCAGTGCCATAAAGCTATAAAGGGGCAGAACCCATCTGTATTTCTGGACTGACAGGGGATCCCAACAGCTAATTGTATTGGAAGCTGAAGTGAGTCTAAGTGGGAATGAGTGGCATAAATAACCCCTTGTGGCTGGCCCAGAGGCTCTGTACATCCTTGGCATAGACTACCTCAGGACAGGATATTTCAAGGACCCAAGAGGGTACCAGTGGGCCTTTGGTATACCTGCCTTGGAGATGGAGGAAATTGAACAGCTGTCTACCTTGCCTGGTCTCTTGGAGGACCCTCCTGTTGTGCGGTTGCTGAGGGTTGAAGAACAACAAGTGCCAATTGCTACCACAATGGGGCACCGGCAGCAATATTGCACCAGTCAACACTCTCTGATTCCCACCTGTAAGCTGATTCGACTGGAGAGCCAAGGGGTGATCAGCAAAACTCGCTCACCCTTTAATAGTCCCATATGGTCAGTGCAAAAATCTAATGAAGAGTGGAAATACAGCCCTACCATTTGCCATGGACTGATCCATACTGCACTAGAACAGGGTGAAGGTCCTGAACACCTGCAATACATTGATGATATTGTATGGGGCAACACAGCACAAGTTTTTAAGGAAGGGAAGAAATAATCGAAATCCTTCTGAAGGCCAGTTTTGCCATGAAATGAAGTAAGGTCAAGAGACCTGCACAGGAGATCCAGTTTTTAGGAAAGAAATGGCAAGATGGACATCATCAGATCCCAGTGGATGTGATCAACAAGACAGCAGCTATTTCTCCTCCAACTATAAAAAGGAAACACAAGCTTTCTTAGGCATTTTGGGGTTTTGGAGAATGCATATGCCAAATTATAGTCTGATTGTAAACCCTCTCTTATCAAGTGACTTGGAAGAAGAATGATTTCAAATGCGGCCCTGAACAACAACAAGCCTTTGAACAAATTGAATGGTAGATTGTTCATGCAGTAGTCCTCTGGCCAGTCTGGGCAGGACAATATGTTAAAAATGTGCTCTATAGCACAGTCAGGGAGAATCATTCTATCTGGAGTGTCTGGCAGAAAGCACCAGGGGAGACCCAAGGCAGACCCCTGGGGTTCTGTAGCCGGGGATATCAAGGATCTGAGGCCACTATACTCCAACTGAGAAAGAGATATTGGCAGCATATGAAGGAGTTCGAGCTGCCTCAGAAGTGGTTGGTACTGAGACACAGCTCCTCTTAGCACCCCGACTGCCAGTGCTGGGCTGGATGTTCAAAGGGAGGGTCTCCTCTACACATCACGCGACTGACGCCACGTGGAGTAAGTGGGTCACACTGGTTACATGACAGGCTTAAACAGGAAATCCCAGTTGCCCAGGAATTTTAGAATTGATCATGGACTGGCCAGAAGGCAAAGATTTTGGAATATTGCCAGAACAGGAGGTTACACATGCTGAAGAGGCCCCGCTGCATAATAAACTGCCAGAAAATGAGAGGCAATATGCCCTGCTCACTGACAGATTCTGTTGCACTGTGGGAAAACATCAGAGGTGGAAGGCTGCTGCATGGAGTCTTATATGACGAGTCACAGAAACTGCTGAAGAAGAAGGTGAATCGAGTCAGTTTGCAGAGGTGAAAGCCATCCAGCTAGCACTAGACATTGCTGAAAGAGAAAAGTGGCCAGTGCTCTATCTCTATACTGACTCATGGATGGTGGCAAATGCCCTGTGGGGGTGGTTACAGCAATGGATGCAGAGCAACTGGCAGTGCAGAGGTAAACCCATTTGGGCTGCCACACTGTGGCAAGATATTGCGTCCCAGCTAGAGTATGTGGTTGAAAAAGTACATCACGTAGATGCCCACGTACCTAAGCATACGGCCACTGAAGAACATGAAAACAATCAGCAGGTAGATCAGGCTGGTAAGATTGAAGTGGGTCAGGTGGATTTTGACTGGTAACATAAGAGTGAATTATTTAGAGCTCGGTGGGCCCATGACACCTCGGGCCATCAGGGAAGAGATGCAACATATAGATGGGCTTGTGGTCAAGGGGTGGACTTGACCATGGGGACTATCGCACAGGTTATCCACGAATGTGAAATGTGCTGCAGTCAAGCAAGACAAGCAGTGAAAGCCTCTGTGGAATGGAGGACGATGGCTGAAATATAAATATGGGGAGGCCTGACAGATTGACTATATCACACAAACCTGCCAAGGCAAGCACCATGTCCTTACAGTGGTGGAAGCAGCCACCGGATGGCTGGAAACATATCCCGTGCCCCATGCCACTGACTGAAACACTATCCTGGGCCTTGAAAAACAAGTCTTATGGTAACATGGCACCCCAGAAAGAATTGAGTCAGGCAATGGGACTCATTTCTGAAAAAACCTCATAGACACCTGGGCCAAAGAGCATGGTATCGAGCTGGTATATCACATCCCCTATCATGCACCAACCTCTAGGAAAATTGAAAGATACAGTGGACTGCTAAAAACTACACTGAAAGCAATGAGGTGTGGGACTTTCAAACATTGGGATACACATTTAGCAAAAGCCACTTCGTTAGTTAATACTAGAGGATCTACCAATTGAGCTGGTCCTGCCCAAACAAGACTTCGACATACTGTAGAAGGGGATAAAGTCCCCGTAGTGCACATGAAGAATATGTTAGGGAAGGCAGTCTGGGTTAGTCCTGCCTCAGGCAAAGGCTGGGCTTAAACCACATCAATGTTCCATGAAAGCTGTTACTTTTTTCACAATTTTTTAGCTTTAGCTATTAGTGGAATTCACTCTCAGTCCTCTGCATGGCTTAGGTTCTGATTTCTTACTATATGATGAATGATGTTGCTTCTAGAAAATCAGCAAGGTTTTTATCCCTGGGCATCTTCTTATGGTGACACCTTTGCTGAAGATCATACTTATGACACAGGTACATTTGATCAGAAACCTAGAGAAATTCCTGACTCTTTGGAATGGTTCCTGCTGAAGAGAATTATGCCACAGCCCAAAAACAATTGATAGAGCAGCAGAAGGTGAAGCAGATGCAATGGAAGAAAAATGAACAGGTGTCTGGCACTAAGAGAAGCAGGAGTTGGTTTTCCTCTCTGTCTGGTGTCTAGAAGAGATAATGGCAATACACAGCCTTGCCAAGAATGTGTTGTTTACACAGTGTATGTACACCCACCTGCTCCATTTGAAAATGAGCTTGTGAACTCACCTGACTGAAAAGAACAGAAAAAAGATTGATGTGTTTTTGTATTGTGCCTGTTGAACTGACAAAAAGCATTATAGAAAATTAATAAAATCCACATGAGGGAATATCAATGTCCTTACAGTTTAAATGAGATTTTTGAATTGCTAGCTATGTCTCTTGCATTTCTTAGTTTGAATGTGGATGTGAATATACATATCTGATACAACTATTACACAGATTACCTTTATTTTCATGCTTTCCATTTTCTGTGAAGAAGGTGTTAAAAGCAGCAATGACAGAAGTAAGAAACATGCATTTGGTGTATTTCATATCATGACATATGAAGTACAGAAACCCATTTATGCTACAGTGAGATATGTCCAGACAACTACTTAAGCATCTAATTAAAATCAGCTGCTAAAGGTAGAGAAGTTGTACTAAAGACTGGGTGGAAAGTTAGCCAACACTTTGGATGTAGGGCAACTCAGTGAGAGATGGCTTCTTTAATTCAAGAAAATTTGGATGGTTCAAAAATTGTACCTGCTCAGAAATGTGACCATAAAATTACTCTGTCTGATCACTAATATTGATCTCTTTCTTTTCTTAGCAAGTTCACATTTTTAAACAAGCTGTTTTGAAAGGAAAAAAAGAAGCTTTAAAAAACTGTTAAAATAAATTTTGCAAGCATGTATAAATACTGAAAACTTAGCATTTCCCTGATTAGTTTTGGTTTAAAAGAAAATACCAAAATGTTAAAAAATGTTTGTCAAAAAAATTACTGAGATCATCTTTCAGGATGAGATGTTGCATCTTTGGTAAATTTCCTTCTTGATTTAGATGTACAGTAGATATTCCTAGCTAATAGCTATATAGCTCTATATAAATCTATACACTGAATATCTGGCAGGGCAATTGAAATTTCAGAATAAGGTAAATGCTCTAAAACTGGACTGATCTCCAGAGCTGTGGCTGCTGACCTCATTATTTCACAGTGACAGTATCCACCTCTTTGGGCTCTAACCTAAGATCCCTCAAAGCACTAGTTAGCAGTTCGTTCTCCATCATTAAATTGGTGGAAGGTATATAAATAAAGTTGGTAGAAAAAGGTGGAGATCTGAATTTAAAACATGTTATATTCTGGCAGGGTGACACTCAAATTTCTGAATTCTGACTAACAGGCAATACCAATTGTCGTGGTTTAACCCCAGCCAGCAACTAAGCACCACGCAGCTGCTCACTCACTCCCCCCCACCCAGTGGGATGGGGGAGAAAATCGGGAGAAGAAGCAAAACTCCTGGGTTGTGATAAGAACGGTTTAATAGAACAGAAAAGAAGAAACTAATAATGATAATGATAACACTAATAAAATGACAACAGTAGTAATAAAAGGATTGGAATATACAAATGATGCGCAGGGCAATTGCTCACCACCCGCCGACCGACACCCAGCGAGTCCCTGAGCGGCGATTCCCTGCCCCCACTTCCCAGTTCCTAAACTAGATGGGACATCCCATGGTATGGAATATACCGTTGGCCAGTTTGGGTCAGCTGCCCTGGCTGTGTCCTGTGCCAACTTCTTGTGCCCCTCCAGCTTTCTCGCTGGCTGGGCATGAGAAGCTGAAAAATCCTTGACTTTAGTCTAAACACTACTGAACAACAACTGAAAACATCAGTGTTATCAACATTCTTCGCATACTGAACTCAAAACATAGCACCGTACCAGCTACTAGGAAGACAGTTAACTCTATTCCAGCTGAAACCAGGACACAAACATAGGTATTGCAATATAGGAATTCGGGATGAAGGGAGTAAGAGAGGACTTCCACAACTCATAGCCAGAGCAGATGAACAGTGTTCCTTCCCACTTCATAAGTCTGGGGTGAAGTTTCAATAGCCGGAGGTGTGCACATACTTTGGATTTTGTGTTGATGGCTTGTCCTGCCACAGCTCCAGCCTTTTATAGATATCATCTTCTTCATGTAACCAGCAGTCATCAAAATCTCCCTGCTCTGTTGATTAGCATGTGAACTGCATCTCCCCTTTCTGTATTACCCAAATTTTCCTGTCATTAAACTTAGTTTAAATTTAAATTCACTAGCAGTGGCTATGGATTTATAATAGCTTAAATGAGGCTATAATTTGGTCTATTAACTTTGTACAGCTGACTACCAAGATATTTTTCTTTTCTGAGTCAAAAACTCATGCTACTGTTCTGAATAAAATTTCGGCATCTGCCAACCTTTTTCAAAGTACATACTGAAATATATTTAACACATCACACGCTAGTGAATATTTTCATAAACTGTTCTTTTTCAGAAGTAGCAAGTCAGACTAGAGCCTCCGGAAAGGAAGTACTGAGAAATGATAATGTCTAATCTTTCTTGTTTTTCCTCATCAGAAAAAGATACAAACCAACACAATATTCTGAGTTACTGGTGTGGAGCTGAAATTGTTCAATGAACTACTTTTAAGAGGGAACACACATGGTAGAACAAATTTATTGTAAAAAAAAAATCAATACAGAAAGGCAGTACACAAATTGACCAAAGGCAAGATTTTACTTTGAAATACATATGGTACAGCAGTATATTTTCCTTTAGCATTTTAATAGACTAGTGTACATACATTGAACCAGTGCACTATACTAGCAGATTGAACACATTACCTTTTTGGTGGCTTAAACTATTGTTTCACTAACATTTCTAGGGGTTTGGGAGGGAGGGAATGGGAAAAACACATCCTGTTGATAAAGCTCAGTGGATCTTTTTGTTCCTTTCCCTTTTTTTCCTGTGGAAGAGTCTGGACATTCAATCTATTTTTATCCTTTAAAAAATAAAAAGCAGCCACAGCAGAGGATGCATTTTCACATTTCACATCATCACCAAGAAATACAGAGCCCTGACAACCAAGATAAATGAACAACAAACCAAAAAGCAGTGGAGAAGGGTCAAATCCATTTGACTTATGGGCCATTGTAGAGAACAGTGGGTCACACAATCTTTTCTTTTGTTTCTGAAGCTACCAAGTGGAAACTATATACGGTAAATGTTTCCCTGATTTCAAAATAAAGAAAGAGGAAGATAACTTAGAAACTAAGGGCCGGCTGTGCCAGGGACTTGCATCTATTACTGACACTTGTTAGTTACCTCACAAGCTTGATTCATTTGTTTAATCTCATAGGTTCAGGAAGAGTGTCAGATAGTCAGTACTTCTTATTTTTTTATGTCAAATCTTTTCTTCGTTTACAATCATGTCCTGATTTCCTTAGTGTAGTTCCACCAAATTTTATTTAACCTAGAGACTCGGTACTAGAAGTAAGACTGGTAATAGGGGTCCTGGGATTTGGTCTTCTGTGGTCTCAGCTGTGTTGAAGATAAGAATATTCGTGTTCAAGACTGTTGCTCTTTTCTTCTCCTATCTCACTTATCTCTCCTCTCTCTCTCACGCTTCGCAGAATGTAGTAACAGTGCAAACAGTTTCATTTTGACATTGTTACCACATTTAGGAAAAGTACTCACTCCTCTTCTCTTTCCCCTTCCCAAATGACTATGTGTATTTTCCTGATTATGCAGAAAGTTGACAGTTGTCATATAATGGGAAACAGGAAGCTGTAGTCTAAATGATAATACGAATTTGCTGCATCAGCTAGTCAGGAATACGATCATGAAGTCTTGGTCTCAGAATAGGAAAGATCAGAGAAGGAAAGAGCTGCTGTTAGACAAGTGGGATAAATTAGTATGGAAGATTAGTCAGTGATTAATATGTTTCAAGAGTTGTTTTTATACTGTTACAATTATAGATATATACTTATCTCCCCTTCCTGGCTTGTCTCTATTTATGGATAGTAATAAGATGAAAGGGAATGAAGAGAGAAACTGGGATTTGTCAGAATGCTGATTGTGCAATCAAGCTTAATACACAGAGAAGTTTCAAACATCAGAAAAAAAGGAGGAAAGGAGGAAGTGAGCAATGTACAAAACTCAGATTCTTTATCAGATGTTAATGCTTCCACCATGTTCCTTACGGGCTATTATAACTCCAGCTGTTCTTCTGTCTGAAGCAAGAAATACAATTACAGCAGTAATAGAGTTTTCTCCTGACTAGCCATCATGCTCAGTTCTGGCATTACTAATGTATGTTATCATCAATGTTTACATCCTCAGCGTTAACATATATTAGTGGGACAGCCTCTATTTAGGTTGATGGAACTAACTGTGATTGCTTTAATATGACATGAAGGGGTCCCACTTTTTCTCCCCCAAAAGTGTTCCTGTGCAGTGATCCAGTTCATGGAAATCATCTGGCTGCAAACTGATGGTTAGTTTTCCTCTTGATTTGTCTTCAGCTTCCTTGATTTGGCTCATTAGACAGCCACACATGCATTGTTATGACACACATGAGCAGGTGGGACTGAGCCATTGAGAGAAGGTGGGAATGTTACATGGCAGTACAGGCTTACATTAGACTAAACATGAATGAGTACACCATTGCAAGAACTCAATGCTGATCCAAAACTCTTTAGTGATCTAGGAAAGATATACCGGCAAAATAATAGCTGGTTACACTGATGATAGATAACTGCCATATAATAAACATTAGTAATTGCAACTGGACATGTAAATAATTTAACTCTCTCATTGAAATTCCCCAGGACCAAAGACAAAGCAACAAAGAAGAACTGTTCAGTGAAGTTACCACTTCATAGTAAAATGACTGTCAAATTGAGGAAAGTAAGCTATTAGACTGGATTGGGAAAAAAAAAAAAAAAAAAAGAATAGCAATATTATGGAAAACACCAACTTTTCCTGTAAGCATGTTGAAGTACATGCTGCCTCCAGTATAGATTATTTCATTTCAGAAAGACCGCAACAGAAGTAAATCATTTTCACATATTGAACAATACCTGTAATCAACTAATTAGATGAAAACTAGCCTTTTCTTTACCTCTCCCTGTATTTTCCCTTTAGCAGAATGAATGCATTGTTAATTCAGTTTTGGACATTGTTATAAAGGTGATCCTATCTCTGTTTCATTGAAATTCATCCTTCAGACAAATGCACAGACAAAGTTGTGAATATTATCCTAGCATTGCAGAATAGCTATACACAGTATTACTCTTACCTGAATCATAGACTTACAAAATAATTTTGATTGGAAGGGATATGTGAGTTATTCAGTCCACTCACCTGCTCAAAGGAGGACCAATCAGATGACTTTTCTCAGTGCTGTGTTCAGTCATGTTTGGAATATATTTCCAAGGGTGGAGATTAAACAACCTCTCTGGGCATCCTATTCCAGTAATTCCAAAGTTTTTCCTAACAGTTGCCTGGAATTTCCTCTGGTAGAAATTGTGTCCATAGCCTCTTGTCATATCACCATGAACCCTTGAGAAGAGTCTGTCTCCATCTTCTCAATATTCTCACATCAGACAGCTGTAGACTCTAACCAGATCATCCTCTCTTCTTAAGGCTGAATAAACCAAATTTTCTCAATGTCTTCTTATATGCCATATGCTTCAATGCCTTAGTCATCTTGGTGGTCCTTTGCTGGACTCACTTTGCAGTGTGTCAATATGTTCTGCTGAGGAGGCCTAAATTGGACTAAGTAGGCCAGTTAAAGAGCAATGATCTCCAGATTACTATGTATATTTGGTGTTCTTCTCCAAATGAGTTATTTCCACGTAAGTGATTTTAGCATCGCTGTGGGAATTCTCTGAAATACATTCAAACAGGGTTAAATTTGGGGGAAAAAAACAAACCAAACCAAAACAAAACAAAACAAACCCCAACAAACCAAAAACCCAAACCCAACAACTAAACCAGGAAACATTATTGTGCCATGGCATTACTAATTACAGTGCACCCATATACTGAATCTTCCTCTTGGGTCTCTTCACTCCTGTTTCAAAAGGGTCATGATGAAACTTGAAAAAGCATAGAAGAGGACAGCAAGGATTATCAGATGTATATCAAAAATGTGTTTCAGTTCTAGAAGTCCATGGCATCTGGGACTTCTATAAATAGAATTTTTAATTTTTGTTATTATATAAATTCTGTATGTTTTGTGGGCAAGAATGTGTATTTGCATCCAGCTCATTTCCTGGACATGCAAGGTGTCCTGCAGTCACATATGGATTTTTTGCCTTAGGTGCTGCTTTTGCAACATCTTATCAGGAACCTGTTCTTTAACATAGTTTCCTAATGTTTCCTCTTCTGAGACTGCTAGGCTACTCTGACCTGGATGCACAGCAATTACATCAATTCATTGATGTGGCCAGGCTTTTGAGCATTGTTTCCATTTCTGTATTTTTTGTTTTCATGTTGCATGATAACGAATAGTAGTACAAAGGAGTGAGACAGGACATAGTTATGCACATTTGCTGTCACCAGGTGCTGTAACTCACTCTTAAACCACTGCTTTGAGTTCTGCAGGCATGCACCTTCTTTCTGGCAGTTCAGTTTAATTTCCCTTCTGCTTTTTATAAATAGTCTGTGAATGGAGCCTAATATTTGTCATGGATGCTGGAGTTAAATTTATATAGAGACATACTAAAATGAGTATCTCCTCTTCTGTTTGACTTTTCTACAGCTGGTGAAAAGCTGGTTGGGTCTGGAATAAGTAATTTTCATGTGTTTCAAAGCTTCAGAAGATTTTGACATCTGTGGTGAAAGAAGTATCAAAATTAAGCAAACCAAAACAAACTTAAACCCCAGCTGCAAATTTTCAGATAGTTCTTTTTCTGTAGAGTGTCAAATTTGCTACCTCAAAGTCCAATTAGACTTCATTTTCTATCCAGTCCTGCAGCTGGGAGAAGCTGAGCGAATTTGCCAAACAGCTAATGAAGATTTTCACTGAAATAAATGTTGTTTAAACAGACACAGTTCAATGACTTTATATGCTATTGTAAAGAAAGGTTTGGATTCCAGCTTTTTAGAGGTTCAGTAGTCACTTATTCTAGGGGTCTCTTCTAGGTGTATGTAAAGGTTGGTTGGCTCAGGAAGGAGTGACACTTTTGAGTAGTTGCACAGTTTTTCTGATGGAATTTAAACTCCTACAGAAAGTCACTATGAGACAGATGAAAGTGAGAAATTATGGGGTTGGTGGTATGTGAAATGGATGCTGGAAAAAGGATGAAAGCACAGAAGGAACAATATCACCTGAAGAGGCATTTTCCTTTAATTTTAGACAGACTGAAAAGTACCAACCACCAAGGTGCTGTAAGTTTTCATTGAGTCACTGTAAGTTAAATTACATAAAACACCAAGATGTGTATGTAATAAGGAGAGAAGTGGGAGTGGCTGTAAGGCACAGAGGGTCTATCTTGTGTGTACTTCATGTATTTCTTGCATAAGAGCAGAGGAAGATTTTTCTTTGCCTTCACATTTGATAAAATGTTCTGGTTTGATTCATAGGTATAAATATACAACCAAGCAAATGTGTAGCCAATAATTGTAGATCTTTTCCTGATATATTTGCACTTCTATGGATACAGAAACTAATAACTTGTCATATAAAAAGCAAGATATGTTTAGTGAGAACACATCTGTATTCCAGCTACTTTACTGCCATTTTAATATAGGATCACTTTATCTGATGATTTTTTATGGCTGAAATCAGTGATGGTGAGACCAGACACCAACTAAAATTAAGTTGGTCATTTCTGAGATGGCATGAAATCTAAAATACAGAAATTATCAGTTTATAATCAGAAATTATCAGTTATCTAACAGAAATTATCGGTTTAGAAAGTCTGGTCAGGAATGAGTTTGTAGTGACAGAGTTGGGGAAACAGAGAATCACACCTTCAGAAGGAGTTAATACCCTTGAGAAAATAATAGGATACATACTCTAGTAAGGAAGCTCCTATTTACATAAGTTATAGGAATTGTTAGATTTTTGACATAGTCATTCCTCTCTTCAGTTCTTTTGTTTATGTTTATGTTGAATTTTACTTTTGAAGGTAGTGCCTCATATTCTGTTTATTGCAACATATCATAAGGCCAGGAATAAAGAAAGGAAAGGGAGAAGCATCATCTGAACTCATTGATGGTAATATTTATCTTCTGTTGATATTTTTGTACATTTTAAGTTCTTGTGTCCCTGTTCAAAGACTTGTATTTGTCTGATCTTGGAGTCCAAACTGCTCTAAGCCTGCATTAGATAGGAAACCCATTTAGAAATCCTGTTTTCTGTAAGCACAAGCCAAGGAGCTGAATGTCTGATGAATTTTAATCACAGAAATAAGTCCTGAGAGACTCAGTGTGACTTCCGAACTTGCAAATAGGAAAAAAAAATGTGCTTAGTTGAAATCAGTGTTGTTGATTCTATAGGTTCCCTTGCACAAAATTCACCTGCTCTTTTCAAAGTAAAAACATAATGCATTATTGATTTAGTGACTGACTTTTTTAGAGAGTCCACTTTGTGAAATCCCATGTCTTCCTACAATTATCCTGTGGCATCCTCCCATGTAAATACTCTTCATGTAGTTCTGTTCCCATTCTAAGGCTTTCTGTGAATATTCACTAACTTCATTAATTGCTCATGATAGTAGCAGATTCTTCACTAGCACATTGAACATTCATAAAACAGCAGCTACTCTAAAAGGAAAAAAGAATATCATGGCAATGACTAACGTACATGAAGTAGTATACCCACTTAAAAAAAATAACCTAAATGTTCATAAACTGAGAGCAAAAACTATTGGAAGTAAAAAATAAGATTGCAAAAAATATTATAAAACTGTAAGTGACTTCCCAGAAATGCATTAATCTCACCTTGTTACTCCAGAATCTTTCCCTGTCTGTTGCAGGCAGCAGTACAAAGTGGTTGATAGCTACAGTTTGAGATATAGACTGACACTTTCTTCTGCAGCAGTCATGAGTGAGTTATTCCAATCTGTGCTAGCACAGCTGGAAAATTTACCTTCACACGGCTGGAATTCCATTTCAGTCTGTCATGATACACTACACTGCGTCTGTTTCTTCATGAGCTACAGCATTGGTGCAATGTGTTCTCTAAGGTTTCTGCCATCACAAATACAGTCACTAAAGCCATCTATTAAAAGTCAGTTGAGATTGAAATGCTTTGATATCAAAAAATAAATTACTTTGTAAAGACCCAGCTCTCTCACGATTACAAAAGCTTACATAATAGCTATGATTTTATTTCATTTTTCTTTTAAGTTTTTAAAACTGCCTTTTTGCAGGTAATTTATATTGTTCCTGGGCCAGATGTATTTTAAGATTCTCTTTCTTAGTACTTATCAATGGGTGGACTGCTTAGCTTTTATTTACTTCAGTTCAATGAAACTAAAAGGGATTAAAACTTAGTCATAACTGCTTCTCCAGAGATCGTTCACCCTGATAAGTTGTTGACATGAAGAATATAAACACGAATTAGTTAATATGCATTATTCCTTCAAGAAATCAGCAACAAAGCAACAGTGAGGCCTGGAGATTGGGCCAAGCTCAAGGTCAGTATGCAAGTTAAACTTCCTATAATTGCCTCAGCTTCTGAATATGAAACATAATTTCATTTAGATAATGCCATTTCTGAAGTCCATACAGAATTGCTATCAAGAATTTGAATTCAAGTGGTAGTTTTCCTCTATTTCCTCAGTGCAAAAGTTTAAAATGATGGAGTTAGAACTAAAGCTCTCCTCAGTATTGGTATTGATACTTAAGCATCACAAAACAATTCTTTCATTTTACCCCTCTGCCTTTTAAATGCTAAGCAGCAGAGGTGGTTGCTTTGACTGATCCTGTAACTGCCATCTCACTGCCTTTCCCAATTCACTTTCGATTTTCTGTTCTAGAGCTACCCGTGACTTGGTGCTGTGAAACATACGTTCTATAGTAAATCATACATGTTCACAGCAGAGCTAAGAGAAAGGCACAGCTTGCATCTTGTGTGCCTTGAGCTCATGTCTTCTGTGGTCAAAATCAGTATGTTGCTCACAGTACTGTCTTTGTAATATAGGTAGATGCTGGAAGCATAGAAAAGAACAGAAGTAAGAACAGGACCATTTGTTTACAGTTAGTAAAACTAGCATGACACAAGCAATAATGTGACTAAAGTAAGACCTGTAATACTAGCTCTTTTACTTCACTTTTTTAATGGTGATTCTTGTTGCTGTATGTGGCAGATTACAGACATGACTAACATTTCTTATGTATTTATCGACTTTTTCTTATTTAAATGGGCTAGCCATACATTGTGGCTGTTCAATATGAACTGGTCTGTGGGTGTTAAAATGTTATTTACAATGTCCTTCCATGTGCATCAAGGAATGAGCCAACCATGGTGAGCACAAAGAAATAAGCTTTCAGTTGTGTAGGCAGGTTATGGTAACTACTGTAGAACTGCTTGAGTTTATAAATAGGAAAATGTATTATCCTGCTGTGGAAAATGCAAACACATTCAGTAGCAGAACTATCCTTTACAGTTTTCAGAGATTAGAAAGCCAAGGATGGTGACCACCTCTACAGTAGGAAGTCTATTTTTCACAGTTTCCATCAAAGGTATTTAAAAAGAAGATTTTTAAAGTATAGAGTCCACACAACATGAACATGCAAAACAATTTAGCAGTGACTCACTGGGTTTTGCTGTAATAAAACAATATCCTTTTAAAAAAACAGTTTTATAATTAAAGTGATAGGTCCAGTGCTGTGGAATATTGACTTCAAAGGCTTCAGTATTAATCAACAGAGTGATATTTTTAGTGGATATTTTGGGGTAGTATTAGAGGAGACATTTCAAAATCATGAGACACTGAAGGTGGGACTTACTTTACGTAAGTATAGGCACCTAAAAGATAGACTTGTAATCTGTGCAGTCGTCCCCATTAACATCACGGCTAGAGAGAGCATCTCCAGAGAACAATCCACAATCCACCCTGCCTCCATTTTTAGTGATTTTTTCCCCCATTCAAAAATCTATGGAGGTATCTCTCCTTCTTAGTTGTTTCTACATTGTCTCTACAGATATCCTAGGCCTCAAGCTTAGTCTAGACAATTAAACTGTAGATAGCTGCAGCTTAAAGATGTTTCAAATCATATGTTCTTTGTAAGTCAGTATAATTAAACTGTGATCTGCCCTTCTAGGAATCGGTCCACAAAGCCTCTCTTATGGGAAGTTTATTTTCTGAGGGCCTGCATCATAGTGCCTTCCTAGACAACAGGCTGCTGTTTGTTTAGCATCATACCTAGTTTTTGTCCAGAGCTAATATTGATGGACAAATATCTATCTATCTCCTTTAGATATAAGTGTGATTGATTGTCAGTTTATAAGTCTGTACATCTTTCAGTGCATAAAGAGTACTGAGGTTTAAAACCACTTTGCTGTTTTGCAAGGAATATTTCACACAAATTGTCAAATCAATTTGTCTACAGTTAAGTACCACATCAATTGCCAGAGACTGTATAGTGAGGAAATGAGTTCACATCAGGGACATCTGCACCCAGGTGGGGCCAATTTATGCATTTTGGAAGAAGTATTTTAAAAATTATCTACTAATTATTAAAATTCTGAATGACAGGAAGGTTTATGCACAGTTTTGATGATTACAAGTAGAACCCCTGAAAAAAATATATAGAAATAAAGGCATGGTGGAAGAAAAAAAACTTTAAGGACTTTAAGATGTGTTGATGTGTTGATGAAAAGCACTGTAGAAGAGATAGGTACTATATTATTATTGTAACAAATTGTTCAGTCTGGGTTTACTCTATGAAAAATTCACTATGAAGAAAGAAAACTATAAAGAAAATACAGATCTAGTTCTGTTCATAGGTACATGTGCAGATGGCTGTCTTTGATTTCAAAGAAAGTCATGTACACATACATGGGGCAAAATATTGCCCTAAATTATTAATTTCTGTAAAAGATTTTACTGTACTGTGCACAAACAATGTGTTATCTACTATGGCAAGTGCCATCCAGTACTGACATGTTCATCCCCTTCTCTCAGTGAAAGCTGTAAAAACTATGGCCAGCAAGTGTATCTGAGAACAAGGCCATGCCATCCAAATATATGAGGGAAAGCTCACAAAGCAGACAAAAGAAAGAGGCATCCTCTTTCACATGGCTCTCAGCACCAAAAAATGGTGAGCTGCCTACAAGGGTTGATCTTTCTCCATTGAATGTGTAGGCAGCTTCTGTCCTCTAAATGAAGCCCCTCTTTACACCTCTTAAACTTTCAGAGGAAGATTTCAAAGTGTATGGACACCATTTAATAAGTGCAATGCATCTTTGAATATGGTGGTGTATGCAATTTGTCACTGAGCTCAGGCCTCTGGATCACTCAGCAGCAGAGGTGGGGGTGATGAAATTTCTTCTGTATGAGTTCTCTAAGTCTTCTCCTTGACCTGTTTTCATTATTGCTGAAAGGAGTGTCTGGCCTGAGTCACACTGTTCTGTTCAGAATATGCTTGTAGAACAGTCAGTTCAGTAGCAAGGAGGCTGCTTCCAACTTGGAAAATCAGAGAAGGCGCTGCAAATGTTTCCATGCTCTTCACTCCTCTTCTGTCTCCATGTTTCTGTACCACAGTGAAAGCAAGTCTTCATCTTTGCCTAGATATGTGACCTTATTAATTGGCATTTCCCTTGTTTTTTGGAAATGTGCATGATTATCTGTATTATGGGGTCTAGATAGTATATAACATGTACTGTGAATCTCAGCAATGGTTTTCTGAATATTTAAGTTTTGAGAAATAGGGAAGGAAGGAGGCAGACACTATATATTACATGTATACGTGCAATGAGAAAAGTTAAAATGATCAGTTTTGGAGCTTCATCCCACCTAATCATAATTTATACAACTGCTGTTTCATTCAAAGCACAGCTTTAAATTACATTGCCTCAAAGCTTAAGGAGATAATACTCTTAAAAGAGGATAAATACCTAATTGCTTGCTAAGATGCATTTAGATGGGAGAGTGCAGACAGTTAAGTTTCACTGCCCACAGTCTTCATGTAACATATAAGAGGGTCTGGTCTACATTACGTATGTAATTGTATAGATATTGAAGCATTAAATTGTGGTGTGATCTTCTTAAGTGGAATAAAGGGGGATCATATCAGTGCTTATTAGAAGATCCACAGGAGTTGTTGGTGGCTGTGTGGGGTTATAGGAGCTGACATGGTTGTGCTGAGTCAGTATGCAGATATTATAATCTACAGTTCTGTTGGACATGGCAGTATTCAGCAGACATCAAAAGTAGAGTTCTTGTCGTGCTGGGGATATTAAGGCTCTCTTGGCCCTTTCTCTAAGGACAGGATGTTACCATTTAAAAAAAAATTCCAATGCACATAATTGCAGTCTGTTTACTTTTACTTTCTTTCTTTGGATACAACATCTCACTTGTCCTAAGCAGTAGGTTACTAAAGATAGGCTGTGAACTGCAGAAAGTAAAGGTACAGAGGTGTGGTGAACTCACCTCGAATGTTCCTTCCGTCCATGCTAGAAGAAATCTGAAGCCTCCTTGTTGGTAAAATGCTTTGCTGATCTCCATCAAAAAGTTACAATAGGACTTGAATGTCTTATTCTGTCAACATATGTGTGTGCTATCTCAGTTTGGGAACACATACACTTTTCAAGATGCCATCCTTTTATCTTTAGATTGACCCCTATCAATCAGCTGAGTTGAAATTGTAGGTCTTGCTCCGCAAACTGAAAAGTACTGATCATCACATCATTCCATTCAGAATTCAGAAAAGTTTTTCTTTTAACAAAGGTTTATTCAAACATTTTCTTTCATTAAATAACAAGGAAATTAAATAATATTTATCATCTTTCATTTTAAATAACAAAAATTCTGTAAGAATTCAGAGTACTGTCTTCAGTTTACATTTCTAGGCAGAATTACTTTTCCAAACCACACGTTTGATACTGATACTGAATGATGCAGTGATTTATTTCCAAAGACTCTCTGAATACGAAAACTTAACAGTTCATAGTAATTATAGATCAATGTGATTTACAATAAAGACTTGGCATTTGGATCTTGGCTAGCACATAGTAACACACAATTGTAACATACACTTATTATTCAATTTAGTGTCTTTGTCATTTTGTATTTCATACTCTGGAGAGATTTCAAAATTAAATAAAAGATGACACTAAACATGAGGTGCTTCAGCATACAATGTCATTTGGAAACTATCTAAGCACATGAACCAAAACCAAAAAGAATTGTCTTTACAACATGAAGTCATTATCATTTCCTTTTTTGAGCTCTACAGTGAAAAGTCATGTACGTAGCAGTAAATTCTACATGTTTGACTACACTAGCTAATTAGCAAATAATTACACCATGGCATTTTGTCAAACTTGTTGGTGCTCTATTAATGTGCATTTCAGATTTAGTACATAGAACATTAAATTATTTCTTATAATTTGTTGCTTTTGACATGTGATTTAGGTATTTTCTATAATAAATAAATAAAGTCCAGTTGATATATGAGATAGAAAGTTTCTATGTTTAGTTTTGAGAAGTGTAAGACAAATGAATTACCACAAAACTCTTTACAATGCTTATATCCTTTTTCTTTTTCAAAAAACTCACAAGTAGTTCAAGCTGAGAGAATTTCCTGATACTTGTCAGCTACCCAGAGTTTCTACTGGCCGTATGAGAAACTGCAAGCTACTTTTAAGTGTAAAAGAAATGAGTGAATCTTTCTCTCTGGCTATTGATTCAGATTAAGCTTACTCCAGCATCTGTAATCCTCCCTCCAGTGTTGATATTATAGTGATTTATTTGATTTGGAATTGTCAGAAACTATTTGTCTGACACTCCTTTACACAAACAAATTCAGGGACAAATGGACAGTAGAAATAAATAGACGAAGCTGTGGTTTGGTGCATCAGAGTAATTAGTCCATCTAATTTGACATTCCCTTATCAGAGCCTTTTCTGACATTCTGTCTGCTCTTCAGATGCTCCATCTTTATTTAATCAGTTACACACAGCAGATTGTAAAGTTATAAACTTATCTTTGCTTATTTTCTATTAGGCAAATTCTCAACTTAGAATGAAAGCAAGGGGAGCCTAGAGTAATTCTACTAAAACTGAGCTCAAAAAGAGATCACGCTCACATTATCTCTAAGTGCTATGGACTTGGACAATAGTTTAGGAAATATGTTATTTATATCAGCAAACTTCATTCTACCATTCTGACCTGCAAGTCAGAATATACTTTAATGGACAGAATGTGGGCTTAATAACAACTGCTGCAGTTGCAAACTATGCATACCATACTATGCTCCATTTTACGTACACTGGGGCATTCTTACCTTCTTGTGCTCCTTCAGAGGAGAAGGTCTTTGAGTGAGAATACATACGTTTCATTTACAAGAGGACCAGTGTCTGCTCTTTGAAAACTGAACCAGGAAAGTTCAGTAGCATTGAAGAGATTACTGGAAGAAGTCAGGACTGTATACCATGCCTATCATTTACCCTGTGTACAGTTCATTTCCCCATAAATATTTGTGGCATTCTTCTCCCACAGTGGTTTTTATTATTACTGGGTTTATGCTGACACTCTTTCTCTTTCTTTTTCTCTTCCTCTTCCTCCTCCTTTTTTCTTTTTAATAACCAGTTTTAATATATGGGTTTTTGAGATCTATGAAAAAATGTTCCAATATCTACCAAGGCTAATATTCTTAAACAGCTCCAAAGAAAATTAAAAGAAACCCAAACTTGGAAGGAAATGTAAGAGAACACAGCTTTTATAAGTGAGTATTTTTTTAGGTGGGATCATTATTTTAATTTTTTTCCTACCTATTATTACATTAGTAGAATGTAGGACAGACAGATAACATTAATAACAATGAAGAAATCTTATAATGAGTGGAATTGACAATATCTAATCACCTTTATTTCAAATTGTAGATAGGCAATGCCATTCTGTAGCATAACTGCTAGAATTTCAGACACAAGACACATAGTGACTTTTTTCTCAGTTAACTTTGAACAGTTGTATTCCATTAGTTTTATGTTTTAAACATTCTGCCAAAATAGTTCACATATTTAAGCAGAAGACAATTTATTTTAACATTGTAAAGCACTGGAAGAACTGTTTTAATAACTTCCTTTCTTTATTTAAATACTACCACAACATGTTACATGAAGTTTTGAATGAAATATTATTATGCATTAAGCAGTGGTAACATTTTATAAGGCAATTTCTAATTTAACATTTTAAAAAATCACTATAGGCTGTTATTTGAAATTACATTGCAAGAACTTGAAGTTTTTGTGAGCAGCTTTCCAATAAAATTTTAACAAAGGTGTAGCGACAGCATTTGAATAAGTTCTTATTATGTGTAGTTAGTATGGTGCTTGCAGTTTAACACTTTAAAATTATGTAATACTTAATCTAAACTAAGTAGAGAATGCTATATATAAAACATATAATTATACATCAGATGTCTTATTATCTATCTTGTTTAGAGTACAGATGTGTTTGTTTCTAACCTGATTTTCTAACAGACTTTCCCATGTGTGCTGGTTTTGGCTGGGATAGAGTTAATTTTCTTCACAGTAGCTGGTATGGGCCTATGGTTTGGATTTGTGCTGAAAACAGTGTTGATAACACAGAGACCTTTTCCTTCTTGCTGAGCAGTTCTTACACAGAGCCAAGGCCTTTTCTGCTCCTGACCCCACCCCACCAGCGAGTGGGCTGGGAGTGCACAAGAAGTTGGGAGGGGACACAGCCGGGACAGCTGACCCCAACTGACCCAAGGGGTATTCCAGACCATATGATGTCATGCTCAGCTGATAAAGCTGGGAGAAGAAGAAGGAAGAGGGGATGTTTTAAGTGATGGTGTTTGTCTTCCCAAGTAACCGTTACGTGTGATGGTGTGTCGTGGTTTCAGCCCAGCCGGTAACAAAGGACCACGCAGCTGCTCGCTCACTCCTCCCTCCCCCCTCCAGTGAGATGGGGAGGAGACGGAGGAGAGAAAAGAAAAAAAACCCTGGAACCTCGAGGGTTGAGATAAGGGCAGTTTACTGGGACAGCACACACACACACAAAAGAAGTTGCAACAACGGTACTAATGAAAGAATACACAAAAGGAGTGATGCACAGTGCAACTGCTCACCACCCGGAACCCGACGCTCCGCCACTTCCTCCACCCAAAGTCGAGAGAGCTCCTCCCAGCCCACTCCCCATTTATATACTGAGCATGATGTCACATGGTATGGAATAGCTCCTTGGCTAGTTCAGGTCAGCTGCCCTGGCTATGCCCCCCACCTCCCAGGTTCCTGTAAAAATTAACTCTATCCCAGCTGAACCCAGGACATGGTGATAGCATATTTCCATACGTTCTGTATGGTATGTCTAAATATTTTGATGGTTTTAATATTTTTTACCAGCTGTGGAAACTGGTTTGCTGCTAGGTGACTGTAAAAGTGAAATTTGATAATTATTAGATATCTTATACTAACACTATGATTGAAACAATAGACAAAAGTATAGCCAAGCAATTAACTAGTAGAGGTAGTTACTCATAAGTTTTGCAGTTCTTTGCTCTTACGACTAGATGTTGTTGTATGCTAGATGAGAACAATGTTGAAACTGATGACATGTGATTGAAACTGCATTAAGCTTCAAGATCAAAGAACAAGGACAAGAACAAAGACTTCAAGGACAGCCAACAAGAACTTCAAATGGGTTGGTGGTCATAAAAGCAGCCCTTCAACTCAAATGGATCCTTCATTGTGCATGATTGGATGTAGGCAGTACTATGATAATCAGTTAAAATCATTTTTATGTATATGTATACTAATCTGATTAATATGCAATTAATTATTCTGTATAACCTGTTTGTGCTAAAGCTGTAGTATGCACGCTAGGTGGAACTATCCCCTGTGCATCCAGTGCTGCAATAAAGAATGTCTGCTTTCTAAAACTCCAAAACGAGTCTTAGAGAGTTTCTTCGACCAGCTTTTCGGTATCAATGGAGCCCTGTTTTCCTGGAGATGGCTGAACACCTGCCTGCCAATGGGAAGCAGTGAATGAATTCCTTGTTTTGCTTTGCTTGTGCGTACAGCTTTTGTGTTACCTATTAAACTGTCTTTATCTCAGCCCAGGAGTTTTCTCACTTTTACCCTTCTGATTCTCTCCCCCATCCCACCAGGGGGGGAGTGAGCGAGTGGCTGTGTGGTGCTTAGTTGCCATCTGGGGTTAAACCATGACACTGTGTATATTAACTTTTTTGCCAAATTTACCCAAAAAATTACAACTAATCATGCTATTTGGTAATGCCAGAATTTTGGAAATATATTGTTTAATCTGCTCTTTTTTTCTTTTATTATGCTGTTATGTGGATTTCCAGGAAGTGAATTAATTTATATAAAAAAACAGCGTAAGCACGCACAGCAGCAAAATATTTCTGCCTTCAAATCATGCTTCAGACAGTTTTCATTTGCAAATGCTGATTTGCATCAACTGTGAGACTACACATGCAAAGGAATTCAAAAGCTACAGCCTTGGTTTTACATGTAACTCCAAGCATCTGACATAAATCTGAAAATGCATAGTTATTCAGCTCTGGCTGCGGAGTTTCGGAGAACAGGTAAATATACACATTTGTCACTCAACAGTCTTAGGAACCATTTTGCTGCACTAAGAAAAAAATCCTTCTCACCTAATTTTATAGCTGTCGAATTTAAAATAGCTAGTTGGATTAATTCTATATGCAGCTGGAGAATGAAGAAACATCATAAAACAAGGATGTGCAGCTGTGTGTGTAGGTGAGTGAGAAAAGGGAATACTCTTTTTCTGTTGAAGGTATCTAGTGAAGACTGGCAAATTAGTTGTATCAAACTGGGAATATTCAAGAGAACTAATTTGTAGTCAAGACTGTCAGCTGGAAGATGATCAGATGAAAAGCTGGCCTCAATGTGGCAATCACTGTTTGGAGGTTTTGTAGCTGAAAGAGTTAAGGTAGCAAAATACATGATACAGGCACAGTTATAGAACACCCCCCCCCCCCCCCCCTTAGATCATATGGCTTAATATCAAGAAGAATCCAGGGGTGTTATAAAGGTTGACATCTCTTTGCTGATACTGTACTTCTAGAAGGATTGTTTGTTGGTCTAAGTCTGTTGGCAAGAGTAGACCAAGGCTACTCTACCAACAACTACTTTATTGGTGATATATTAAGAAAAGGGACAGAAAAATTCTAGCAGAAAAATCTATTGATGGCTATTAATCACTGGATGACAGGGAGAATATCCTCAGGAACTATCATTGTATTTAAACTCTTTCTATACCTAAACACTGTCCTGGTTTCAGCTGGGATGGAGTTAATTGTCTTTCTAGTAGCTGGTATAGTGCTGTGTTTTTGAGTTAGGTGTGAGAAGAATGTCGATAACACTGATGTTTTCAGTTGTTGCTCAGTAGTGTTTAGTCTAAAGTCAAGGATTTTTCAGCTTCTCATGCCCAGCCAGCGAGAAGGCTGGAGGGGCACAAGAAGTTGGGAAGGGATGCAGCCAGGGCAGCTGACCCAAAGTGGCCAACAGGGTATTCCATACCATGGGACGTCATGTCTAGTATATAAACTGGTGGGAGTGGGGGTGGGGGGATTGCCACTCAGGGACTAACTGGGCATCAATCGGCAGGTGGTGAGCAATGGCACTGCGCATCATTTGTATATCCCAATCCTTTGATTATTACTGTTGTAATTTTATTAGTGTTATCATTATTAGTTTCTTCTTTTCTGTTCTATTAAACCATTCTTATCTCAACCCATGAGTTTTACTTCTTTTCCCAATTTTCTCTCCCATCCCACTGTGTGTGAGGGAAGTGAGGGAAGCAGCTGCATGGTGCTTATTTGCCAGCTGAGGTTAAACCACGACAACACCTATTACAGCTATTATCAAAGATAGGTTAGAACATTAGATGAACCTTGGAAGAGTTCTTCCAGCTACAGATTCAGACTCCTAACTTTGCATATCTCCAACATAGCTGTCTGCATTTCAGATATGTGTTTAAGCTCCCATTATAGTGAGTGGAGATCTAGTCAAAGAGTCTAGAGTATCATTTTGCTGACCTGCATCTGCTTTCAGTTTTAACAGCAGTTTGATTTTTGCCCATACTTACTAACAGATCATTTCCTGACCTCCCCAAAGGCATTATCTGTTTCTCTGTATTCTCAGTTTTTATTTGAAAGAAAGTAAATCTCTAAACATTGTATTTGTGAAGTTTAGACATGAACTGAATACAAACAACACAAAGATATGTGAAGGAACAATGAAAGAACTGAGAGACGTGATAGATCCTTCCCTGCTACATAAACAGTGGACAGAGACAGTTTCTTGCAGAAGAAAATTCAGAGAAAAATTCAAATTTAGCAGAAGTCATCATTCTCAAATCTATTTATTCCAGAAACCTTTCTTAACTTCTGCACCTTAATTAGGTGTTTTACGTAGATGATGTGAAAAAACTTTCCTTCTCTACAGTTCAGGCTTTCAGGATTACAGCCTTCTTACTAATTTTCTGGAAAGAAATAATGTATAATGGTGCTAAAAATGAGTGCAGTTTTAACAGTATAGTCAGTTAATTTTCACTGAAGCCTGCAAGAGCCAAAGGTATGGATCTTTGCAGGCCTCTAGTCATAACTAGGGAAAATCAAGTTTGTGGAGCCAACTAAAGCCAAAAGGCAATGCAGTCATATTTTGAATGGACTTAGAGATAGTGATGGATCCTGGATATATTCCATCCAATTCCTCATCTTGCTTTCTTCTTTTAACTGCTGTCCTTTTTTCTGTACTGTGCACTTATGTTGTTTTTCTATGAGATGCTTGATGTTCAATGACTAATGAAAAAGCTGGTGTGATTATAGTATATGTGATAATAGCAAAATAATAGAATAATAATATATACATGATAATAACATTAATAATACCTGAGAGAAAGGTGAAATATATAGGCAAGAAACAACCCAAACTGTGAAATTTTTCTCTTTCACCATGTCTACAGTAACAAGGAATGTCTAGGTGCTTGTGTCAGCAAACATATTCATCCCTACAGAAAGAGTTACTACTTTCACAGTGAGACAGCATTTCAGTTACAGCAAAATAAAAGTTTATCTTCTGTAGAAGTGCCTTTTGTTTTTCAGAGACAGAATTTCCTAGAATAAATGCTGCTGCCCTTCTGTTAAAGTCCATAACCACTAAATCTGTGTAACTGAGGATTCAGTGTCCTATCTCATCTATTATCATTGGCCAGTTTTAATATCCTTTATCTCCCCGGAATATTTGTCAAGGGCTTAGAAATCATCTCCAAGGTGCAAAGCAATACATTGCTGAGGATTTTAAATGGGTGAATTTCTCTCTGTATAAATAACATTGGAAGAAACTTACTTTTTTTTTAATAGCATTTGGTTAACAAGTACATTTGGTTAATGAGTAACAGTGGTTATCTACAATGACTAGGAGATTTACTCCTTGTATTTGCTTTAGTGGAACACAGAATATGGTGGCACTGATCCAATAAAAAGTAGGAGCTCATTAAAACTTCACATATTGTGATTATTTCACCAGAATAACAGACATCATTGTTTACTTGTGGCCATTTAACATGGCCAACTTATCAACTCCTAATGACCTTCTGACTCTAAGATATCAATAGGTATGCCCTCCTGCAAAAACATCTCTTTGGTTGAACTCTTCAGATTTGGACAAAGAATGATATATGGTCATTGAGAATAACTAGATACAGGGTCAGGTCTTGAAAAGTGTACTCATTTTTTGCTAGTGTCATCTATTATTTCAGATACCCCCAAATGCATTTAAAATGTTATTCAAAGTACTACTGTGGGCTTGTAATGTTTACCAGATAAGGGAAAAAAAAAAGTTGTGATCTGTGCTTGAGTGTGAGTAGATAAAGTATCTCAATCTTTTGTTGAGAGCTTTGCCACTTTTAGATGACAAAAAACATTATGTGCATGAAAGAATTTCAACATTGAAAGTAGGTTAGATGGCAGGGTTAGTTGGTGTCTCAAATAGAATAAAATCATTCATGAGACCTGACTGGTGTCTAGATTCATCTGATAAAGTGTAGACAACTACATACAAGTTTGCCATCTAGATCATCTAGATTTGCTTTATCGTGAAAGGGGAGAAAGAAAAGCTTCTATTCATCTCATCCTAAAGAAAATATCTAAAATATATAAAAGTGATTAATTGAGCTTTGAGCCTGATTTTATCTTTTGACTATACAGAAGCATAGGGTGACCCATACAGATGGAGAAGTTACCCAAAAAAGCTTAAGTAGGTAAGATCAGTCCCACTCAGCCTTTCTGTTAAATCATAAACAAAGAACTTTTAAATGTTTCAGTCTTTTCATCTGACAATATAGTTGATAATATTAAACCACTCATAGTCCTGCCTGTTAGTGTGCTACCCAAGGACTAGTGCCAACTTGATAGCTGGATCTGGTATTGGACTTGAAAGATCTCACAAGTATAGGCTGCAGGGATATAATTAGAATAGATATTTGCCTTCTGGGCTAGCTTATACTCCCATGCAGATCTTTTGAGTGAATTTTACAGCACACAGGAATTGGAGAAACACCATAGAGATTCAGGTGCAGCACTAATGTTTTAATGCTCACTAACATATTTATTGGAATCATATACAGTAATAATAAGCTCTTCTACTGGTTTCAGCTGGTATAGAGTTAATTTTAGTCACAGTAGCTTGTATGGTGTTGTTTTGGATTTGTGACCAAAGCAGTGTTGATAGCACACCCATGTTTTAGCTATTGCTGAACACTGCTTGCACAGCATCAAGGCCTTTTCTGGTTCTCACGCTGCCCTACCAGCAAGGAGACTGGAGGTGCATAAGAAGCTGAGAGGGGACACAGCTGGGACAGCTGACCCCAAATGACCAAAGGAATATCCCACACCATATGACATTGTGCTCAGCAATGGAACTTGGAGGAAGAAATAGGAAAGGGGGATGTTTGGAGTTTGTCTTACCAAGTAACCATTACACATGATGATGCCCTGCTTTCCTGGAAACAGCTCCACACACAGCTTTTGCTTCACCTTTTAAATTGCCTTTATCACAACCCACAAATTTTCTCACTTTTACTTTTTACATGAGTGAGCAGATGTGTGGGGCTTAGCTCTCTACTGGGTTTAGCTCACAATAGCTTTTAAAAAGCGGAAGGAAAAATTGGGAAAAGCTAGCCATGCAAAGTTCTGTTAAGGATTTATTTTTACTGTTTTAAAAGGAAAAGAATATGCCCAGCTAAAATAATGCAATACGGATGACATTTTTAAAGTTCTTAATAATCTATCACACTTGTTAGTGATTCTTTTAAAAATATTTTCTTATGTCTGTGATTTGTCTAACTTCTGTCTTGAAAGCTTCAGCACATCTGCAAGTGTAAAATGCAACTGAAGTGTATATTTCCTTAGCAAAAATGAATGTTCCACTTCCCACATTAAATATCTATTAAGAAAATATGCACACCTAAGAAAATGAAGTCAAGCTATCACCCAATACACAAATACCCCAATCCATACTCATTTCTCTCAGAAAAGCTTCAGAATATGTATTAATCTTATCATATGTTCTAGGAAAGCTAACAAAGCTACACTAAGATGGAAAGTTCACTGCCACAGTGCTTACAGAGAGAAATGACAAGGAACACTGTGCTGAGTTTAGGACTTAAAGAATGTTGAGCGTGACTATCTCCTCTATAGTCTGCTGGGTTGTCTTGTCTGAAATCTGTTCAACTCCAATAAATTGTTTTCCCACCAAGAATTACTATGGTGGCACGGATATGTCCCATTCCCTGTCCAGAACAGCTTTGCATGGCACGGATATGTCCCATTCCCTGTCCAGAATAGCTTTGCATGGCAGGGTAGCCAGAGTTACAATTTTTGTGCTAATTGCATCTTAACGCTGGTCTAGAAGATGAACAATGAGGGGTGTCTGAGTCTGTGCAAAGGATTTGTATTGCTAGAGGAGATTTTCAGTGCTTCTTAAGGGATTAACAATATAATTAAATCTTGGAATAAACCATTTGGTAAAACAATTGTCTTCATTTCAACCTAGAAGCAACCTAAAGTCATTATAGCCTACTAGAATGATGATGATGGGATGAATTAACATTTATTTAATGGACAACCACACTCTAAAACAGGTCACAGGGTAACCTTATTGCTTAGCACAATGACAAGGGCATTATAGAGGGTATAGGGACAATTGAACTGAAGACCTCACCTGGTAGAAAAAGTCCTGCACTCTGAAGAAGCACATAGTCCAGGATTTATTACTTGAAATATTCTGTATAATACTCACAGACATTTTTGTATCAATGAAACCACAGAACCTGGTAAGTCATCACTCTGACCTTGCTACTTTGAAAAGTTTCCAAAGTTACTGATAATAAAAGCACATCATCAAAGTATTTTATACATAAATAAGGGTTATATACTGTAGACTAAATAGCAAAAGTGTGGGATGTGACTTTGGAATACTTTTAAAAAAATTTTAAGTACATTAAATTTGTGATCTAGTTAATATAATTAAAAATGTAGACTACAACATGTGAGGAGCATTAAAAAAAAAAAGAAATCATACCAAGGAGACCTTGTAAACAGCATAAGTAATATAGCAATGATGTTGGAGATATTTTAATCACAAACTAATAACACCACTTTATGATATTATCGACAGTAGGAGAGTGGGGGGAATAAGCCCAATATTTTTATGTGCCTGTACACACAGAGACATGGGCACACAGTCTTATCTGCTGCCTGGTTGATAGGGCCTTCACCTGTGAGATAAGAAATACAGGCTTGAATCTTCTTCCTCTGAGGAGAGAATTTTTCTCTATAGTTGGCTACTGTGGAAAACTGGGTGGCAGTTGCAGACATTGATTAAAAAGAAAGCCATTAAGTCTTCATTTTGGACATTCATGCCACTGGAACAGGTCAGTGACTTTAAGTAGCATCAGTATCCCTCCATCTTACTTTTAAATCTCAAAAAGAGATATAGCAAAGTTACGACTCTGCCTGCTAAGATCTGAGCATCAACATAATGCAAAACACCAATGCTTAGGAGCCACTGAACTGGAGGTTTTAGATTCCATTTTCTGATTTAGGCGGTTCAATCTTCCTCAGTCTTGCCTTTGACACCTGATTTTTCCTTTTAATCTCAGCCATGATCTTTTAACTGGTCTCTGTTTCTTTCTTCTTGGAGTGGAGAGACATAAAATTCTGAGTAAAAACTGATTACATGATACTGGCTTTGACTGTGTGCGAAGACAATCAACTTGCAGAGCACAGAGAAGATCATTTATAGCTCTTTTTTTTTTAACGAGGTACATTTCCTTCTGCCATCCCTCTTTTTTCACAATATCGCTTTTCATGGAGGCATAATATGGTACTTAATACACCATGGGCAAATTGTTCCTAAAATGAAACAACATGATCTCCACTCAGCCAGGAAAAGAAAATATGATTGATGTACTTTAACTGAATTACATCAATGAAGGTCAGAGTGTAGCTTTCATGCTTTTATGTCATATTGGTATGAAAGGTAAATCTTAATATGGATACTGGAAATCTGACAATCTTTCATTAATCGTTCAAGCTCTTGGAATCTCAGCTCCCAAGGATAAATGCATACAGTAAGTGTTCCCAAACTGCTTCCTGTTACTAGGGGTCAGATATTAGATACATGGACTAATACAGCTCTAAAAAAACAGGGACTACTTTTGCATATCTAATAGTAATTCCTGGATGACTTTAAATTCCTACATATTGCAGAAGGAATAAAAGTATAAAGGCGTGCTTTTAGATCAGACAACACTAGGAAACTATACTACTTTTCCTGATTGTTTATTTTTTTAATGTCATCAAAAATTTTCAGTCTTATCAAGTTTCTGTGTACTATTTGGACTAACAGCTGTATGATAAAAAAGACGTTGCAGTGAGGCTGTGAGGGAAACAGGACAGTACGCTCAGGAATTACCTGAAATCATGGACGACTTGGGTACAGTGGTAATGGCTAATGCCTGTGTTCTCAAATTTTATTTTGCACTTTTCTGACTCTGCTGCCATTGTAAGCAAGATGACCATGCCAGTGGTGAGTTAAAATGACCTGAAGGCATCTCTAATTTACATGAGCTGATAACATATATTAAAAAATGAAACTACAGATGGAAGATGGTAATCATGCTCTGTTTCCCCTACTGTGGTGGCAGTAGTGAGAAAAAGTGCTGTAATTTATGAGCCCTTATATTGGTGTTTTAAGACACAAAAACATATCCATGTGCTCTAAGAAGCATACTTCTTTGCTATGAAGCAGTGCTAATCAGAGGAATCTGAGTGATTCATTTGGAAATATGTGATCCAATGATACAGGTGGTTCATCTATGGTCTAGATTGTTTAATAAATAAGGTTGACTTTGTCACATTTTCTTTAGTGAGGGAATTCTGGCAAGATCAAAACATGTTTGGCTAGTAGTTACTTTTTTTTTTTTTTGTAACCTACAAAAGAAATAATGAAAATGGTTATACTGAAATGAAACGTTTCCTTCAGTCCAAAATTAGTAGTTACTGAGTTTCAGATTTTTTTTCTTTTTCTAAAACTTCTGTTCCTAGACAAAATGAAACTAAATTTCAGGCTCTTGAAATCCCTCATGAAATGATACTTCTGGCCTTTGCCCAGCTCAAGTAGTGATATTGATTTTGGACTCTGGCTCATCATGCCCTAGAAGCCCTACTGATAGTTGTAGAACAGCACAGGTGGTTGTACAGAAGAATATGCTTTCCCATAGAGAAATACAGCAGAGTAAGAAGCAGTACTGAACAGGAAAGCCAGACCTTTTTGTTTTCTTTGTCTCCAAAGGTATTTTTTGTTATTCAGACCCTGATGATGTGGAACTTCTGAGGAAGAAAGAGTACTAGTGCTAGTGCAGCTCTGTTGCATTAAAGGGTAAAGAAGTCTGGCAGAAAATAAACGCCCTTGCATTCCAGCTTGTCCTCTACAGAGATTTCTAAGTTTCCCGAGGAAGCACTCAGTATAACCGAGTGTTCAAATCTTACCCAACAGGCATCCCTATGGGGGGAAAGAGAGGTTCAGCCCATTGACTGATCTCAGAAATCAGTGATGTCCTCCTGACTTGTCTATGATGGTATCTTCCCTAACATTCCTCCTCTCTTAATCCCTTTTATATTTTCTTATTTTGTAGGTGGAGCTTGAGTGGCTTTCATCATACATACCTTTACTTTGATTGATATAAAGTTCTCTTGCTTTGTTTTTAAAGGTACATGCTAGAAAAAATTCAGAGCGCATGCTCAGTGAGGGGTGGTCGCACCTTGAATGTGGGTAGCTTTTGGGAGGGAGGTATGTTTTGGTATTATAATGAGCAAAGTTCACCCAGAGAACATGATTTAGTGTGTCACTACTCCAGAACTGGGCACTTATGCTATAAATCAGAAGTAAGACAATACTGTCGACAGAACCCCCAATATTTCACCTACTTGCTTCAGTGGATTCAATGCAGGGACCTTCCATTCTTGTTCCAGTAGTTCCAGTTCCCTATCCCTGAGTGATATCACAGAGCCTGGCTGCGGTGTCTCCACTCCCACTCAGCTCTACCCTCTGTGTCGTTTCTCTTAGAGTCAGCATACCAAGCTCCCCTGGCATTGCTAACATCTAAGGTTGCAGGTTATGTTGCTTAGGGAGTTATTATGGAACAGGATTTCCTGTATATTCACTGCATTCCACCCTGGAGGTTTACCTTCCCTTAAGAGGGGCACATAGCAATAAGTCACCTCTAGCATCATTCCACAAGCTCCTTTGTTCTTTCACTGTGTCTTTGCCCATTATGTCAGCTTTTGCCTACATCCACCCATGTAATGTGAAGGAACATTGAATCTGAGATCTGTGATGCTTTTTCAAGTGAATTGTTTGATTTTGCCTTCCTATCTTATAATTAAGGTAAGATTAACCCATCACTATATGACAAATGAAAGAATTAATCTTTTTATTTCTAGCATAAGGTGTTCTCTGTCTTATTTCATTATGTTGAAAAATACATATTCTTATGTAAATATATAATCCAATGTGAATAATTCCTTGAAGTTTACTTGAAATCTAGCTGGCAAATAACCAAGAATTACACAGTATTATTTTTTTTAAATGAATAATGGCATTAATGAAATGAAATGACCCTAAACATTTCCTTCCTTCCTTCCTCCTTTTTTATTTTTCCTATCATTGTAAGGAAAACCATTTTGAAATGACAATAAGAATGTACTCATACTACAGTTATAATTTCATAAAATTCACAATCCTTACTCTCATACATTATTTGATAACTGTTTTGCACATATCCATTTTCTCCGTATATATTTGAAATAACATCTGTATGTATGTTAATGTACTATACTGCATTTTTTTCTCTAGTTGATATTTATATTCCAAATTTGAAAGGCTTGCATCATTTATTCAGTCACCAGCATTTGAATATCAAATGAAGTTGAACCTATCATCTGTGATGATAAAAAACCTAAAGATAAACATCGAAAATATTTTCATTCTCTGTGTGTGTTTCTTTGAAAGCTTCAGAAGACTTTATTTTAGGGTATTAGAAAATATTTCATACAGCTTTTCAGCATTTACTTGTATTTTGATATTCCAAAAGATGCTTTTGGCACTAGAGCTTGCCGAATAACACTGATACTTCTTCGTCTTCACTGTTTGTATTTAAAAAGGGTACACACAATAGTATTTATCAGTTTTGCTGTGAATTAAGATGATTTTGCACTCATCACTAATCACCAAACCTGCAGCTCCCCATAAAATGGAACTTTAGAGACTGGATTGCTCATGCAACTTCCATTGGTATTTTTTGTATTTTAATATGACACTCCATTATAGTTAGTTCCTCATGTTGAAGTTATTAGATATTTATGGGAAGTAGCATATCATTATCGCTGTTGCTGAACAGCGATTATTTCGAACAGTTTGAGTTGCTATAAAGTGAAGACAATTTTTTAACTGTTTTAATTTTGTATGTGCTAAAGTCTATATGCCTGTTCAGCTTTTTTCTGCCTTCCTACTCGTTGATCTTTTCCCATCCCACCCCACCTCATTTTGTTAAAGTAGCCGACAAGAAGTAGAGCTGGCTTTTCAATGCAAGTGCTCATGAACACAGTTAATTCAAATTTTATTGTCTTGGGAAACAGGCAAAGGTTGACATTCCAAGTTCCTTTTATGTAAGAAGTCTGTAATTCTGGCCACATGCCTCCCCTCCCTCCCTTACCTTGTGCTGCATTGAGTTTAGCACTAGGAATCTAATTTGTAGAAACCAGGGTTTGGACAGTACAGGACTAGTGAGACCTGGAATATTTAGTGGTCTGCAAACAATGCCAAATCTATAACTTCAGGCTCACTCAAGAGTTTATGAAAGGTTGCTGTACTTGTAGCAATCAACCATTGCTTAGCTACATTGCATTGCAGGTTTTATGTGTGCAACCTGCAAGTTCCCCTAAAGTAAACTGTAAATTCATAGGGCATTAAATGGGCTTTTTTATACCACTGATTCAATAGATGAAAATAAGTTTTCACTTGCTTTGCTTGTTTTGTTGATCAGAGACTGGTCTGTGAAGACTGAAATTATTTTGGTGGCCTCCAGCAAGTCACATCCATCCTACATTTTCAGGTATACTATAAGGCACAAATAAAATTTCTCTTCTGTAGGGACTCAGGACTGGTCCCCCAGTCTGAATTTTATTCCTGTTGCAAAAGGAGCAGGGTAATTATAAAGTGCCATGAAAAAGGGAACTTTAGGTAATGGTATCCCACAAAGCTGTGATATTTGGCCTCATAGACCGTCCTAAGCAGAATGCCTTGACTGCATGGCTCAGTTGTAAACAACCGATACATCAATCAGCTTCATGACAGGTTTAAGTTCTAACTTTGTCACTTTGTCTGCCCCTGGCCGCAACTTCTCTGGAGCACACTAGGGCACATAAACATTTCTTGCAGACAAGTAGTATGTGTAACTGATTCACTTGTGTAGTAGCCACTGTTATGTGTAAAGAAGATGGTATTTAAATAGTCTTTGTTAACTGGATGGGAACCTTTGAGAAGTTGCTGAATTTCACTATTTTTCCAGTCTCAATGCCTTCTGCGCTTTTAAAGAGAAAAATGAAGAGACTATTCTTATGGCAAAATAGCCTCACTACTGATATCAACATATCAAAATGCCTCCTGATTTAAAAACCAAACAAACAGAGAACCCCAAACCAACAAACTCTTCAATTTTAATTTGGAAGAGTGATCAAAGTAAACATTTTTATTTAATTGCATTGCAATCCCTTACATTGTAAACCTCTGGGTATGTACATATATGTGCTTTTTCTGAAAACTGAAACTCTTGGGTTTTCACTGCTCTTACAGAAGATTGAAACATGCCAGCTTGCTTAGCTCAGTCATAGTTTGGGGATTTTTTTGTCTCTGACATTTGTAGCTTGAACCACATTTTGTTATGTAAAGTGTAAATAACTTAGGAACCCTTTTTATTCTTATTTGTTATGTTTCTTATTTTTGTAAGAAAGCCCTAAGCTTTCTAATGTCTTATATTATTTTTGTTACATCAATCTCTTTCCTTCAATTCCCTAACTACAAGCAACTTCTTTCCCATCTCTGTGTTGTGTCTCTGAGGACAGACTTTGAGGCCAGTGGTTTGTCTCCTGGAATGCAATGTTCGCTAGCAGAAAATTGCATTATCTCTTTCAGTCTCCATTTCTGCTCTGTTTCTCCATTTGTGTCGATTGTACACACTTTTTTTTTCTATTTCTGCCTGTTTTCCTTCTTTTCTCCCTGTCTATTTGCACAGCTCAGATTCTTCAGTGGACTTGATGACCTTTTAATCATTGTGTAATCAGGTTGGTTAGGCACAGTGTTTCTGAGAGAGAGTGGGTAACCATGAGTGGAGTGCAAAAACTGCTGTTTGCTGAGTTTGTAGTGTGTCAAGCATGACTGAATCAGCAGTATCATCTGATTTATTGTGGTCCAGGTATTACTGAAAAACATCTCATGAACAGTCATTCCCTTAACTATGCTCTTGGCCCCATTTCTTTGCTGCTTTGTTCCTGCTTACATGATCAGTGGCGTTTCTAGTTATCCTTACTGTGTTGAAATAGTGCTGCCTTCAGGAAGTGCTATACTGTAAGACAACCTGAGATATCTTTGATCAGGCTGAGGTCCTCCAAACCAAATTTTGGAATTGATTGACCACAGTGTGGAGCACAAAGTTATGTTACATCTTCCTCCAAAGCGTGATTCATGCAGTCTGTCCAGCTGAGGTGTTTATGGACCATCGTGTATAAACAGTGTGTTACTTTATCATTATCCATCATTGCCCTCTGTCTGTCTGAGCTAGTTATCCACTGTCAGTCAATGTAATACCTGTGACGTCCTGAACATCAGGTCCCCAGTGGTTCTGGAGAGAGTAATCATATGCATGAGGAATCTACAAGATGCCTTTGCATCTGCACTGATCTACAGCCAGTTTTCAAATTCCTGACCTGATTTTCTAGTTCTTGATGCCACTGATGTTGACAGAATATTGACACCTGACAGTAACAATAGCACAATCTCTTAAGTATCAGCTTTCAAAAAGAATGCATCAGTTATTTGTACTAAAAATAATGGATAAATTCATATAAGCTTTAGTAGGAGAAAGATCACACCCAAGAAGGAGTTAAATATCCTTATGAATGCCACTGGGCAAACAGATCTAAAACTGGGAAACAATATGACCTGCAAATTCATTATATCCTTTCAAACTATTTAATGCCTACCGGCAGCATTTTCTTGTATAAGGTGAAGGATTCAGTTATTCCATGGTCCACAAGATAATGACCTTCTCTGCATGGTTCTGTTCATTGAGTTCTTGCAATATAACATCCACTGTTCCCCACATATACCTGCTGCTTTAAGAAACACAACTAGCAAAGATAAAATATGCTACCAAAAGCTTTGTCAAAAAATTCTGCCTATGTGAAGTGAGTAGAGTATTACACCAACAGTCTTCAGGCCCCATACTAGAGTTTCATGTGTGTCCTCATTCCCCAAACTACAGAGAAAAAAACAGCAGAATTGTAAACATTCCAACACACATGCAACCATTTTTCTAAATGTTACTTCTCTCAGAGAAGGGAAAAATTGAAAGGTCTAGTATATTTTTATGTGACAAATAATGATATAAATGGCATTCCCACGCTATCACTAGATCATAAATTGAGAGTCCCAGATATTTTGCCTGGATTTTATCAATACTGTGTCACTGAAGTACTGTGATTTTTTTGCTGTTTCATGATAATGCAGCAGTGTTTGAGTTTTGTTTGAAATTCTTTAAGCCACAAATGAGAAACATTGGCTATTTGATTTTCAGGGCTCAGAAGAAAAAGAGGAAAGCAAAAGAAAATCGACATTTCCAGTCTGTAGTGTACTGAACAGAGGGGGAAAAAAAGAGTAAAAGATAAAAAAGATTGTGTGTCAAACTATAAGTTTCCTGGTTGTTCTGAGTTTTCATACTGTTAATTAAAATAAATAAAAGGCTTTATATGTCTATATAAATACTTTGCATTAAGTAGCAGAAATACTTTGTGTCAAAACATAAAAAAAAATAGTGCTTTTTTAATTTTTAGAATTTAATTTTAAAAGACAGCTCTGAGCTTAGGGAATTTCATCCACAAAACATGGTAAAAATACAAATATCTGTCTCAAATATATTCTTTAGCACACATTACAAATTATGAAAAAGCAATAGTTATGGCAAAAATTATTTTCTAGTTTCAAATTCATATTGAACTTTGAGCAAAATATTAATTTCATACTAAAGGGGAAAAAATTAAGCACCAGGTAATATTAAGAGGAGCAGGACTTATGTATCATGTTACATTTTTCTACCCTTATAATTTTATGTGAACATTTTGGAATGTTACTTAAATACAGTCTTTGAAAGAATTTAAACAAATTGCATAGAAACATGTGATAGATACTCCCTTCTACTGTACAAACAAGTTTCATCTCCTGAAGTATGTTCTTTGACATGCCTTCTGAATCAGGTATTCATCACACTGAAAATGTCTAGGTTATTGAAAAGAACAATTCTCTGAGGGTCATTACAACCTGGTCTCAGTTTAAGCACATCTTTGGTCTGAAAAAAGATGAATTAGTGTCTTCAAATATAATTTAAAGCAAACTGGACATTCAGTGTCAAACACCCACTGGATATTCAAAGTATCGGCTGTGACAGTTTGTGGGACAGATTCTTAGCTCATGTAGATTGATGAGAATACATTAACATCAGCAGAGTGACATTGATTTATGTTGCCTTTAAAATATGAACTGCATATCTTTGATTTCTTCTTTTGCATAGTCTGACTCCGTTACAAATATATTGAGGTGTCTGTCCATCACAACAGTAAATGAAGTAAAGGGAAACATGTTTGCATGTGTCTTTTCTGTGACAATTATAATGCTTTCACTTCACAGAAGTGTCCAGTAAATTACAAAAATGTTTCCCCTGAGCACAATAAGCAATAAATTTTACTAAGGAAGACCTTATATTCTAGCTACACACTACGTATCAATTAAACCCCAAATGCCAATCTGTAAGTAGCTGCTGAAATGAAGAATTAGGCATATGAAACGACAAGGTGAACAGAAGAGTGCCTCTGATTCGGTATTGGCAGGATTTATATACTAGCAAAAGTCCACTGGCTGCTTTAATATAGCTCATGGTATTACTATCGGTTTAAAGTATGAGCAGCACTTTCCCACAGTGCAACAAAACCCTTTGCTCTGCTTTCTGCCCCCTGAACAATGCAGCCTTTGTTTGCCAAAGTAGCAGATCCCAACACTTCTGAGCTTTTTAACCTTTCTTTGTGCTGGTGATTACATTTGCAATTCATGCCATGTGGATTGTGGATGCTATTTATAAATCCCTGGGGAAGAAAAAAAAAATGGGGAGGAAAGGTTAAAAAAAAAAAAATTAATCTGTTTAATTCCTCCTGAAAAAAGCCATACTGTCCAGTTTTTAATGCACATGAAAGTTTTCAAAACATGCTGAGCAGTTAGAGCAACAATGTCTCACATGTCTGCTTATGGATATACCTGCTGTGAGCATGAGAGAGGCGAGCTGTTCTGTAGTGCGGAGGTTGATACAGTTCCTGGAGCCCATTCTACCATTTGCATCTAGAACAGGACACCCAGAGCTATGATTTGCATATCGGGGATAACGTTTTTTGCAGATGTTTAGTGAACGGAGAATACGAACAGGAACCACCTAATCTTCACTGAACAGGAGTAACTTCTTTGTGACATCAAAATAAGTTGTTCCCATTCTTTGTAAAAGACAGACTTGAAGACAAAACAGAAGGAAAGAAAAGAAAAGGAAAATCTCTTTTTTCAGAGAACTAGTTAAATGTCTCGACCAGTTCTCCCACTTCTTGACTTCTGCAGTCCTTGTAATCTGACAAGGATGAGGGCATACCAGTCCTTTGTAACCTGTAAATCTTGAAAGCAGGTGGTTTTGAGAGATGTAACATTTTGTTGGCAAAGCAGCATCTCACAGAGGAATGGTGAGAGCCATATGCGTCTCACCAGGTTCTATTCTATAGTCATAATTCAATTTTTTTTCCTGTGATGCATGCAAATCTCTGTCAAGTAGTGTGATAGAGCTATCATACCCATGAGAAAGAACAGAAAATCAAGTTGGGCAGATCAAGCAGGATGAAGGAGCTTTTCAAACTGTTAGCTGAGTTTGTCCATTTTCAATTCCATTTTTAAAGACAGAATGTCAGATTCTATGAAAAGAAAAATAACGGAATTTAGCATAGAGGTGATGGCAAGGAGACTGAGATGTTTATCAACTTCTTTCTGTGCACAGTTTCAAGTGATCTGTGAGCCAAATGAGGAGATCCATGTTTCCTGAATTGTAAGTAAGACTTCTGCAGAAATCCTAGAGGTACTTCAAACTGAGAGACTCCTGGTAGGGACATGGAGCTGTTGAGCTGTATCAGTGCCAGAGCCATGCCCCTGAGGAACAGTGTAGCTCCATTGTGTAATGCATACAAAACCCATGGATGTTTGCATCTGAGCCAGGAACATTAAATATAACACAAGACTTGCAGCAGTAGTCTAGCCTTCTACAGCAACAAAATAGACAGACATATATATTAATCTAATTTTATCACTCTTCATCTGACAAAGACTGAAACAGGAACACAAAATAACCTCTCTTTTTTCTTGGAAGAACTCCCAGCTGACTATAGGTCTAAAGGAGAGAGGCTGGCTTAAACCAAATCCACTGAGAGGTAGGGATTTCTTACATTTCTCTTGCATTTAACTGAAGCCTAGACCAAAGAAAGTAATATTAAAGGTTATGTTTCATTCTGCTACAGTGGCATTTCTCAACTTAGGAGAACATGAATAAAGGTGGCCTGTTGAGATTTGACATGACAACCATTGTCATTTTGCTGACGTACAGCTTATAGAACAGATGTCCATTTATAGCACAGTACAAAATCTTTAATGCCTTTTAAAAGCAGAGCTTTTTAAAAATGCATTTCTCAAGGGATCCTTTTCTTTTTTTTCCAGAGACAAAAAGCTTCCATACTTTATGTCTGCAGCTACTGCTGCACAATGCCCTCTTTCCCACCCCTGGTGTGTTTATTCTCTGGGAAGTCACAAATGAATAATAATATCATTTTCTTTCAAGTTAATGGAACAACAAACAAATCCCAGACCTCTTGCTTTTTAGTAATGATTTTGGATTTCACAAAAGGTAATAATTAGCTTCAAGAAGGACAAAAAGTTTCTTGCAAGATCACCAAGTCAGTTCTTCACAATCTCAATGCTTTCATGATTTTTAAACCAGTAATATATAATTAAATAAATATTAAGTTAACATAAGTACAAAAGCTTAACTTACTTACACAGAGTGACAGAATAGTCTTAAATGCTACTTACAGATACTTCCAAAGTTTTCATTTCTTCTATGCAGTCTATTATATAAAGGTACATATATGGACAGATTTCATCATTACTCATTGTGAATAATTGTGTCTTTTTTCCCAGGTTTATCCAAGATGAGTAGTTCAAAACTTCCAGGCTTTCCAAGTACTAAATAGTTCTGAAGTCTGGCAAATTTCTTTCTTTCTTCTATTTTTGAAAGAGTAATTAAAAAAGCAAAGTCTCATATGTTAATCTCTCTTCAACCTTATTTAAGGATTTGCTTATGCCTCATTGACTTTAATATGATAGAAATGTGCATAAATCCTAGCATGTTCTTATATACTTTTCTGAATCATGGCCAAGATGGCAGAACAACCAAAGATAAAATCTGTTATTTCATATACATAGTCCTATATTTGATTCTCATATTCCAAGGACAATATGTCCTTTACTCCATACTGTTGGGGTCTACCACATCCTTCCTGGTCAATTGATCATCATGGGATTAAATAGAAAAGGGTGTGAGTTAATAATGCCAAACATATACATTAGCAGAAAATTTTAAAGGAATAAATGAAAGCCTTCAAATTCCAATTGACTCTAAATGGGATATAATTGGGGGTTTTATGCCTTAGAAAATATCCTCCATTATAATATTTCAGCTTACAAGCTAGAAGTGTCTGTGGTTTCTGGTGATTAGGAAAGCTGAAGCTTGTATTTTTTGAAGTGGAAAGGTATGGACAGTACTTATTCTGTTAAATAGTAATAGAGCTATCTCCCATTAAACTGTGGGAAACAGAAGCAACTAGGGCAAAACAAACAGATACAATTGGAATAGATATTACCCTTTTTATAAAACATTGGATAGTAAATCTTAGTTTGAAAAGCGCATAATGAAATTTTAAAACTATTTGGTTTCAATTCTTTTAAAATGGGACACTCCCATTACATTAAACATCTAAATATCTCAATACAGAACTTTGGGTTATCATTAGCTATTTGTTGCTGCAGCATTCATGTACTTTCTAAAAATACTTGTTTGTTAAATATTACATATCGCATCTTCAGAAATATTATTGGTACCACTGCTTTCCAGAAAGAGTGCAAATTACATCATAGATTTGGTTTAGGTAATATCATTCATAAAATCCAGAGGATGACACACATACTGTCTAGAAACCGATCCTCTTACTAACATTAATTCCTAGAACATGATATTTATTAAAATGCATAGACTCAATGGTGTCATGATCTCATGTTATATAGCAAGGCCTACATCATAAGCCTGCAAAAAGCTCTGCAAACCTGAAAAACTAATAAAAAAGACCTTGAGAGTACCATTAATCTCGTTTAACAAATGGAGAAATTAGAAAATAAAAGAAGATATTAAGTACCCACAGTCCATCTTTGCAGCCTAGAAGGATGTCCCCATTCTGTTAAATGGAAGGAAAATAACACTAAAAATGGGGGCGTGACTGGCACAGCCAGGCAACAACTCATACTGGAGCCATCTCTGTACTCTTAACAATGCCTCATTTTGACTGTATACTCAGATTTCATTTTCTTACATTTTTCATTGCAGGTAAAATATTTCTAATTTTTTTCCTTATTTAGGAAGATGCTTTCTAGCTTACAGGTGCTGTAAGCATCAGGAGCAGGAGCAGTTGCTAAACAAACTTTTTTTCATGAACAACAGAGTAAACAGCCTCATAAAATCCGCATGAGCTGTCAGTGCATGACTTTATGGTTACCTTGGGGCTGTAGCAATTAAAATATGGTATTTACTTAAAAAGAAAAATGTCAGGCTCTTTCAATTCTCAGATCTGTGAGTTGGTTTTGTGTTTTAACTACTCCTTTTTGCTATGGAGCCATCTAGGATCTGAATATTATTAAATTGAATATAATAAAAAAAAATATTACTTCATTTTATTGGGAAAGCTTTCTAAAGACTCCAGCAAGATGATGAGGATGTCTTTAGAAAGCCGGGGTGAACAAGTCAGAATAATATGGTCAACATGCTTGGAAAGATGTCTTATTCAAAACTGAGACTTTTTAAAGACTTGGCTTTTCCTTTGTATTAACTGGTTACAACTTCCTCAGCTGTTGAAAAATCTGGACTTGCAGTGTAGAGGGGAATGTTCTGTGATTTTGTCTTCTTGTTATTTTACCCCCTTCTCTTTCCAAGAATGAAAGCTCTGAATGAAGATTGGAAGATGTTTAATTGACCATCAAGTAGAAAAAAATAGGAGACCTTTTTTAATATTTAGCTAATCAATATTTAGCTCATCTTGCCCTGAAAGCATTTTGTTCGGATTTCATTTTAGAGACACATAAAGACAATGGAAGTACTGCTTACCTCTCTTCTTCCCCCAAGACTACTATTTAGTGTTGTGACGTTTATTCAACTTCTCTCAGACCAGCATTTAAAGACATTAAGTGAGAACAATCAAAAGGAAGTCTGTACACAATACTTTCCCAAATTTTCTAGCTTAGGAAATTGTTTGAAATTTAAAGACACTATCTATTTTGCAAAAGATGTTATCAAGCTCGTGAAAAAAGAGAGCAGCAAATTAAGATCGCAACTTAATCTAGCCATCATCCCAGCAGTTTAGAATTCATCTGGGACACTGAACCTAGAAGCTCTAGAACCTGATCTGGATAAGGGGAACATGGATCTGGCATATCCCTGCTAATGCTGGCTCTTCTGGGATGATGAATGTTTCTCAAGGTCTGGTCAGAAATTCTCTTCTTGAGAAGGTATTTCCTTACAAAATCATCACTGGATGAGCATGATCCAGCAAGAACTTCAGCTGCATTTAAAATTATTCCATTAAAAACATTCCAGACAGCTTTAAATTCGAGTTCATGCACACACACATGTGCAGTGCACATGAACAAAAAAATAATGAACCATCTGCTGAGGCAGGTTGCTTGCCCTGACATATTTTCACTGTGCTTTTAAGAGATAATGGCATGTATCTGCAATGTAATTTCTCATGGCAGTATTTACTTATATCTGTGAAATACTGTGCCACAGTTAGTTTTAGTAAGTCTTCCTGTTTATTTCAAGTTGTCAGGTAAATAGCTGCATAGGTTAAAAACTTAAAGACATGCTTCGTTACACAAAAATGGGTATTCAACACAGTAAAAAATTACAGATTATTAAAATCTGCCAGTAATAGATATAGCTATAGATGAAAAAAAAAGATATAAGCAGAGATATAAACAGATATATAGACCCAAGATTCATTCAATGAAATTTAATTTTTGAGCCTGGACAGTTAGATAATAGATCAGGAAAAGCCTACATGAAAAAGAAGGACTGATAATCAATCATTCAGGTGTAAAAGTGATTGTGTAATTCCAGATCATGACATTAATAATAAAACCTGGATTTATTGATTAATTAATAATTAATAATAACATGTTACTAATATATTAATGCAAATTAAATGCACAAAATGTATGCTCTGACATTCTGCAGACTGAGATATTGATGTCTGAATGACAGTCTGTGATAACCTCTGTATCCTAGACTTTCTGGATACAGAGCTTTCTGACTCCTCTGCAATTTATCTCTGTATGTTTACACACATTCAGGCAAAATCAGTGAGACTTTCAATGATTGGGTGATATCTACAAAGCTGCAAAATGAGTCAGGTAAAGCAAGGACCAGAATCTAGCTTTCTCTCAAGTGAATGTTGGACAACATTGGGATACCAGCTATCCTAAGTATCTCATACCTTCATAGGAAAATATGTTATTAAATGAAATTTTTCCATTAAAAAGCTTTTGCCTAATAAAACATGTCTGGCTCTAGTAATTACTACTAAAATAACAATTTAATGATGAACAGAGAATTTTCTGAGAAAAAAAACAGAATGGTAGAAAGGAACGAAATATCTTGTTCTACTCATTATAGTCAGAGAAATAACAAAATGTTTTAAACACAATTCAAATTTTGTTTTTAAGGAAAAAAAATCTCTTACAAGTTAGATTGTCTTTTATAATTGCTTAAAGAAAGAAATAGCTCTTGTTCAACTGCTACCTACATCCTATTTACAATATTTCTCCTGGTTAATAACATTTAAGGTCCTTTCCATACTACAATTTTGCCTTCCCGTGAGGCAACAAAATTTCTCATTTTTTTTACACAATATAGAGGTGACTGCTTTGTAGCCCGAACATATGTATCGGGTTTGTGTGGCAAGATTTGGGTAGTAGGCTATTACAGGGGTGGCTTCTGTGAGAAGCTGCTAGAAGCTTCCCCTATGTCCGACAGAGCCAATGCCAGCCGGCTCCAAGATGGACCCGCTGCCGGCCAAGGCCAAGCCCATCAGTGACGGTGGTAGTGCCTCTGGGAGAACAGATTTAAGAAGGGGAGAAAGTTGCAGGAGGCACTGAAACTGCAGCTGGAGAGAGGAGTGAGAATACATGAAAAAACCAGCCCCGCAGACCCCCAGGTCAGTGAAGAAGGAGGGGGAGGAGATGCTCCAGGCGCCGGAGCGGAGATTCCCCTGCGGCCCGTGGGGAAGACCCTGGTGAGGCAGGCTGTCCCCCTGCAGCCCAGGGAGGTCCACGGTGGAGCAGATATCCACCTGCAGCCCGGGGAGGACCCCACGCCGGAGCAGGTGGGTTCCCGAAGGAGGCTGTGACCCTGTGGGAAGCCCGCGCTGGAGTAGGTTCCTGGCAGGACCTGTGGATCTGTGGAGAGAGGAGCCCACCCTGGAGCAGGTTTTCTGGCAGAACTTGTGACCCCACAGGGGACCCACACTGGAGCAGTATGCTCCTGAAGGACTGCACACCGTGGAAGGGACTCACACTGGAGCAGTTTGTGAAGAACTGCAGCCTGTGGGAAGGACTCACATTGGAGAAGTTTGCAGAGGACTGTCTGCCTTGGGAGGGACCCCACACTGGAGCAGGAGGAGAGCGTGAGGAGTCCTGCCCCTGAGGAGGAAGGAGCGGCAGAGACAATGTGTGACGAACTGACCATAAACCCCCATTCCCCATCCCCCTGTGCCACTATGGGGAGGAGGTAGAGAAAATGAGGAGTCAAGCTGTGCCCGGGAAGAAAGGAGGGGTGGGGGCAAGGTGTTTTGAGATTTGCCTTTGTTTCTTATTACCCTACTGTGGTTGATTGGCAATAAATTATGTTAATTTTCTCCAAGTGGAGTCTGTTCTGCCTGTGACAGTAATTGGTGAGTGATCTCTCCTGTCCTTATCTCGACCCACAAGCCCTTTGTTATATTTTCTCTCCCCTGTCCAGCTGAGGGGGGGGTGGGGAGTGATAGAGCAGCTTTGGTGGGCAGCTGGCATCCAGCCAGGGTCAACCCACCACAACATAGACGGAAGAGGAATGATTTCAGTCTGCTGTTTGGGGAGACACCTGAAAAAGTCATCATGTGTGATGGGCCTGGAAGCTGAACTTAGTACCTAGCTTCGAGGGTTTTTTTCTGAAGAAGAGAAAACAGCTGCCAATTTCTCCAATTCCTGCAACTATGAGAGTCAGGAGCTCTGTTCAAAAGAAGAATCATGAGAGGAGCCAAAAGTCCAAGCCAGTGTAGAACTACATTCCTCATGAAGATGGCCTCAGGTCTTTGAAAATTCTTGCATTATTGTAGATCTAGGAGAATCCAGCATGTATGGAAAGCAGATTCATATCTTACATGGGGAGAAAGAAAGTATATCAGACTAGCATAGCAGGGCAGGACCTCATCACAGAATTTTTTCATAGGTTTCCATTTTACACAGTATTTCTAAGTAATTTGGGATAATTCAACCCTCAGTGTACACTGTAGTATACAATGCCTGTGACACAAAGTGTTTTCAAACATCCTCAGAAGACTTTTGAAGCAATTTATGTAAGATTTTTCTTTTTCTTTTTTTCCTTTTTATTTTCCTTTTGCGATATCAGAAGTAAATGCTCTTTACTTCTCACATTTTTTCATTAATTAGCTGGCTGATGGGCTATGGCCAGTTCCACAGCTCACTGAGCAGCCTAATATTAATATCATGTAGCTTTGTCACTTTACCCAAATGCTATATAGATTCTACTGTATAAATAAACAGCAGCTCAGCAATAAGAAAGCCGCCTCTAGGTCTTTTTGCTGGTGTTTTTTGGGGGAAGGGAGGTCATTAGGGATGTTTTATGTGTGCTAAAGACAGAGGAATAAAAAAAAAGAAGATGGACTGGTGACTCCTGTATGTGAAAGCAGTTTTGCAACCAAGCAAATAGAATCAAATGGCTGGATTAGAAACATTTGTAGTTTACATGAACAGAAAAATACTAATGAAAATACAAAGAAAGATTTTTTATTGTGGGGCATATTTCTGGAGAAAATGTGAACAAAGCTGTAGCTAATGCTGAGTTTCAAGCCACTCTTTGCAAGACAGATACTGACAAACTGGAGCAAGTATAATGAAAAGAGCAACCAAGATGATTGGGGCTGTGCCACATAACATATGGGCAGAGACTAAGGGAGCTCCATTTGTTTAGGTGGAAGAAGAAAAGGCTGAAGAGGGGGATCTAATTGCAGTCTCCAAGTACTTAATGGGATGTTACAAGAAAAAAAGATGGAGCCAGACTCTTTGCAGGTACTCAGTGAAAGAATTAGAGGCAATGGACACAAGTTTTAGTAAGGTAAATTCTGATTGCATAGAAGGAAAAAAACCTAAAATTCATAATGACACCTGCCTGGACAGGCTGCAGAGCCTTTGTCTTTGGAAATATTCAAAACTTAACTGGAAATGGTCCTGAGCAACCTGATATAACTTTGAAGCTAGTCTTGCTTTGAATGGGTCACCTGGGGTCTAAATGATTTCCAGAGGTCTCTCTTCTAGCATAAATTATTCTATGATTCTATAAAATAAGAGAGATGTAGTTCTTTGGATTGGGGTATTTTTTTTTCTTTTTTTTTTTTTTTCTTAAAAATAACTAATCACATACAATCTGAGAAAATCCTCATTTTAAGTTTGAGGAAGAATGGAAAAAAGTAAGTATCAATTTCCACCCACATGACCAGTTGGGTGGGGATGTCTTTGTACAAGGTCGTTACTTGCCATTGAGCTTGGTATGGCTTTGAACTTCCTGATCCTGTGGGAAAAGGGCACTTGGTGAGCAGCCTGTGTCTGAGTAGCTATGACTGAGCCCACAGGGACCACCTATATTTCCTGACTAAAGTTTAATGAAACAAGACTTTGCCACTAACAGGACCATTGACTTTGAAAGGCTCTGTTCAGGATCTGGGGTTGTTGGAGCTGTAGAACAGAAACTCCCCCATGGAAAAGTGGAAGTGGGAAGAGACTCCATTATCTGTTTGGAAAGCTCAAAAGAACATAATACCATAGTCAGTGCAGACACCTAGAAGTAGGTGGACACTGGTCCAAAATAGCAAGCACAAAGACCTGAGACCAGTGTTCATACAGGTGATGAGAACACTGAGACTGTAATCACCAGCTTTTCCCCAGTCTGTAACTTATTTCAGGAATAAAGTGTAATTCTGTGTTTATTTCACAGTCAATTTCTTCCTTTCTTGCCTGAAGGGAACATGTTAAGCCACCGGAACTTTGGAAATATTATAGATCTTGACAGTCCACTGCTCTAAAGAGTGTAGATACATCACACACACACACACATATATGTAGTGCATATATAGTGTGTATATATATGTATATTAAGTATATATATGTCTATATGGTGGACTATGCTGAAAAGATTGAGGTGTAAGAGCAATCCTCAGCACATTAATGGACACAAATGTCATAAAAGCACACTATCCCATTCTCTGACAGCCTAATTGCAGGATAATTTTTGTCCAGAAAGCATGGCTAGACTGAGACATGCTTCCCAGACAACAGAGAGCTCTCACCTGCTGTAATTTGTTATTATTAGGAGAGAGAAAGTCCATAGTGAATAGCAAGGCAGGGTAACTACTTTACCAGTAATAAACCGATACACTAATCAGCTAAAGTTTTGTTGTACTATTTTTGTATTTGTGACTAGACAGATCACCCTGATCAAGTTTTCTTCAATTCACCCACTGTTTTGCATATTTCTTTTTTTATTTCTGAATTTTGGCCAGTACAATTCATCTTGTTTCTATATTTGATTTACAAATCAGGAGTTTGCAAATCACAACCAGGGGATTACAGCCATATGTAAACCCCATGGCGAGGACTTAGAAAGCCAGAACTTTCTGTTGTACTTATAGAGAAGAAAAGGCACATTCTTAATCACTCTGAAGGATATACACACACAGATGTCAAGATTTCAATAAAAAGGGGAGTTTCTGTGAACCAAGGACATCGGTGAATATTAGAATTAGTGAAGACTTATTCCCTGTGGATCAAGAAAATATTGATATGCACAATTTCAGTCACATGAAGAGAACTCAGAAACTACTTGAAGAGACAGTGCCCATTATTTAAAGACATTTTATCTTGAAATAGTTCCAGACTGCACAGTAGCGTACAAAGATCACTTCACTAATAGTTCAGGATTTGTTTACAGGGTCTTCTGCAAACAGTTGTTTTCTGAAAAGATACTGTGAAGGTCAATGTAAGCTCTTTGGCACAAATTTGGTGAATATTTTACTCACGTGTACAGTTTCTCATTCAAAATGAGCTAACGCACAAGTTAAAACAGAAGATAATGACAGAGACTATGTCCATTTCTAAACTGATTTCGGAATGTGGCCCACTCTGGGGTTCATTGTTATAACCTAGACAGAGGCATGGTCATTGTTCACCAGGAGCACCACCCAGGACTGCATTTCTTTTCTATTAAAGCAAGGGAGACCGGTGTGCAACAGCATGCCCAGATCACAGCACAACCTGAAATTCTTTTGCAACCCAGTACAGAGGTTAAGTTAGAACATGTTCCTTATATAGACCTGTATAAACCTGGAATTAGAATAGGAATCCCTATCTCCTATTTTCTTGTCAAGATGCAAGGAACTGGCTATTTCTCTGAGTTGTAGCTTGCGAGAAAGTTCTGTGATTCTCTGAATATTTGTGACAAAAAAAAGCATTTGGAAGATTTTTGAGTGGGACATTGAGACAATCCTTGGTAATCTGAGATTTTCTGGCCAAAATGGACACCTGATTATTTTCTACCAGATTTTTCTAACCCCAGACATCCTATTGCACCAATGAACTTGCTTAACAGCTTGTTTCATGATAGCAAGCGTAACTTCCTAATGATATATAGAATGTCCCTTCCTCCCACCCTCTTCAGCAAAAGAACAGTCTGAATAATATCACCACTACTTGGAATAGTCTAACAGTGGTGAGCAGAAGGGGAAGAAACTCTCCTCATTAGGCAATATACCAGGCAGTCTGGCCTTGAACTACCACACTGCCTTTTTCAGTTGTACTCTGATGTGTGTATCATAAACTTCTTGGTCATACACCAACACAAAGAGCTCTCCATGTCTATAGCAAATCTGAGGATGCTACGTTAACTAGTCTGTTGATATAGATGCCACACTAATGACTCTGAAGTGACTGCATGATAAAATCTGCCTTTAAAATAGTCTTTCAGTATCTTTTAACTTGTGTTATCTTTCCTGTGACCTCTTTTCCTCACTGTCAGGATTTGGTGTATTTTGCCCTATCATTACCATTATATTGGTTTTTACTTACTCATGTTTACATTTACTGAGTGTTGCATAGATTTTCTTTTGGTTTTGGTGGTATAAATGATAATATGTTATTATTCTTCCCATGCTCATGAAATGGCACAAGAGTTGTGAACTATAGCTGTAGCTGATGATTAAGAAAAGCCAATCAAAGTGGGGAAAGGACAGGAAGGTTATGCCTGAATTATCCAACTCTGATGTTTCATTCTGGGTTCCTTCATCTGAAGAGTTTATGCAATGACTCTGCAGAAGTGGACCTGATTGGATTTGTGATACAGTAAAGTAAGCAGTGAAACTTAACTGGAGAAGTACTATCACAAAGATGATTTTATGACACCCTATTAGGCAGAGCAAGATGGTGTAGAACTCATATCACAGTTTCTTAACCCGGTGTATGATGTCATTAACTTAGATGGAAAAGCTGTTCTTCTGATTTTAAAGAGTTTTGAATGCATGAAGCTATAGCTATAAAATAACCTGAGGATAAAGAAGGAAACAAATTATTACTAGGTATGTCTGTTACATGTGAGAAATAGTAGAAAAAGCAGTAAAAAATGCCCACAGTGCCTAGTCACAGAGATAGGCTTGGAGTAGTAGAAGCAGAAATAGGTTTGGAGTATGACTGCCCATGTATGGAAGAATGTGCCTGAGCTGCCATTTAGCTGTCAGCCTCTCTGGAGTATTGGTACCAAAGCAGGCTTTGAGTCCACCATTAGTTCTGACAGGAAGTCTGAAGGAGAAAACTGATGGGCGGCCATGTGAGAAGTCCAGCGGAGCAGCAGAGAGCACAGACTGAGAAATCAGCATCAATTCACAAAGTTCCTTTAGACTGAAGCTGAAGTTAAAAAGAAGTGGAGCTCTGGCTCACTTTTTGAGAAGAGCTGACCTTGTGCCCAGAGAAGGAGCCAGGCAAAGTTTTGGTAGATGAGGGGCAGCTCTTCCCACTCTTCCTCCCTTTTACTTTTAAGCTCAGTCAAAAATGTGACTTCCTGGGTTTAGGGAGTATAATACCACTTAGCAAAAGACATCGATGTCTTAGAAAAAGTATTGGTGCTTTTTGGAATCCCACTTCACCACAACAACAGCACTTTTGGGAGTGTCTTGAGATGTCTGCTCTCGGAATCAAGACATCCAGAAACACCATAAATAAAATGCAGCTATCTCAAAATATTACCAGGAGAGCATTTTTAACTAGACAGATTTTATAGGGATGAGTTTGTTCATTGGTGGCTCCTGTGTCATTTATTTTCAGGGCAGATGCCATTTCTTCCATATATCTTGTTGTCTAATACCCTAGCAGAGCAAACATAGAGTATTTAGCAATGCAATGTTACAATTAACTTGCAATTATTAAAACAACTGATTTGTCTCTGATGTGAATCTTCCTAGGGAAGAAATTGTAATCAAGCAGCACCATATGGACAACAGAGATTTGGATCAAACAGAAAAGAGAGACTGAGTAACGAGAAGTGATGAGTGTAAGTTATTGTTATGCTGGAAAGTGGATACAAATTTACTCATGTGTCTAAAGATGCTGAAGCTGGGGAACCTTCAGTACAAAAAAAATTAATTAATAACACAGAAAGAATAACAGGACTCACATTTCTCTAAACTTTTGCAAACACAGACCAAAAGCAGTAACTTTTCTACCTTTTACATCTCAGGGGAGTTCTAATTTTTGCTGTATAAAGTGTCAGTACTGTTTTTAGAACTTATTACAAAACACTAGACATTGAAAATGTAGTGGTGAAATCAGCAGCAAGCAAAAGGTAGCTTGTTGCTTAGTATTAATAAACAAATTGCATTTTGGTTATGTTATAGGCATTGATGCAGCCCTAGGGCAGCTGCCAATCAAGTCATGTTTTGTGTCTCTTAGTTCCTTCCTATTAAAAACAATCAAGGTTACCATGGAAACTGCAATTTTATCACATGGTACTTTTGCAGTCTTTCAGCTACAGAACATGCTATTAAAGAAAAATTTCCAAATGCTGTGTACGTCTGTATTTCTTAATATTTTGAACAAAAATATTTTTGACTCACAGTCAAACTGTGCCTATTAGGCATATTTTATTCTTGCTTTTAGGAATATCCAATAAAGACTGTATTAATGAATGTATAAGAACTTATTCACTCCTGAAATCTTCCACTGTACATAATAAAATGGAAAAAAACCCTCACCCTTTATAGTTGTGATAAAAATATAACTATTTTAGTTCACAACATGTAAATTTATTGCATTTTAAATATACTTCTACTTTGTCTTCTATTTCATTCACCTCAAACTAGATGGATAATAGTTTAAATTATTATGATTTTTATCATTATATTTTTGAAAAGAATGCTAAATGTTTTATTCAAATTCATTATTACTATACATTTAATTGGTGTTCATGGTTATCCTCTTTTCAGGCATATAAGAGCAAAAAGAGTTTTGCTCTTTGGATTCAAGTTTGGGAAAATCATTGCTGTTCTTGATCATCAGAATGTATATTTACAAATACATGAAGCATAGTTACAGTTTGATTCTTTCAGGTGTATGAAGTGTATGTAAAGGTATATAAACCTCATTAATGCCAGGGTTTTACAATTATTTGGTGGAATGAGTAACCCAGCCAAAATCCAAAGTGCTACTCCAGCTTGGGAGAACACTACTGAGAAGAAGACACCCAGCACAACAAATTAATAAACTGTGATATGAGTTCTACACCATCTTGCTCTGCCTAATAGGGTGTCATAAAATCATCTTTGTCATAGCACTTCTCCCATTAAGTCACACAAATTGTGTTGCTTTTGCTGTCCCACAAAGGCAACAGCAGGATTTCTTCTAAGTCAGCTGATACTTATGTTTTGTCATGAGAGTCTATCAAGTTCATAAGCACAGGTTTATAAATCTGGATTGGGTATCTGTTTCAGAATAGATTGCTCATGTAGAAGTATGTTTATGAAAGTAAGAGAACATAATGAAATTTCTTACTTTAGAACCAGTAGGTTTACTAATTTGTTGAAGCAGTGAGCAGGTGCTTTTGTGAAATTAACTCTCAGGTTTTTCCAACGACAAGAAACAAAAGAAACAAAAATAGCATGATTAAGCAGGTGGGCTGAACATATAGAGGTAAGCTATGAAAGGAAAGAAGCACTAGCACAGTAAATATATTAATAGCGAATTCTGGCCTAATCTTGCAATTCCACACTTTTTGAATTTGCAGGCATCCTGCCACTTTTTGCCCCATGGAGCTTGCATTCTTACTCTCCAGCCTACTGTATATAATAATTTGTCCCATAGGACAGCATAGTCTTCTCATAAACACATCATTTATATTTCAGTGGGAATGACATTTACCTCAATTACAGTTCTACTTTTATTATTAGCCATAGTTATTTATTGGATGCCAGTGTTAAAGGGCAGTAAAAAATGCATAGCATTAGTGATTTGATTTGAGACAATGTTTTAAGTGCTTGCCTTTATTTGTATACATTGCAGTTGTGGTGACTGAATAGTGATAAATAACGATAAACTACAAACTCAAATTAAAACCAACAGTGTCGTGGAGTAAATGACCCTTTAACATAGCTGAGAAATGCTGAGATGGACTAAACAGTCTGCCTTGTTCATTTCAAAGGTGTTAGCACCTTAATATGCAAGGGAAACCATACCGCATCACATCCTTCTTTCCTGTTCGAGTCAGAACTGCTGGATAATGATCAGATGAGGCAGGTTCAGAGCAAGTCCCCATTACTAAATTAGTCAAAATTAATTACAAGGCAGGCATGGCCTATGTAAATTAGGGAAACCATTTTTTTTTTCACAGATATGCTTAAGCTGGTTCACTGCATCATTCTCTATCACACTGCAAGCTTACATATCCGACTTTGAATAGCTTCTGCTATCAGGACTAGTGAAGACAGAAACCCCCACAGACTTGTTAATCCATATTTTCTTTATGGGGACCCCAGGACTAGTGCTGACTTTCCCCATCCTCGCTTGCTCTGGAGGCCCAGAGCATTGCAAACAGGCAGTTCTAACAGAGCCCGACAGAAATATTTCTCATAGCACTCTAACTGCTGATTATTTCTATAACTTAGGCTGGTCAGCTTTTGACAGTTCCTCATTTACTGTGTAGAGTGTAATCTGGTCCCTAGTATCAGTTGGGTACCCCTCCTGAGGTCTGTTTCTCGCTGGCTTGCAATGCCTGCAGAACAGCGCCTGGTACAGCTCCTGCAACTGCACTGCCCTAGCTGCAGTTGTGGGCAATGTGATCAGACAAGAAAATTTAGCTGAAGTGTTTTCTTTTCCAAAGCACTGCTTTACTCTCTCTTTCTCATGCCTCACCTCCACGCTTGCTTAATGTACTCTTCCTCCATCTTTATGCTGTGCAGCTTTTTCACTAACATTGCATGGATATTGTTTAAATGGGTTCAGCAAGTAGTTGTTTTCATGGGGCTACCTTTGTTCCCTTTGCTGACACCTTTTCTACAAGAGCAGCAGACTGTATTGCTGCTGCCACTGCTTGAATCTGAGAAACAATTTCACAGTGAGGATTTGCTTCTTTTTCTCTACAAGCTGCTTGACAGTGATGCATGAGGAGACTACTGTGAGCAAGTGTTGGCCTCCTCCCTCTCCCTACTGACACAGCTATTACTCCTAGCTTTGTCACAGCTTATAGAAGATCACACCAGAGCTGAGGATTTTGCTTTGGTGACCGCTGTTTCTCCCTGATACTCTGCTTTAAGTGCAATCATTGAACCCCACTTTCCTGTGGTAGCGTCATTCCTTTCTTTCCATTTTCTCATAAATAACCATTCCATCTTCTGCTTGGATGGTTACGTACATGAGGTCTCCTTATGGTTATATACATAAGCAGAAATGGAAGAAAAGCAGAAACACAAGCATTTTACCCTGACAACAAGGGAACAGCCTGTTCTTCACATGTTTTGCCTGTCTTATGACAAGTAACATTCTGCTTTAACTTGTAGCTAAGCAGGAAATGGGTTTTTAGTCTGATGAAGTCAGTGTGAGCCCAGATACCTGAGGTTACAATTGCTCTTCATTTAAACGTAATACTGAGCCAGGAGAAGAATGACAATAGAAATGCCGTCAATAAGAAGAGGGAGAAGAAAATAAAGTTACCAAACTTGGCACTGGGAAAATGCCTTCTTTGGCTGGCTCTGCCTCACATTTCCTGTCTGATGCTGGGCAAGTCACTCACTGAGGAATCAGCTGCAACAGTGACAAGCTGATATTTCACCAGATGGGAATAAAGTTGGAGCAGAAAGGGACAAGTAGAGGATACAGTGTATTTATGATTTCTTACTGATAGAAAATTTTATATCAAAATTCTTTACACTGTAGAAGTTGGTTTCAACCGAAATTCCTTCTTCTAGATAGAAAATTATGCATCCCAGAGAAAATTATCTGTATTTTTTTAATAGAAAAGTAGCTCTAGAAAGCTCTATTTTTTATAACAAAACTTTTTTCTCAATAAAACAACGTGAAAATAAATATTCTCACAGAAATATACTCCATTTTTGGTCAGGATCTCATGACTTTCCCCTCTCTCTTCCCTCATTTTTATCTCTTCCTCCTCCTTTCCTACCTTTGATCTCTAGGCTGAAGGCCTCCTGACCACCCCTGGACAGGGAAGAAGTCTTCCTGTCTTTCACATGGCAGTGAGAAAAAGAATGGATAATGAATATGAGGGTGACATTTTTATAGAGAAAGAGATGAGAGAGCACTTACTGGCTCTAGCACATGGGAATTTTTCTTTGATTTGTAGTTTCCCACAGGTCTTTGTACCCCATAGCTATGCATATCAAGTGAGACTTAACTTCAGACAGAAAATCTACATTATAATTATGGAGAATCTGTGCAAAAAAAGATGGTGGAAAATGGCAGTTGAATAACAACTAAGGTAAGGTATCTAAATCCCTTAACCTCCTCTAAAGTCTGGCTATGTGTTAAATACACATTTAGAAGTTAGGCAGACAGATAGATACGGCTATTTTGCCGTTACTGCTTATTTAGCCTTTGACCTTTGATAATGGACATGACTGTTTGAGATAATGGAGTACATCAGACAAAAAAAGTGATTCTATATTTGAGTACATCCAGGATCAAGATAAAATATATTGAACACCATAATATAGTCCAGCCAGTTTTTTCATTGTCGGAGTTATACCATTTTATTTTTCTCCAAGCATCTGCTGCATCAGCAAGCAAAACTATAGTAGATCTATGGTTTGACTGAGAGTAAATCCCAATAAATTTCTTTATGCTGGGGAAATGAATATTAATATCACTATATAAACCAAAAAACAGCAAGCAAGAAGCAGAGTCCAGAGTAGAGCCAAATTTTTTACAGCCCTTGGGCAGTGATACTTAGTCCAGTGCGCTCAGTCACATGCCTGAGTTTTAACTCTTTTATTCCTCTGTCAAGGTGAGTCACACCTTGGTGTCTCAAATAGAGTGGGGTTTTTTTTTACTATAACTATGGGCCAGAAAGCACTGACCTGAAGCAAACACAGAATGGATCAGAGGCTATAAGGGCTTAGCAATCCACAACAAAGACATTTCTCACAATATTTGAAACATTAGCTGAGGAATGGTGCAAGGAATCATCTGGAAATATTTCCTGTTGGAACAGAAAAAAATCACACGTGGAAATATTTCCTTACACAAGCACAAGCAGGTTTTGTGGTGCGGAAGTCTGAGGCAATCTCTACTCAGACCTCTATACGCAAATCACCCCACACAACAGAGGATAAAATATCACAAAATCTCTTCTGCTTTCTCCCTCTCTTTAAAACAAACAAGCAAACAGGCCCATCTGCTGCCTTTTGTTGATGGTGAAGAACCCTTAAGGCAGCTGAGAGTAGAATATTTGCCTTCATCATTGGGTAGGATTCTATTCACATATTTACAGTGCAGTCAAAATTAAATACAAGAATGCAAAAGGAGTACTAGCCAGCTTGAATTTCATCTACATAAGAGGGTGTAAAAGTGGTGCTTGAAAGAGCAGTACTCTAGGGAGGCTGAAACTGGAAAGTTATCCACAAATATAAGTGAATAGGTTTACTGTACCAATCAAGCATGCTGGCAACGAGGACCACCTGCCAGAATAATCTGTCTCTGAGACTCACTTAAGGAACTAAATCACCTGCTTAAAGTTTTATTTAAGTGAAATGGCCTAGAAAAGCAAACACAGTGTAGCTTGTCAGCAGGTCCTCAAGGGAGGGGCCATTTGTTGCTTGCCCAACTCACCAGACTATATGAGCACTACATTTTCACTTAGTCTGAACAACTGAATTTTGTGTTGGGTAGTAATCTTCCCCTCCTACATGTACCCACACAGAGTGGCTTATGAGGCATGCAAAAAGAATTACGATTTTGGTCATAGGTATATTTAGTGTGGAAAAACAGGCACTGTTGTGATAGCTATCCATGCACCTAAAGGTACCTCTAACCCATAGAAGTAGGTGAAGCAGAAGTATTCTGATGTTTTTGTAGTTTAGTTTTGTGCTCTCTTGAATGACCTTTACACCAAACCAGTGTTTTAAGATTACCATACTTATTACAGTAGTGTTTACACACTCCAGGTAGGAGTTTCACTCAGTCAGGTACAGGTACATAATATGGAATAGTTCCTGTTCTTGAAAATTCAGACAGGGAATGAGGTATTATTAAAAAAGTATGATTAGTTTCATTTTATAGATAGAAAACAGAAAACAGAAACTTCAGTGTCTTACCTAAATCAACATAACAAGTTGTAGCCCTTCTAGGAAATAGTCATTTTTAGTTTCACTCTAATAACTTACAGAAAGATTGCTCTTTCTCTAATTTATGACTGTTGTAGAAAAATAGCTGACTTTAGGCATTAATCTGAGACCATGTGAAAAAGTCAGCAGTCACTTAGAAATTATTAAAAAATGTGACTGATTTCTTTTTTTTCTAGTGTATGCATTTACATCATAAGACATTTGGGGTGCAAAATCCCTGTACTGTCATGTGCCCTAAAATTTCACAGTCCTCATTCCAGGTTCTCTCACTGAAAACTTTTTGTATCACTTGGCACCTGTATTAAGAGCTCACTGAAGAAAGGCTTCAAGCAGTGCTTTATGTCTTGTACAGCCCTGCTTATAACTATTCACTTTGTTCTGAGACCCAGATTCTGTCATTCTTACTCACAGTGAATTTTCACTTTACTCCATGAATTGCTCCATTGGTTCTAATGTGGGTTTGCATGCTTTGAGGTAAACGATTGAAAGTAACAGAATTAAGCTCAGTATCTTTTGGGCTTCACTAATTTCAGAAATGGTGAAGGTACCATTACTATCTTCTTCCATCACTCTCTGGGTCAAAGCAGACAGCCATAAGAGAAAAGCCATTCTTTTTTTCCCAAATTTATTTATCAACACAGTGCTATTTCAGGCATGCATAGGTCTTGATTTAATTTTTCTGTATATCTAAGCCCTGTGTTTTGGGGGCATTGTTTGGTCAGGAAAGGAAGGACCTGAAGTCAAGATAAGTCTTTTGCTTAAAGTATATTGTCTTCTATGTCACAGAGGTGGGTAGAATAGAAGATGCTTATTTTTTAATGAGGTCTTTAAAAAGCCATCACTGTTTGCTTTTTTTCCACTTAATTTTCCCTCAAAATGAAATAAAATAAATAAGCAGCCCCCATTAAAATTGCATTTACTGACTGAAATGAGAACAACATTGTGATGTAACATGTTATTTACAAAGATCTCTGGGTGGCCACAGAAGAATAGCAATGTAACAACCAATTAAAATTAAATCCTGTATACTATCCAAACCTGCCCCCCAAAAAAAAAAGAAAAAAAAAGAAGAAAAAAGAAAAAAAGGTCAGACAATTAGATCTAACAGGGCTTTCAGCATTGTAAGGCTAGATGGTTTATATAAAAATAATGGTACCGTGTCAAACACATTTAGAGTCTCTGAATGCACACAAAAGGCTATTCTGACATTTTTAAGTTCCCATTTTTAAAGTGTAACTTCCATCATTTGTTGCTAACTTGAAGTTCATAGTTCATGACAGATAGACAGACCTTTCCCTAAGAGAAAGAAAACTACATGCAGGATACATAAGTATGTGAGCAGACATGTATATATCACACAGAAGACAAAAAATAAAACAATTCCTCTGGCATTGACTAAAACTGACAGCACTGTACAGCCTCTTTAATGTCTAGGGAAATTATTCCTGGAGTAACTCAGTGAGCTGTGATAGCTTGTATGCAATGATCTTCAGAAAACAAGTGGCAATGTTGCTTGTTTTCCAGAAGAGTCCAGGATCTTCTCAAAAAATGTTTGGTGTCATTAATATGAAAAGTGTAAAATGATAACCGAGCCTATTCTTTTTTGGATGAGTGAGTGCTGTGGTGTGTAAAAGCCCAGTGAATGACAACTACACCAAAAGAACAAAACATGAGACATGATTATCTGAAGTAGAAATTACCCAGAAATTGTGGCCAAGTCAGAGGGAGCTGAGAGTGTTCAGAGCTCAGGAAAATCCATCCTTTTCTTTGACTCTTAATGCCTCAGTACTACAAATTTACTGTATAAAGTCATGGTTGATACTAATCACACATATATTATAGTTTTACTTTGTAGGCAGTTTGCAAAGCAAGAGAAAACTCTAAATAAGGGTTCCAGTTTCTTTTTTTTATTTATTATCCAGGATTACCTTTAGAATTACAAGGCTTCTGCCTTAGATATCTGCTGGAACAATAACCATTAAGTTGACGAAAAAGGAAAATTTCCTGTCTATATTCCCTACACACAAAGTAATACAGCTGATGGCACAAAAGATATGCACTATAAAATTCTTAGGGCCCCTAGATGGCAGTCAATAGAGGGAATAGAAATGACTTGTCCCTTCAGCTTCAGAAAATGAGTAGCAGGGATACCTCTGTGAATCTCTCTTGGGACACCATGCTAGTGATTCCTTAATTCCATGTCTTCAGAGTAGCTTATTTCCTTCACTTTGTTGTGTATTTTTGTGAATACCTGCCTAGTGCTACCACTATTGTCATTTCTATAAGTCTGCATGATAACATACATGTTTACTGTTATACCAGAATGTACATTTGTAAATGAAGTAATTGCAACCGATGAAATTGGGGGATTCAAAGGAATTGTTGTTGCACAGGACTGTCCATGTTTGCCATGTTCTGCAAAATGCATGTCACACAGATGTGCACTGGAGAGCAGACAGTGGATTTATGTGAATTTACTGGCAATATCCTTCTGGGAAGGATGGGGTCCCTGGGCCTGCCAAGACACCCAAGATGCAGGGACTCAGACAGAACTGCACAAACTGCCAGCACTTAGAGAAGGCCCTTTCTCTCCATCACACCCCTCAGACCTAGCTAATTCTTAATCCCTTTACTCTAAATCTGTGCTGGGGTCAGATCTCCCTCTTTCTGAATAAGTGTGGAAATAATTTCAAGTCCTGTACATTCTTATCAGTCAGAGATATGAATTCCACCTTAAGTACACATAACCAGAAAGCATGTTTATAGCCCTGACATGGATTTTTAGGGCCCCTGTAGAAAGAAATGCAGAGTTCAGTGATCTTTACTCACTCCTATTCACATGCATAAAGAAATTTCTTTGTCCCATAAAACTTAATCTTTAGCTAAAGTACTGAATCTGAATTATTTAAATTGGACCGTGTTATAAAGCATTTCAGAGTATAGGCGCTAGTGCCTCTTTCTCATGTCTTTTATATTAAATGAGCTGTTGTGATCAAGTTCTAACTTCTGCTAAGCATAAAACGTGATTTGATATTTAAACTGAGTAATAGCAATTTAATTTTCAGTCTCTGGGAAAGCAAAGATTCCAACAAGTTCAGTGTGTTCTGTGAGTTATCAGAAAAAGATGTTTTTTAAATTAGTATCTTTGCTTGGGATCTGAAAAGAATCCCTTTCATTTGTTAGTCTGCATGAAAATTAGTTTGACTCTTTTGTTTAACTTCTGGCCTGTTGGGCTGAATGCCTTGCATTAAGTTTGAATATCCTTGAGCCAGATTCCAAGGTCCTTATCAAAGATCCAGCTCAAAAATATTTTAATCAATTGGGTGCTTCTAAATTGAAACAGTGGAAATTTGTGAGAGTTAAGATCAAGTGAAAATGGGAGGAATTTAAACAGCTGGGTTCAGTCCTGCTCCCATGCTGAAATAATTGATTCAACTGGGAACAGGACTGAATAACTGTTAAAAGCTTACACTACAACAAGGCTGCTACAGTTAAAGGCAGGAATGACGGATTCTCTTTAACAAGTGAAAGAAACTAACAACATTTGGTTCTCTTATTTAATCAACTATATTTGGTTTCTTTGCTATAAGGAAAATATTATAGTTTGGTGTATCTAATATTTTCCTAGGTAGTTTTTTTTTTTGAGTAAATCTTTTGTGCACCGTTTTTAATATCTTATACAGAAGTACAGCCCATTATTAGGGCTAATTCAAGTGGATCTCAGTGTGGTCCATACTCAGGAAAAAACACAGAATTTCATGTACATACTCTCAAATGTCATGACGTATTCAGACAATTTTCTGGAGAAAAGTCTAGCTTTTGACAGTCTTTGAAAAGATCTCTTTCCCAATCTGGTGCAAAAATAATTGTTATACTGTAACTCTTTTCCCCCATATAGATATGTATGATTTCTATTACAAAGCCTAGAGAGAAAAAGGTGCAGCTATTGGATTGCCAGTTCTGGCCTGAAGAGGTCCATTTTAATTTCCCTAATGACTCTTATATTTTCACTGCTGTTCTAGGCAGGACTCTGTCCAGAAACTATCGTAGATTCTTTTGTCTTATTGTTATCTATTGATTTTACTGGGAATTAAATACCTTACAAGCTCTTGGCTTTGGTTTTTCTGGGAGAGTTTCATCTACTGTCAGCCATCTTGTCAGGCATCTAATCTGAATTGACTGATTTAGATTTGGGCTTCTTCTAGTCTACTGAGAGAGAAAAGCACTTCCTCATTATCCCAAAATAGGTATATGGAATATAAACTGCTCTCTGGAAGGAATATCCTTCTATCTCGATGTGTTACAGAGGAAGGCTAAATGATTAACTTAGACTCAGTGGTTAACTATTTGACAATTAGCTACGTGTGGTGAAACAAACCAGCTCTATCCCTATACCCATTTATTGAATAGGAACAGTACCTAAAAATCTCACTAAGCATTTAAGATTCATCTCTCATTAACAAACACATTTCTCGTGAAGACCTCATGGAGCAGATTAAATTTTTGAAACATACAAGCAGAAGAAAAAGCATTTTTTTTAAGGGTCAAAGCCTGATCCCCTGGTCACTTTATAGAATACTTCATTCTTCTTTCCTGGCAGGCATAATCACATTGAAATAACATAAGGATATTGACATTTAGTGACCTGTTTGGCTGTCTTTTCTGGCTTAATAAAAAAGCTTTCTTTTTTTTTTTTTTTATTTTTTATCTGAAAGACTGTTTACCTCATGCTAAAATACATAATGGTTTTCCATGTCATGCTGAAAGCTACATATTAATAAAATGTCATTAGTAGCTTAAGTAACAAAATGAGTTATAAAAGATTCTGATGGCAGAATTATTATCTAGCCACTTCTTTCCTTAAACCTCAAGGCCCATAGCAAAAATAAAAACTGTCTCCAATACTTCAAAATTATTTCTCAGACCCAGTGGAATGAAGTCCTCACTCTAAAATAGATAGTATTAACTGTGAGTGAAAACTTACATTTACTACTACACATTCCAGTGTTGTAAATAGTAATACAGCTTTTAAGCACTGAGCAGAGTACTAATATAGATAATGAAAGCAAGATGGACACTCCTTAAACAGTCTGCTGAAGACTTATATAACAACTGTTATTCTTAATGCCCAGGGAATTTTTTTGCATTTTTTTAATAATTTTTAAGGGGTAGGATAAGGCCAGATTCTATTATTCTCACTTGTATTGCTTCACATTGCAGTACATTGCATTTATTGGATTTTTTTAAAAACAACAAAACTGAACAAAAATTATTCCACTTACTTACATAAGTTTGTCAGCCATTACAAAGAAAAAGCGAAAAATTATTGAATGTTTCAAAATTCAAATGTTGACATGTTATTTAATTCAATTTAATGAAATAAAACTTGGAGTTGAATAAAAAGATGTAGCTTCAACAAAGTATTCTGTGTTTTTAACTAATTATAAAATTTGCTTATAAACTAAACAAGAAGAAATTAAATGTAAAATTTTCTTTCATATGCCAATTAACATAGCTTCCCTTTTAACAAAGCATTAAAATATAGGGCTGGAAGACTTGGGCATCTAGTCCCTCTTATAGTAAGCGTATCATAATCATAGTTATTTTCATGAAATTACCCAGCCCTTCTTAAAAATCAGTTAAGTAACCTGCACTCCTTTTTCAGGAATCCTGTTTTGTCTGTATTCCTCCTTCCTAATTCTGAGCTGCCTGCAACAACATGAATGGTCATATCCAATTTTCTTACAAGATTAAATATAACTCTTTCAAAAATTAAGCTACTTTTAGTATTGTTCTTATCAATATTAGTACCTTCTAGTTGCTATTTTCTCTCCTTGATGGTATTGCTCTTAGTTGCTTCTATATTCATATTTATCTAATTTTTCTTTTCTTGCTAAAACTCAAAGTAGCTAGCACACTAAGCATTTACAACTCTTTTCTCTCCATTCCTTAAAGTTGTTCTTATCTCAGTTTCCCAAACGCTAGCTCAGAAACCTCGACATCACAAATGCTCAGAGGGACAGCAGTAGGAGTCCTCGTTCCATGAATGGGAGGATCAGACATGCTCCAGCTTTCTCATTGTAGCAGTTCTACAACCTCAAAGCACCCTTCCCACCCCCCCCCCCCAGCAGTCCCATTGCAATGGAAATCTATATTCTCCCTCAAAAAATGTATTAATGATATGGGCTATGGCTTCTATATGTTGAAAGTAGGTGTGAGATCAAATTCCTCTGTGAAACCATCTCCAGTCTAGGGTAGGGAAAATAACAACTTAGTGTTAGATTTGCTGCAGCAGTTTAGGTTGCTCCAGAAGTGGAGGATGGAAGCCCACAGGGGGTCATTGTAAGAATCCTTATAGACTTGTACAAATAAAGAGAGCAGCTGTCAGAGTGTGAGAATTAAAGGATTTAATGGTTTGAACTGACATTTTGTTTCTCCAAGCTTGTTCTCTCTTGTGTTGGAGGTAAGCTAGATTTGCTGAGCTGATGAGGGTCTTTGAATTCTCACTGGTCCACCTGAATTTGGGGTTTTGTCTCTCAAAGTCAGTACAAGGCTTCTTTTCATGTAAAAAAAAAAACTGAATCAAGACTGTAGAGACAATATTATTTATCTATCCAGAAATAGTTATAAAGACCTGAAATAGATTCAACAGCCCAGTGAAACACAGAGTAGAAAGTCATGCAGATGAAAAAGCAAGGAAGCCATGATTGGAGGAGCAGATTGTGCTGGCAAGAAAATCACTGATACAAAACCAAAGGGCAGTCAGTGGAGGAGAGAGTTTTGATTTAATATCTGCTTGGCAATTTTGAGTTGATACTTAGATTTTGAGATAGATAGCAATATGCTGAAGGTGGCTCAGAACAGTACTGCTATCCTCCTGCCTTCTAGAGCAGACAGTAATCTGAATTAATTAACACCAATCCACTTCTAATAGAGTGTTTCTGAGCCATATTTCAGTAACAAATGTTACACACCAGAAGATAAAACATAGCCCTATCTGATATATGTGGAGCCTCAGCTGTACATATTTGACCCCTATTTTACACAGTTGCGGCTCATTGATTCTCTCTTTTAAACTCCTGGAGTGAGCACTCAGCAATCATTGGACCACCCATACATCTTCTGAGCTGATTTAGTCTATGAACTGTAACCCTGCTACAGGGCTGTAATGTTTCTGGCACCTACAATGCTGGCTGCTTGTCATTATGACATATAACCTAGAAGATGTACTTAAGAACAAATAACCTCAGAAGTGTTAACATGCCATCAGTCTTCAGCTAAAGCAAAGACAGGGCTCAGGACTATCAAAAAATGAATAAATGAGCAAATTCACATACTATCCCAGTAGCCACCAAAGTTCAGGTTTGGAACCAAAAGTGTCAGAGAAAGAAAGAAACCTAGACAAGGTCTTAATGGCTCAAAAAACCTATTCATTTTACCTCATGAAAGACTGTAAAGTTACACCAGCCATTTTTCTTGCTTTACTTGAAAGATATATATTCTATTCCATAAAATGTCTGCAATTTCTGCATGAATCTGGTGATGGACAAGCTTAAATTATAAATATTTTCCTTTTCCAAGGTTTATTAGAAATGCCAATATGAACATAGACCAATTGAAATAGAGCATCCTAATTTAATGTAATAGAGCTTTCTAAAAGGTCAGGCAGAACATTTTACACTGAAAATTAAAATATAGATAGCACTAGAACTGGAGTTACTGTTTATCCTACTTCAGTCCTGTTCTTAATGAAATTGTATTGAATTTTTTATAATACATCAAAGAGTCAACACGAAACAGTTCACAGAGTATTAAATATATCAACAATATAAAGCTGGGTCAGATAATGGCAGAATTAAACAAAGACAAAAGGTAACAATACTGGCTTCAATTAATGTAGTGAATTAATGAATGATCTCTATTACTCTACTCATGTTCATTAAACAAGTATAATGGGCTTCTGAATTGTCCATGTGAACCTAGAGAGTCTATTCAATCAAAATTACCTATGCTTACTGTCAATCCCTTGCTGATTATTCATTGTCAGAGGCATATATAACTACTCTTTGGCATTTTCAGTCACTTAGGGCTCAAGCATGCAGTATTACCAGGGCTGTGCCTATGAACACAGATGCCTCAAAGTGAATAAACCCCCATTTCATGTAGTTGTGTGTGTGTATTTGCATACATTAACAATATACTGGTCGTTATTAGTTGCCTGTAGGGCTAACCAAATTTTCCAGCTATGACCCTTCCCATCTTTTAGAATAATAGTGTGATTTGGACTGTGGACTCCCCTAGGGAGTAGCAGTTATGGGCTGAAAGATGACGTGGGCTTCTTTCAGCTGAAGTAAGCTCTTCCTAGAGAAAGCTGGAAGATGGAAGGATGATGTGGACAAAACTGTGCCTTTATGAGTTGGCAGCATCAAAATATGGGTGTGCCAGCAGTTGCCAATGGCTGATAGAACTACAAGGAACTCCTTGTAAAGGAAGGGGCTGTGGCCCTTGGCAGCAATTCTTTTCCTCCTGGTTTGTGGTAAGTACAGTTACTGTTTGTAGTTTGCTGTGTCTTGGAGTCAGTGTAGGACTTTAAATTTCCCGTCCGCCCACAGTGATTTGTGTTTGAATAACAAATTCCAGTGCTCATCATGGTGAATCTCCCAAGCTAGATAATAAAAACCTACAGGACTTCATGTGTGCATTTTCAGAGAACTTTAAGAACAAGATATTATAATCTGGTCCTTTGTTTATACCAAGGCCAATGACTGCTGCTTATTTAATATATATCATTTTAAAGGAAGCATCACTGCCTTGCTCGTGTTTACCCACCCAGTTTCTCACAAGCTGTAGAAGCAGGATCATTTTGCCTGCTTTGTTTTCATTTGCTTGAGTTAGGTGATCACAGTTCAGCCCTTAACCTTCTTATGTTTTTCTTGCTGTTTTCAAGCTGGAAACAATAAATCTTTCTCAATAGCCTATACAAGATGGCTCTGTGGTTTTCTCTTAAGATGCTACATTATTTTTGCGCTATTTTATGACAGGAGTATTAGAATGAGGTAAAAGCACTAAACTCATGTTAAATGTTTCTGTAGGAAAGATGGTTGCATTTATTAGGATTAATAGACTACTTATACTGGAATCTAAAATTCTCTTTTTATTCACATGCAATATAGTGTGCAGGTAACCAAAATCCAATCTTCTTAATCCTCAGCGAAGCACCTTTTTCCCTGACTTCAGCGACAGTTCAATTTCTGTTATGCTAACCATATGCTTCTGATTGATTATCAGTTATATTTAATTATTCAGAGTTACAGATGGCAGTTTTGTGAGGCAAACTGCTGATCTCTGGAGGCCCTGTGTGCTGATGCCACTATCTCTGCAGTTACAACTCTTGAGTCCACGAGGTTGAGAAAAACAGGTAATTTAACCACTTCTGTAAGCTGTATTGGCCTATCCAGCCAGAAGAGAAAGAAAAGCTGCTGGTGCTAAGGTAGCAGACTAAATCCATACAGATGCAAGAGAGGATATTAAGATGAATGCTCTGAAACAACCTGCTTTGCCTGTAATTAATGCCACTCTTTCTCCTTACCCATTGAAAGAAACCTTTCAGTTGTGCTACATTTTTTTGCTCCACCAAGTTTTGCCCATTTTCCACATTTGAAGGGTGTTTGTACCATAGTAGAGAACCAAGTCCTTACTTCCCTACCAGTAGGATCTTAGGCGTAGACTCTCTGAGGCCCTGCTGTCGTTCGTTGGAACCCCAGTTTGAAGTACAGAGCCATACTCGGTGAGCAAAGCAGGATGGGTCAGATGTAGTGGTGTCAGAGTGGAATATACATAGACAGCAGAAAACCAAAGAGAACAAAATATTCCATCTCCCCTGCTCCAGATGTTAGTAGTTGAAAACAAACAAACAAACAAAAATCCCCACAAAACCAAGAAAAGAAGTTACTCAGCATTTTCCCCCCCTGTGCATTTTTTATGATGATTACCACAGGGACAGTGGGAGAGAATCCACTGTTTGGTTCTTTTTTTTTTCATGCTTCTTTCTTGAGAGAGGTTTTTTGTTTTCAATTCATCTGGTAGTGCAGTCCCAGCAGAATGCACCTAACAAATCATAGCGAGTGTCTACACCTTGCTATGTATCAAAGTCCCTTAATGTGCCAACAAAGTTCTCCAAGGTCAGAAAAGCAGTTTATCAACCTCTTATATCTCTTATAGGAGACAATAAATTTATTCTACTGTTGGAATCTATGAATAATTCAGATGCTCTGTGAGATAAACACTATTGCTTAGGATGCTCTGCATGTCATTGTCAACTAGTACCAAACACTGTCATTGCTCCACACACTTTGTACTTTTAGTTTCCTCTCAGCTCAGGAAAATGCAATGCTGTATGGCTTGCATTTTTCTATGTCCTTTAGCTCTTTAAAGTTTGGTTTTTCCTAATGTAACTTTCCATTGACAAATAGATTGAGAGAATTAATGTTTTGAATAATTGCTCATTCCTGTCTGTCTTAATTTCTAAGCAGTCTAAAAATTTATTTTAGAAATAGAAAAAAAATGTCTTTTATAGAACTCAGTTCCTTATTCCTATTAACAAAGCAAACAAAATATCTTCCTTGACTATTTTTATAGTGATCAGTGAAATCCGGGATACTTCCTATTTCTATTTAGCTTAAGCAAATGTATATGATTTAATATATACATGTCTAGCTAATCTTAGAATAGTTTTATGGAACTCTTTAAAATACCTAATTAAATATTTAATTCACTTATTACAAAATCATTCTGAGTTTTATCACATTTTAGAACAAGTACTGCCCTAGTGAACCAAATTAAAGTTCATTTGTATGATCTATGAGACAAGGAATAAGAAAAAAAGTAGGACTTTTTAACTATCAGCTTTCTGGAGGGAATTACAAAGCCAAATATGGCATTGGACTCCTTCTTGTACTTTCTTCTTGATCATAACCTTCATATAGAAGTAAGAGTAAGATAAGAGTAGTTAACTTTTTGTGACCTATGCTGAAATTTTAAATTCTTCTGAGAGGACTCAGTGTCTACATCTATGACTAGCCAAGAGACCTTAAACATAATTTTGAAAATTCAAATGATAGAGACATTTGGCTTTTAAACATGAGAAAGTGATGGAGAGTAATGCATTTATATACAAGACATTTATATACCTGAGTCCATATTTACAGAGAATAACAACTACTAAAATTCAATGTATGACCTACCATGTATTCTGCCATATTTCTAAATAAACTTAGCCCCATTTCACCTGAAAGGATATTTTTCCACAGTAATTTAACATAATACTAACACCTGCTTCAAAAGGTTAAGACTCATAATTTTGGTAGTGAGTTTTGTATTAGAAAATATGAATATGCCCAGTTTTATGTGATGTGAAGTAAATGTGGTTACACTGGTGATGAGCTCCTAAATTAACACATATATATTTAAAATAAAACAAATAAATAGATATGCATAAGGACCTCTACACACAGAAATAAGATTATTTCTCCTGACTTATATTTTTTTTAAACAGCAATTATAGCAATAGCAGCTTTCCAGCAAAAATAAACAATTCACACCCCCCCCCCCCCAAATTTAAAGAATAACAGTAATGATTTGGCCTCAAAGAGGAAAGTTAAAAGGAAAGAGAATTCTCTTATCTTTTCCTAAATGCCTTCACCAATGACCCACTGCTTTGTGTAGCAATCCTCAATAGATCATTGCCCTTTTAGTAGATTTTTCTTTCTGAACAGTGACAAAGCTATAAAAGGCAGAGGAATTGTTTTAAGATGGTAGATTTTCTAGTCATTCTGATGTTGATAGAATGTAAAGGCTTCTTTAAAGGAGTTTATGTATTTGCTTCTTCACTTGCTTAGCATCATCGTATTCATAAAAAAGTAACTGGTCCCTACTGTATAGCTAAATTGAATCAAGTCTTTTAAGAGATTGTTTCCCTAGACTGAACATATGGATGTAAGATAAACTTTTTGTCAAGCCTGTAGTGTTAATTTCAAATGTTGCTTATAAACAGTTATAAGAAAAAAAAATACATATATTCTCTGTGGTTTACAGTATAATCCCTGCATTAAGCATTAGATAACAACTGGAAGGTAGTTATCTAGAAAATTATATTTTCTTCTTTGCTTCTAGAGCAAAACTTAAAAGCCTGATTAACTAAGTAACATTCAACCTATGTGAATAACAGGTTTTCTTATTTTAGTTTAAATCTCTTTTCTACCTCAAAGTCCACTTAAAAACTAATCCTAGCTTTTTTGAGTTGATTGAAAAGAATTTCATTTTTCTAACCAAAATGGTTCAAATTAAACAAAAGGTTTTATTTGATCTGAACTAAATAATTTCACTTACAATGTTTGTTTGGTGGTTGCTTTTTTTAATAGACACAGAGCATATCCAGAATTTTTTAGTTAATATTATTTTGTGTACATTTGAAGGATTTAGGTCTCAAAATGAAAAAATTGTTAGTTGAAATATTCTACTACAAAATATTGGCTTTTCCTTAAAAAATCCCCCAAGTGGTTTAAATTATACTTTTTACATACTTAGTATATGTACTGTGCTAGTAATTTGAAGACTCATCACTAAGCCTCACAAATTTGGATTAATTTCTGAGTAGCATTGATTTAAACAAATAGTGTGTTTTCATAAATATTCAACTAGAATGAAAAAAAAATTACAAAATGTTTAGCAGAAGAGCCTGAGGAAATGAAATCCAGCCTCAGATTTCTGGGAAAGTGACTGCAAGCCACATAAACTCACCTCTAATTTATAGGTTTAACAGCCCAGCCACTGCTCACTGGCTGTTGAGACATTGCAATTCGTGTAAAAGCAAGGCTGCTTCCTTTCACCATCACCTCTTAGGCTTTCCATAAGTTATGAGCACCAAGAGACCATATTCAGAGGTAGCTGAGAAACCCTTGGAGTAGTAGCTCCCAGTCAGCCCATGTGGAGTCTAGTACATACACCCTAAGTGAGGTGGGACATACGTCAAGAACTGGAGTAAAACTTTTTGCTGATTCTTACTCTGTAAGGAAAGATATCTTTTTTTTTCCTTTTTTCTTTTTTTTTCCTCCCTAATAAAAATGCCTTTTTAGTTACTGTACTGAAAGAATAATTATGCATGCCCTTGATCTAACAGGTCTGAAAGATTCTCAGGCAAACTTTCTTACAGTGCATTTTAGATGGTAACCTCAGTATGTTTGTGGATGGATTTTTTGCCTTCCTCAGACTGGTACATGAGCTACACAAAATTCATGCACAATACCTTGTTGCCTGTACTTTGGTGATGGACCTGGGACAGATTTCACACCTGCTGTAATTTGGCTCCATTTTTTTCAGGTCAGTCTAGTAGAACACAGTTAAATATGCTGCACATTGTTACATGAGTGTATGCAGTATTTATTAACTGCTGCAAAAAGTGATAGTAAAATGAGTAAAAACTTTGAAAGTCTATACAGAAAGATATTATTTATATAATTAGGCCTCTTGCAGAATTATTTGAAAAAATAATGTTACAAAATAACAGTGACTATTTACAGAATGGATTTCCTAGAGCATAAAGGGTTTCCCTGTAAACTATTACCTGTCTCAACTGTGCAATGTAAACAGTATCTACATATTTTCATCTTTAGTACGGTTATAAAGTAATGTTTCTTTTATATGAGTCTTACCTTCCAGCTGTAAATTTAATAGTTACTGCAGACTATACCACTGACATTAGTTTTAATGATGTGAGACTCCAATAACTCTTAAAGAGTTTAAGATTAATGCAAAAGAACTTAACTTTGTGAGTCATGACTTATTTTTATTAGTAACTCTGCAGTTTGATTTAGATTGAGAATGGGAAAGAGTATTATTTGCCCATAGAAATGAGAGGCTGTTCATTTTATTATATCATTCATAAGTAATACGTGTTTGATTCTAATTTCTGTATGCAATGGGGATTCAAATATTTGGGGGCAGGTAGGGCAAAATTCCTGCAGGCTGCATAGCACCAGTATTGGGCCCATTCAAACTCTGCAAAAGGGCCTTTGTGGGAGGACCGGATCATCAGCTTCAGACCCAGACCTGCGCTTTGAAAAGCAAAAGCAAGTCTCAAGTACCAGAGACAGAAACCCACAAAAAATTATTTGCTTTATTGGTCCAACAGCAGAGAATGGAGTGTGCTGTTACATCAGATAAGGACATTGTCAAGTTGAAGCCTGATAATTCCTTTATACCCGTCTAACCAGACCATTGGAAAAGTACCTTCCTACTTCATCTTTTCAGGTAATAAGAATGAGGCTGTCAGGAATTGAAGTAAGGAGAGAAGAGAATAAATAGTTTTCATATTGGAGTTGTCTGACAATGAAGTAGCTGAGATACTGACAAAAGTATGTAATTTAATGTGAATAAACTGTTTTACTGCATGGCAGCAGATACATTAACTATCTTTAAAAGACATGTTCATCATGATGCTGGGGATTTCAGACAAGTGAAATTGTCCTCAGCACCAGGACAATCCATACAGTCCTAGAAGCAAAATTGTAACCATTATGATTTTATAGACAGAGGAAGAACACAAAACAAGAGTATTCTTTCCTGTAAAATAAAACACTAAAACACACTGAAACATACCTATCTGATCTATTTGATGAACATGAATAGTGTCAAATAATTCTGCGAAAGGCCAAATTATATAAAAAATACCTTTCTGTATAGACTTCCAATGTTTTTATTCATTTTATTATCACTTCTTGAAACAGTTAATAAATACTTTTATGATGTCAAAACAGTGGCCTGTACCACTGATGATTTATCAGCCATTCTCACTATCAGAGAAGAGTGATCAAAATAATATTAAAATATTTCCATGTAAAGGAATGGGATTAATAATCTAGGACTCTCAAATGTTTAAAAGAGACATATAAGCAAAACAATATTAGAACCACCCCAAATGATTGGCACAGAGAAGATAAATCCTTGTTCTTGTTTCTTCGTACTAAGGAAATGAAGATGAGACACTTTCTGATAACATTAAAATGAAAAAAAAACAACAACCAACCAAACCACTAAAATAGGCTAAAATGGACACTACTTCCAATGTCATTTTGATTATTTAATTTTTTGTTTGGAGTTTTCAAACTGAACTGATTCTTCCAGCTCTTTCAGTTCCCATTGTCTCATGAACACCAGCCTTGACTTTTGGTTTATGCCAAGTGGATCTCACCCAGTCAGAAAGCAAAACAGAGTATTAACTCTCCGACCTGAATTAGAAAAGCTAACAGCTGCATAACATCAGGATAGGGATTTTTGTGACCTGACTATAATAGAAACACGTAGTTTTACCAGGCACCATCAAAAACGTGTCCCAAGTTGTTGGCATTTTTTCTTAAGATATTAAATAAAGAAGCTATTAAGGAATTGAGACCTGTGCTATGAAATAAGCAACATTACCCACAAAAAGGAAAGTTCTTTCAGAGCTGGGTTCATTAGAAATACCAAGCAAAGCCACAAACATTTTAAATCCCTTGCAGTTTCAGAAAAAAAGCAAGTTCTATAGCACATACAAAAGGTTTCAGAGAAAAGCAAGCATTTTTTAATGGTTTATGTGCATGGATACTGCAAGTGGAACCACTCACTGAATAAAACAATGACTGAAGAATGAGGATAGTATCATTTTTAGGGCATGCCTAGAGAAGTGCTTGCATTCCCATTTCACAGCTGGGAACCCGAGGCATGAAGAAATCACTGGTCTAAAGTTACTAATGTTTCAGAGATGAAAGCCATGTAAAACCTCTCATGGATTTCAGTTTTGCTGCTGTCTAGAGCTGGAAACCAGAGTCACCTCCACCCCTCATTCTTTTTGCTCTTTTCTTTTCTTGCAGCTGCAGCCCTGTCTTCTTTATGTTCTGTTACTTGTTTTCAAAGGCAAAGAATTTCACTGGTAGCTGACACCTTGCCAGAAGTACCTGTCCTTTTGATACAGATTTTCTTCATCATTTGGGAATTGGATTGGGAGATGAACAATTATATTTTCAGAAGTTATCTGAGATTAACCACTGCCAAGATTTTTGCCTTTAGCTTAGTTAGCATGTCTTTCAGCTCCAAGAGGGAACAATAAAAATGGAACAGTGACCTGTGTAACATATCCATAATTGCCAATTTACTACTAGGTTAAAAAAATATTTTTCTTGTTTATCTGATATTCTGCTTTGCTTCTTTTCTCTTCATTTGTTAGCTGTGTTTAAATAATTGTGCGAATAAATCTTGTTTGTTTATGTCACCCAGTCACAGCATTACTTGTAAATAAAAGTTATTAAAGGGAATAAAGATCTCAATTTGCTGCTTTGGAAACATACTTCATTAAAAACAAAGAAATCAAGGCCTAGCTATGAATTCTACTTTTTTTCTTGACAGTTTCTAATGTAACTTGAATTCTAGCTGGTTTAAAAGACTGCAGATTTCACATAATGTAAAAGAAATCAAGGGAAAAGTGCTTCTTAGTGAGTTTTTTTTACAGTCTGACTTTCATTAAAAGCTGAACAGAGGGTGGGGTTTTTTTAAGTCATCATTATGACCAGAAAAATTTAAGTCTTCTATTTGTTTATGAAATAGATTAGAAGTTATCATTGGATGCATTCTCACGGTTTTCATTTACTGAAGATCCCTATTGACTTTGTTAACTGACTTAGCAATTCCTATTTTCTTTCCTGTCAACCATACGTCACACACATATATTTGCATGGGTGCATTGTTATATCTGCTTTATAACAAATTCTATGTGGTCTTCCTATTCTGTATATTGTGTCTTTATAGCTGCATCTAAAGTTCACAAAGCAAACAGACTCTGGTGCTTGCAGTAGGTAATAATTGAAATAAAAATAACTAAATAAAAGTTGTTATTGCAAGCAAGTGCAATGCTTCTTATGAGTTATGAAATCACAAACAGAATTCATTTGGGCTGCCTCTGGGAAAGCAGGAAAAAACATTTTTAATCTTTTAAAATCTGGCTTAAAAAATCTGCAAATTAGAAAATTCCTAGAAAGAACAAGAAATTCTTGTTTAATACGAATTTGTTGTTCACCTGATGTGAGAGGTATGAAAAAACACCATCAAAGTATAGGTCTGCTTCAAACCCCATAACATTTGGCAGGCACTGTAGAATATTTTACTATATTTTCATTTAAAATTTATTTTTGTAACATACATCAGGATTCCTGAATGTAGAACTCTGAGCCAGAACCTAGCCCTCCTTGACAAAGAAGGAGAGAATGCTTCCCTCTATAGGAGCTACATTTCATCATATAGTTCTATGCAGAGCAAACCATATGGAGAGCTTACCATATGGAGAGCTTGCTAAAAGTCTCCTGCTTTTTAAAAGTTATCAAACATCTATCTCACCTAAACAACACAGAAGGGAATAGAAAGTTCGGTGACCATGTTAATTAAAACACAGCATGGCACCAAAGGAAAGTTGGAGCAAAATATGTTGGGGTTCAAACGCTGTGAAGCAAGTCAGAGTAAATTTGGCTCGGGAAATTTGCTACCTATAATATTTACAGGTCAACATAATATAATGTATAAATAAACAGCTCAAATATTGTTACACTGTTCATCTAACACAGGCACATTTTCCCAACTTTCCCATGCTGGCAAATGGTTATTTCACATCGTTAGTACAGGTAAAGCTAGTAAGAGTAACTAATGGGAAATGCTGGCTTTTTAATGACAAGTACAATGTTTGATGTTATGAATGGACATTGTGGTCCCAAAGAGATAAAGATCTTTCTGTTCACTAGCTCACTGGAATTCCTTTCCTCTTTATTTCAATTTCTGCATTGCAGGTATCCAAGAGTCTGAAAATTGTTGCTTTTCTTTAAGAAGTGAAAGGGTATAGTTCTGCAGGTATGTATGAAAGAGACAGGACCTGGCATAGGACACAATTGTGTAACTTCTCTTTCAAAGGTTAACCTCTGAAACGCACTAGAAATACAGCACAGAAACTCAGTAAAGTGAATTTCTGCAAGAGGACAAAAGGAGAAGTCGAAGCTGTTCTTTCCTAAATCAGACAGAAGTTATTAGTGAGATGGTGGTATTGCAAGCACTAGTGCTGTGTCCTCTACTATTTTTATTCATATAAATGAATTGGATAATGCTTTTGAAAGCAAGATTTCCATGTGATTCTAAATTAGGAAGAACAGTAAATAATGAGGAACAATGCAGACAGTAACAGGACTAATAGATGACAAATGTAGTTCAATGCAGCTTAATGCAGAATAATGAATCTGGTAGTGAAGAAAAAAAAAAAAACAAAAACACTTACCACCTGCAAGCTCAAACACACACAAACACAAAAGAACAAAACAAATGAAACAAATAAAAAAGGAAAATTAATTTGCGGGCATGTCCTTTCCTAAAAGGAATCCGTTGCAATGCTCCAGCCTCAAGATCACCTGAGGATAAGAAAACAGGTTAAAGTTTGGACGAACTATAGGGAAGATATAGAAAAAGAGATGATGATTATCACACTTAAAGAGTTTTTGCAGGTCTGTTCTTGACTTCCCAGTTCATTTTTGTCCCTAAACAGCCTGCCACGGACTAAGCACATGCATTGATAGTTCAGTTGGTGCACAGGCAGTGACTGTTGCAGGAGTTTGCACTTTATTTTGCAGTTAGAGAGACTGCAGTTTCAAACATTTTCAATCCATCTTCTGTTGTTTGTCTTTATTAGCCTGGTAGCAGCGGTTTCCAAATGTTCCCTGTCAATACTGAACTACTAGAAGTTATTTTCTTGAGTATATGCAGTGTTTACACACCCCACTGCATGTCTGCTTTCCAGAAGGCAATTCACAAAGTAGCAACAGTTTTGCTTTTTATTGTTTAAGTTTATTCATATGCCTGTTTAAAAACATTTCTAGGAATAGCTTTTTATAATCAATCTTTTCAAGTTACTACTATCATGTTAATGAGACCAGTACTCAAAAATTGCTGTTAAAGCTGGTTATTTAATCTTGCCAGTTTTCAGTTGTAAGTGGCTGAGAGCATTTCATCCGAAAGTTGCCTGGTGTGTTGATATAACATTCAGATTCACAGTTTTGGTCTGAATCATAAAGCAATTTGAAAAGCACCACTGCATTGTAAAACACGATCTTTATCACAAGTAACTGTGCTGTAGCTTCTCTGTGTTATGATATAGTTATGGTATGGACATTCAAAGCTCTAATGCAGCACATCACTTTAGTACGTGCTTAACATTAAGCATTTGAGTATTTCTTTTGATGTGGATATCATTGTGCAGTTTCTTAAAGAATTAGTCTTCCTCAAGAGATTTTAATTCTTTTGATGTGTCCTTTTAGAGAGTTACCCATTTTATTAGGTAAATGCTTTGTTTCCTCAAACTTTCTTTTTCATTGTTGTTCCTTCCTGATAGGAGATTATGGATAGGATTGTATTTCATATTGCTCTTTTCTTAAAATTATCGGTTTAGTTTTTGCCCTAGGGCTTCTATTTTGTACACTAATAATAACTGAATTGCAGTAGATTTTTTCCAAAAGCAAAGTAACTGTATTCACTGCTCTGAAAGACTAAACTCTTGCTTTTCTGAAAACATATTTATTATTGAAATATTTGCATGTAGTTTTTCTTCTAAAGAAAACACTTTTGTTTATTATAAAAATGATTTTTCACTTTCCATTCCCTGTTTCACTTCTTTTTTGTGTGTGTGAATTTAAGATCAAATGGCTCAAAGTACCATGTTTGACGTACCTTGCAAGGTTCTTCTGTTGAGCTCTTTGACTGACAGAATGCTTCTTTCAAACACTGGATCCTGAAGATCAAGGCCGATGAATGCTATTTTGGTCAGATGGGAAGGGAAATTGCCTTGATTTTATTCCAAGCAGGCAATTAAGAAATGATAAATTGGAATCCCTGTAAAGCTGGAAACCATAACTCTCAGATGTGTCATGCACTCTGAAGTGTAAAACACCTGATAATAATAATAAATACTATTAGTAATTGTAAAACAATGCAAATGAACATAAGCATATAAGAATGAGGTGATTTAAAAGCTGGCATTTGTTTGGAAATTTCCACTTAATCTTGTGAAGTTAATAATTTTCCCACCTTTTCTATGTAATGTTTGAGTCATCTGTCCTTTGTAATGTAGAAGTAATCTTTTAATGCCTTAACATATGTCACTTCTACAATTTCCATGTGTAGTGTTTCAACAGAAATCCAGGACCTCCTCCGCATTTGTAGCAAGCAATGGCACTGAAAAGGTTGCAGCGGGCCACTGAATCAGCCATCTAGCATAGCAGAAAGCCATGTTACTTACTACCTTCTCTCAGTTGTTTAGGCTACATCTTGAAATTAAAATCTGAATCCTAACTTATACTACAGAAGTCTTAGAAAACATGTTGAATGAACAGCAGTATTTTCTGAGTCAATTTGTAGGTATTAAGGCATTGCAAAAGGAAAGAAAGGCTGTCTTTATGATCATGCAGTGCTCAGACTTGGGGAAACTGTTTTCAGCTCTTGACTTGTTTTACATTTACAGACTGTTTTATTGTAGTCTTCTCATGTGGAATACATTGGGAATCTTTGTAAGTTCCAGTATGTAAGTGCATTGCTAGCACCACTAGTGCTGTGGATGTTCTTTGTCTTTGTCAAACAGTAGGAACAAAATGATTGCTCATGGAAATTGTGTTTTCCTGATAAGCTCTTCTTCCAGGTTATTTTGGATTAAAACCGACATGCAGAGCAGAATGGCACAGTTCAGGAAAGCACTGTAACTGTGCACAGGGAGCACAGCTAGGAGGCTGCTACCTTTCACGCATACTAAATTTCATTTAAGAGAATCTACCTGTTGCACTCATTTCTGGGCCCTGTCTGTTGCTAAGTGAATATCCATCACCTTGTAGGCATGAAAGTTTTCACAGCCATTGCAATTTGTAACCAATGGATGTCTTTTTTTGATTAAAAAAAAAAAGATACTTTGGGAGATGTACTCAGTGATATTCATGCAGATAATATGACCTAAGTGAATACTGTTGAACATGGTCTGGTACAGGGACTTCTGGGGAGGTAATTTAATTATTCTGATTACCTACTTAAGTGACCTTCTTCAATAGCTGAATAATGAAAATTACTTGTCCACAAAATTATCTGAACTTGAACATTAACTTTGACATTTTTCTGCTCAGAGTTTGAAAAAGAAACAAGCATTATGTTTGGAAGGCCTGGGATTTCCTTGCAACCAAGAGGTTTTTGGTTTTTTCTATTTTTTATCGTCTATGTTGCACTCTGGACTACTACTTCTGTACATGGTAACTAACAAGTTCAGTGAAAGTAGATATTAAAAATCAGGGTGTTTGTCTTTTCATCTGCTTATCAACTAATAAGTGTTTTAGAATTAATTCCCACTTAGTTTTTGAAATGTTTCACTACTTACTTTTGTGCACAAGTTTGTGAATCAATTAGAATTGAGTCTTTTCAAGATTTCTGTTCCAATTAGTTGACATCTTAAAGGGACAGAAAACACACAGTCAGACTATTATCGTATTTTTTGTGAGGTATGATTTCATTCATTTCATCTGAAGTTCATCTTCATTAACCTGCTGAAAGAAAAATGGGCAGTGTTTTAATTGGGTTCACTTGAAACAGAGCACAAGGAAAAGCAACTGCAGAGAAGCACTTACAAACAGAAGCTATCTGTTTGTTAATCACAATTAGAACAAAAGATTTAGCTTAAAGGTCATTGAAAGAACAGGTACTAATGACTTGCTTTATTTTCTCAACTGAGAATCAGAATGAACGTGCTGTATCAGAGGCAAAGTTCTTCAGATAAGTCTGAGAAGCACTTTAACCCTTTGTTTTAAATTATTGCATAAGAACAGCTTAAAAATTGATTATTTGGCATGTGCCTGAAATCTAGGTTTTCTCACCTAGAGAGACGGAGGTCTCTTCAGTGGGGAAATCCTTCGTTTCTGCAGGGAGGTGTCTGAGGTCAAAAGACACATTGGCAGAGTGCCTACCTTTCTCTGCGATGACAGCTGGAACCCCATGGCCAGCTTAAGCTTTGCTCCTGATTTTTAAGCAGCTGGAGTTACATGAAACAAATACTTTATGTCTGTAATTTGACTGAGTGCCATGAACAAACAATATAATATTGGAGAAGTTTGTATGTTAGAGTAGATGAAGTCCAACACCAATTTACATGTTGGATCCACTGAAATGCTTCTGTACTTAAGTGTGTTTAAGAGCTGAAATCCTGAGACCTGGCAAAAGCCTCTGTGCCAGTGTTTGTCCACCTGTGTGATAAAACTTGAAGTGTGACTATTATGTCCAGAAGTGAAAATGAAAGATTGCCTACTTGTTAGCAGATATAGCTTTTTCAAAAGAAACCTTCAAAATAGAACTCATGTGTATGAAATTAAATATGCATATACAGTTTTGAGGGCTGAGGTCTTATACTGCAAGATTTAGCAAAGACTTAACATTCATTTGAACTCTTTTCCTGAGTCTGTACTGAGTTTAGTTTACAAATGCAGTGATGTGTCCTCTACATCTGCTTTAATTTTGTATAAAATTAAGCAGGGATTTTGAGGGGAAAAAGTTATTTCATTTCAAGCTAGGCAATATTCCAGTGGCCTTGTACATATTGCTTTTTAGACTTTGTAACCTTCAGTATGAGCTTTCTAGGTTAGAGAGAGAAGTTTCACCTCAACATCAGACTGTTCTAGGTAGTAGGCAGGCCCTTCTGCAGCAATTAAAATTAAAACAATTAATGAGCATGATTTATTGATTTTTGTAATTGGGATAATATTTATTTGCATTTTCATCATTTAAAGACTCATTTGAAGGACTGTGAATTCAAAACTGTATCCTGGAAATGCAGACATTTAAAAGAGGTATAAACATTGCTTTTATCAGATTTCTTGTGAGATATTTATACTTTTATTATGGTTTATTGATGCATCTCCTAAGCAATACTTATTGCATCTAAAAAACCTGCAAAAAAAACCCCAAAAGAACAAAACCATCCCTTGCCCTGTGCTGTTTTTTTTTATTGTACTGAAAATGAAAATAGCTAGGTTTATGTTAACTTCCTGTAAGAAAAGTTATTAGCAAGGGATAAGATCCACAGTTCAAATTCTGCCATCCCAGAAACCTGGTGAAGGTTTAAAACCCAGACTAAAATTTACCTGTAATATTTGAAGCTCTACTTCTACACTGATCACGAGGAGCTTGTATTCCTAGGAGAGCTGAGCTGGAATAGCTGTCTCAGAATTAATGAAGGTATGGCAGTGCACTGGGAGAGCAGCAGAATTTCCAATGCCTGTTTCTTGTCAAAATAAGATATAGAAGCCAAATTCTAAGCTAATCTATTATGGCAATCCTGTGACTTTTCCCCAGGGCATGCCCCATAAGACCAAAGCCATTTCAGTAAGCCTGTAATTGGACAATTACCTTTTCCCAGCCTGTAAATGCTGACTTGGGGACTTGTCTCCCATTAATCTTTTGTCTACCAAATGGCACGTGCATATTTATTTCATAATGGTCACTATACATGTAGAAAAAAACATCTGTCTACCGTTTCTTATGGTTAAAAATGTGTAACAGCTGTAATTTGTTTTAGTCTCTCAGTGACCCAGTGGATTAGTGCACTTAAAGCCTTTTAGTTCTGGAGACCTGGGTTCAAATAGTTTGTTTGAGCTGACAAGGGAAAAGTGTTGGCCTCAACATATTTCTTACCAGATGTTTGTACACAACGACAATCATCCACATAATTCAGCATGATTGATAATCTCTGTTCAAAAAAGCATTTTTATGTCTAAAGCAACAAGATACAATTCAGATTCCAGTTCAAGCACAGTAGCTACTCACAGGGAGGAAGGTGGAAGAAAAAAATAATAGAAAGACATTTTCTAATGCACATATACTTTACTTCAATTAAATTTTATTAGAAGCCCTCAGCTTTGCAGTCCTTTTTCTGGTAAAATTCCCATAGAGAAAAGAAAGAATTTTACCTGGAGATGATTTGCTTGACTGGCCCTGTAGTTTTTGTGACTTGTGGTCAAAATGAAGGAAGCAATATCATCCTATTTGTTCAGCCATTAAAATCTCAGTCACTCTCTATTACTAAATGTCCGTGAGGCACAATTACCAGAAAGTCACACCAAATATGCATTTTGTGAGAACAACCAAAAAAACCCCCAAACCCCACAACAGACATTTGTGATGTGGAGGCATGAGTTTAAACATAAGAAATACTGGTTTGTTTATTTTAAATAGCATCTTGATTTTCTGGGTCAAACACGTAAAGGGGACTTCAACTAAACCACTCATTTTGCGGTCACAATCAATAGTGTTTAGAGCTTAACTACATGATTTGTGCCTGCAATCAGGTATTTGGACATCTAAATACTCCAATTACTTGCACTTGTAATTGATTGCCAGTGCAAAATTAGAGGTTGCATTTAAAAATGTGGCCCACAATGAAAAATGGAAGGATGCCAAATAAAGAAAGATGTTCTGTGCTAAAGTGCCAAAGTAGTCTAAAATGATTATTGTTCGACTATGACACCAGGCAAACAACATCTGCCAATCTCATAGTACAAGCAGATACAATCCATTAAGTGGAAATTGAAATGGTAACCGAAGAATATGAAAAAAATGACATTTGCCAAAATAATCTTTTGTAAATAATAATCAAAACAGCTTATTTTCATTCTTTGCATACTTTGCAGACTACTGCTTTATGGATTTGAAATAGTAGTGAGAGTTATGCTGTGCTAGGCACTATGCAATTAAAAAACAATAATACTGGTGTAGGGTTCAGCGTTCGGAAGATCTTGCGATGTCACGGAAAGTTAGAGGGTTAGTCGCAGCCTTGTGATGTACCTGTAATCCCACCTCCCCTTGTTCGTATAAAAGGAATTAACTGCGCAATAAAAGGCGGAAGTTGGCGCTCACACTGTGTGTGTTATCTGTCTCTTTCCCTGGTCCGGGCCGACCAGTGATCTAAGCGTGGCACCTTGATATGTAGCGAACGCTACATACTGGGAAAGTTTAAAAAATTTGGACATTTAAAAATGTAGAAAAGTAATTCACGGGACTTCACAAGTCTGTTATGTAACTATCTCCCATTTAGAGTTTAAAAAACCTGGCCTATAATTCCCACTTCCCTGGATTTTACAATCCCATTCTTATTTTACTGATTTTTTATTGTCAGTTATGCAGGGACTGTTTTGTGGTTTGTTTTTTTTTTATGTTTTGACATTTGATTGGAAGTATTTTGAGAATAACTTCAGCAAAAAATGAAGTATTTTAACATATATGAAAAAAATCTCAATTTTCAGTATCAATATTTAATCAATATCTGGTTGCGATTTCTTTTTCATAGTTACTTACTTTTCCTTGCCCACACTAAAATTTCATAGTGAAAAATTCTATTGCTCTATCAATTTGTTTTTAGCAAATAGGGGGTTTTTATTTGTTTGTTTTTAAATGTATACCAAGCTTACAAAAAAACCCATATATTTAGCTATACAAGCCCCATAAATAGTCTATACAGACATACCAAATAAGCGTATTTATGGACAAGGTCAAATAAAAACCCCAGATATATGTGTGAAGTTTCATTGGGGTGGATTTAGTGAAAGAACTAACAGAAAACAGAAAAATTAAGAAACTCCTTTCTATGTAATGCATTTTTTAATAACAAGTTAAGACTGTTATGAAGTATTTAATTATGAAAAATTATGTGGTGTTTTCATCTTTTATATTCTAAGCCCTTCTTGTCATAGGGTAAATATGGTAAGAATTGGACAGCTAGACTAACTGAAGATGACAACAGGGGAAAGGACAAAGAAAAAAGTCTGATGTAATTTAATTTTAAAAGGTACCATCATTTATTTTCAGTTGGCATTCAATTTTCAATACACTCATTTTAAAATGCATTACTGTTTAGTTTTGAATGTTATGGTAATTTGGGAATTGACTTAGCATTTCTCAGAGTTACAGATATGAGGCATATTAATGAACATGAGTTTCAGATGACAAATGGTGCTTGAAGTTTCCATGTCTTTTAATTCATTTTTGATTAGAACATGGATGTTTTCTGAAATATAGATGGCATTTGCCAGCCAAAATGGTCATCTGATTTCAACATACAATGCGATGCTTCAGTGAAGTTTGAACTTTGAAGCGATTTAAAATTCATTGGTAATAGTGCTATAAAGGCCGTGTTCCCTGGCTCAGAATGCAATAAACTGCAGGATACTATCTCCTTTGCACAGTATCTCAGCCACACTGAACCTTCAGTCTATTTCATTTATGGCTTTTTTTTTTGAATGAATGAATGCTATGCTAACCTGTGAATTCCAGCGGTGCTTCATTGTCCTTACATTGTCAGAAGCAGGTGCTGGTGCATAAGGGTTTTACTGAGGGAAGGAAAGTGAGTGGCATAAACTGAATAGTGTTTGTTTAGAACACAATAGAAATATATTTATGCCTACCTATTAAAAAACTAACACATGCAGATCAAAATGAATTCTGGGGAAGATAAATTCATTTTCTCATATATTTGCAAAGCCAAGATTACATTTATAATAACCAATCTGGATCAGTTAATGTGAAATGATTGAAAACAAAACATGAAAACCTGTTTTTTTCATGCTCAATTTTTCTTCCTACTCATCTCAGAAAAGATTAAATTAAAAATATTTTCAAGATTCCCAATGCTTCTAGAATGCATAAATAAACCAGATGATAGAGGGCCTTAATTGATCCCCCCTTTTTGTTTTCAAGGAGTACAAAAGCCAAGTTCTAGTCATGTGCACAAAGTGAAATTCGCTGATTATCTTATCTTTAAAGAAGTTTTTTTACACTGTTGTTCACCAGTTGTCATTAAATATAGCTGCTCCATTTTTCCACTCTGGATATACAAATTATCTTTTTATTTGGAGTGCCACATGATGCTCTGTGAATGCTCTGTGCTTAAATCTTCACATGAATCCTGTGCTTGCCTGCGCCCAACAATAAAAATACTCATCACTCTTCACTAAAGCTCTAACCCTTCCAGGAAGATGCAACTTCAAATGTATGCATCAGGAAGAGCAGAGCTGCTCCTCAAGAGCAGACAAGGCAGGAAATGAGGTCACACCTGGGGCTGTGACCTCACCAACAGGACCCAGTCCCACATGGGCTGAAGACAGCAGGCACAGCCAGGAGCTTGTAATGGGGTCCATCAACAGGCATAGACAAGCAATTGATGGACCGGGTCCAGGGTCCTTCTGTGGAATCCCGCCTGGAGCAAAAGCAGACAGGGCCAGAGACCAGGCTGAAGACAAGGCTGCACCACAAGGCCAAAGTCCGTCCAGGAGACAGGGCCAGAAACAAGGCTGCATACAGCATATATCCAAGGGGTCCAGGTAACAACCTACTTTTACAACACAGTGCTAAGGTCTATCCATAATGCAGGGCCAGAGACAGGGCTGGAGATGTGCACCCAAAACAAGACTCAGGCAGTGACTCACCTTGCTCTTCCTTGCACTCTCAACGTATTGTATGCAGCTGATAGACCACCAGATTCTGATATCTCACTTATTATGGGAAATTTGCTCCACACGTTTTTACTACTTTAAGTCTCTGTTACATCTATATTAATATTTGAAGATATCTTTATTTTCACATCTTTCTAATGAAATTGTTCAATACATATTATCATTTGGGAACATTCTTGAAGTTGTACATGCAAGATGACTCATAAACTCAAATCATTCACTGACAATTGGATAGGAAATTTTAACATCGTCCAGTATTTCCTCATCAGTTATTTTACCCAATGACATCCGTGTACCATTTGGAAATTATTAGGCCTCTTTTTTTCCTTAAGAAAATATTTTAGAACATTGATGCTTTCTGAAGCATTTCTTGATGGGCAGGAAGTAATGGAACCCTGAGATAAAAAAAAACCCACAAAGTACGGACATGCTGATTCCCAAGAAAAGTGTGGATTCTGGCAGTGATATGCTATTACCTTTGCTGTGTATTTCATGTTTTCACTTGATTCAGCGGTGGTATCACATGACTATTTAATAATGTCTACAGTGGTATAGGGTTCGGCGTTCGGAAGATCTCGCGATGTCATGGAAAGTTAGAGGGTTAGTCGCAGCCTTGTGATGTACCTGTAATCCCACCTCCCCTTGTTCGTATAAAAGGAATTAACTGCGCAATAAAAGGCGGAAGTTGGCGCTCACACTGCGTGTGTTATCTGTCTCTTTCCCTGGTCCGGGCCGACCAGTGATCTAAGCGCGGCACCTTGATATGTAGCGAACACTACACAGTGGGGTTTTTTTTAACTTTTTAATCCTACTGATAGCCATAAAATGAAACCTGAAAACAGACTGGCGGTGGTTTAGTTTGTACTGAATCATTGAATACTTGCCCAAAGACCACTGAAAACCATGAAAGGTCTCATATCAACTTCCTGGGGTGTTGGACAGTGCCTCTTGGTATTCAAGGCTGTTAGTTGATGGCAGATGCAAGACAGCAAAGTCACTTACAGGAAAGAAAATATTTCCACCCATCAATGTTTATGGGAAATTTCTCATTAACTGAAGTTGATAGTTTCATATGCACACTGAACAGGAATAGGAAACTATATATTGTCTGTTCAAATAAAGTACTTGGTATTATTGATTTGCTGTGAAACAAACTCAGGTGAGTATGAAATTTGTTTAGGACTGCAGCATACAATGAAATTTAATTCACCTTAATCACTTGTAAATGCTCTGTTGACTCTGATTATTTTGAAGGAATTATTTATGTGAGTTTCCTATAAGTGATACCACGAGAAGCAAATAAACAAACTAAAACTTCTCCACAATATGATGTACTGTACTGAGAGACTAAGAAAAAGATGTTGAATAATTACTCTGAAAGTGTTTTAGTAGATGTCATCAATTTTACTTTGCTTCTACTGAAGTCAACATATAGAATGTTTCATAGCGTGGCAGACTATAAAATTTTATATGGTTGACATCTTTCTCTATGTCAAAGCATCAAAGAACTACAGATTTGTGTGATAAAGAGGAGCAGTGGAAGTGGTGAGGTGCCAGCAACACCTGTACTCAGCTGAGGTTTCTGCTGTGGAAGACTAAGTTCAAGATCCTAAAGTTAAATGCCTGATAATGCAGAAGGCATGAACTCCATCCAAGCCCACAGAAGGGCTTAGTCTGCTAGAGGTCATCATTTGTGCATGACACAGAGGATCCTCTCTGCGCCAAGCACAGACCACAGCAGCTGTAGATGCTTCTGTTCACAATGACAGGTTGTGATGCCAACTTTACCTGCATGAATCTAACCTCTGCCAATTCTTTCCTAGGGTTGGGACACCAAAAACTGTCTCTCAGACACATATCTCGCTTCATAGGCGAATGCCTCAGCCATCAAGATGCAGGCTTTACTGTGGACAAATAGAGGTGAGAGGCTGTCCTGCAGCTTTCAAATTGTTGCTGAGCAGAATCAAGATTCACTCTATCATGAGAAAACAACTTAGCAAAGTTAAAACTTTAGTCTTGCAACAGAGACAAACATTGTTACACATAAAATCTTGCCATCTGCAAAAAGGGGACACAGTGTTTATATGCAGGTCTAAGAATTTATTGTTAGTTCAATTAACAGTTTAACAATCTAATCAACAAAGAACAAACCTCTCTTCTTATCAGTCCAACTTCAAGAACAATAATGCTTCTAGTCTAAATGATCTAATTAGTACAGCAAAGTCTCATCCATAGCTAAAACTGTTACACTTCCTAGTATCATTTTCTCTGATATTGCACGCCCACCTCCAAAGACTTTCTGGGCCCTAAAATTGACAATCAAGCTTCACAGGAAGTGTGTGTGTGCACGTGCATGCGTGTGTGCACGTGCGTGCATGCATGCGTGTGTGTGTGAGAGTGCATGTCAGTGCATGTGGGCGTGTTTTAGCGAGTTGTCAGTGTCCTGAGTTCTTTGCTAGGAGGAGTACCATCTCCCTGGTGAAGGTTTCTGCCTCACACAGCCTGCTTACTTGCTGTTTCTTCATTGGTTCCCAGAAAGGTTTTAACTATCTAGTTAGCCAAATTAGCTGTCAGCTAGAGTTGCAAGTCCTCTAGTGGACTTCAATTTTGGACCTGAAACTTCTAGAAAGGGAGTAACAGCATATGTATCATCTGAGTTAGTTTCAAGTTTGAAAATCCCTGAGTTTTTAATCAGGGATTATTTAGCCAATTTTGTATGTGAAAACTCTTTTTATATTACAGCTGTAGAAAATCCAAACAAAATCTGTTCTATGTCCTTTCCCTTCAAACTAGACACTCAAGAACATATTTAAACTGTATATCAAGCAGTATATGGGCTTAATTACAATCTAATGGTAGAATTCATCTAAAAATAAGCCAAGCATTACAGTGAAAGGGGTATGAAATACCCACATAAACACTTCTAATGCTCATTCATTTTTCACATAAACAAAGGTATTGTTTGCCAAACAGAAAGCAAAATGATTAAAAATTGAAGGAATTCATATTTCTGTTCACAGATACATATATTTTTAAAAATGTCCTACAGCAAGATTCTCAAGACTTAGTGATTAAAATTAATGAACAAGTAAATTTAGAAGCCTTGGTGTATAGGAGGGAGTGCATGCACCTGAAAATCCTGTTGCAGCACTCACTTCGGTTATAAAACTAAAATTTCACAGTTGCTCTTGAAAATGCCATTATATGAATTCAAGTACTTTAGAAACCCTTAGATATCTGCCTTATGATAACAAACTTAGTAGACTATATTTTTCCCTTAGAACAGTACAGCAGGAATGCAAAAAGGCATTATCTGAAGATAGCCTGTGCTGCTTTGCACTTAGCACACTCTTGAATTACCAATGGTATGATTCAAGACGAGAAGGGTTTTTGTAATGGGTATTTATTACAAACACTTACATGGAATGGTCATATGAAGAAGTCCCCATAAGAACAGCACTACTGGGTGAAACCAAATATCTGTTTGATCTAGTATCATTCTTCACAGGTGGTCAGAGTAGTTGTACAGAGAAGAATATGAGACAAATATAGGGATATTTATTCTTCCTGTCATATGATAATTTCATTTGATGCCCCTTTCTTGTATTGTAAATAATTACTCCCTGTGCCACTCACAATTACAGACTACTATTATACTCCCCCCCGAGCTGCCTCTTTTCCAAGTTAAACAGTCTCAGTCTATCCCACAGTTAAAACAATTTCTGTGATCATTGACATTATTCCTATCTGTATCTTTTCTAACTCTACCACATCATTGCTGGCATTGAACAACCAGGATTTTACTGTATTAAAATGCAGGTGTACCATGGAGTCTTAAATTGCAAATATTTGTCTCTTATGCCTTTCCTACCAACCCAGAGGGTTCAGATTGTTGGTTGTTGGGGTTTTTTATCACTATTGAGATTTTATGTTTCCATAAAATTATCTGTTATAACTCCAGATGCTATCTCCTGAATTGTAATAGTTTGTTCTGAATGAGCTTCTAAATAACAACCCACAATATTTTCAGGTACAAGTATTTGTATATGTAAATCTTGCATGTTCAGTTATACATTTGTTATATTTATAAATTACCTAATTTTGTTGCAGTATGGGTTTGTGAATACAGCAGATGTGATTAACTATATTGTGATCACATTTTTAAGGGCCCTAGATCTGATTCTCATTGGCCTCAAAATCCCTTTTGACGAAACTGGTACTCACTCTAAAACTACCATCAGCATGATTACAGTGTTTTAGACAAAACTCCTGCTAGAACAATCCAAAGGGCTTTCATTTGCCCAGGGTAGCTGTAGCTAGAATATGGAGGGGTGAGAGATGTGTAAAAATGTACCTACTCCTATGTGAAGTGACCTATACCCAGGTTTGCATGACTAGATCACAGTCTCATGTTGGTTGTGGAGTATTTAATACTTGCTGCATACTTACCCTGCTATCCTGTATTTATTTCCCCATTACAATTAACAGGAGTTATAATTTAGAATCAAATTAAAATGAGCTGTAATTTAGGATGAAATTGGTGGGACCATCATGCCAATGACAAACTACATCATAAAAGTCTACACAGTGACTAGCTATGTATCACAAAGCCTCCACATATTAAAAAAATAGATTAATTAAATACTTTTTTTGTTGCTCCAGTAAGCAAAATGCTTCTAGAACATTATGTCCCTGCACAATGCAAAAGACTGGCAATACAAGGGAAACAAAATATTTCCATTAATTTCATTTAAGTGTCCACAGTCCACAAAAAGGCCTTTACAGTAGTGTAGCTGCAATGCAATAAGGAAACAAAATCTTAACCCTCCAACCTGATACATTGTCCCATTCTCTCTAAATATTTGTTGAGAAGAAACACATGTCACAGTTCATTGTTTCTTGATCTTGTAATACCTTATTCATAAACAAAGACTTTTTTCAGTGTCGTCATTTCTGAAAATCAGATTGTATCATTGTCCAGTGCATCTATGGGTCATAATATATATATGTAAATATGTTTTTCATTATTTTTCAATAGTAACTACAGACACATTTCTACAATACCCCTAAGTTTCAAGATCTTTTTCCTTTTCCTTCCCTTTTCTTTCCTCTATTCCATTCCCTTCCCTTTCTATAGCTGCCCCTAAACCTATCTCCTGAGCTACCAGAACAACACAAGTGCAATAGCAAAGCTGCATTCAATGTTCACACCTCATAGAAAAAGAATCTTACAAAAGAATACAAACCATCACTAGTATCAAAGCAAATACTTTCTTAATAGAATAGCTGTGTAGTATAGAAAGAAGGATCTAGAAAAGAAATACATAGTCAGTTCAACCTTTTCATAATACTTAATAATAAAAGGTACATTTTAATTTCTTCTAACTCAAAAAATTGGCACATTACATATGGAATTACTGTGAAAAGCATGTTTAAATTGTACGCTAAATGAAATTCAGCCTCACAGTTTTATAGAAGTACAGATTGGCTTGTGATTTGCCCCAAGGCACTTCTGTTCTATCTCCTACATAAAATCAGTTGCTACTAATTCCTTGATTTGTACTACAGAGCCACCACTTTGGATGATTAAAAATCTTTTATGTTGGAGTACTTACTATTTTTCATTAGGCAGTGTGTTAAAGGAAATAGGAGGCTGTCTTTGTTGGGGATAGAAGACCTGGGGGGAATGATCTGAATTTCTGAGAAACCTTTAGATCTTTGGGGATGGCAAGAAGGGGAAGTTTCCATTTCTTTTGTTGTTGTGATGTGAAATTCTCTGAAGTTTTTCTTCCTGAAAACATATTTTCTAATGAAGCTTTTTTGAATTTGTCAAATGCAGTTCTTTAATCAAACAAATACAATAATAAAGCAAGCTTATTCAAAATTCAGAAATAATGATCAGTCACAGGCTTGCAAAGCAGGAAAACAGAAGTTAAGGTTCTGAGGTATGCCCAAGGATTCAGGTTCAGCAATTAGAAGTGAGATTCTGTACAGCACCTCTTAGAGCAAGTTATGGTTGATGGTCAGTCCAGCTCAGCACTACTGCTGTTCATCTGCGGGATTTTATGGCATCTTGGCTGCTCCTCAGACAACACATAGAACAGGCATTGCAGATGTCAGGACAAGATGCTATAATTTCAAAGTTCTTTGGTGCACTCTGTTTGAGCCCACTAACTGAGGCTATATCTATACAGTGGGCTGGTTGCTCTGTCAGCTGTAATGCCAGTCATCCCAGTCAGAGCTCTGAATGTAACAAGCTGCAGCTCCCACAGGACCTGTACTCCCAGTTTCCTTCCCACAGAAACCATGGTAGGAGGAAGAAGAGGAGCAGAAGAAACTATCCGTGTCTTGTCGCACACTGAGTCAATATATATCTAGGATATGCACTTCGCTAAAGACCAGGAGAGACATCCCAGACTGAGTAGTTTGGACACAACCTTAGAGAGCTCTGGATGACAGCCTGAGTGACAGCACACTCCTGTGGTCACCAACAAGGTCCAGTGCTTCATAAATGTTCACATTGTTTCATGTTGCACCCAAAATCAGCTCTGCCCCTTCTACCTGAGTCCTACCACATATGTTGTGAAATAGCCCTTGGAAGCAGTTTTATCGCTATCTTCCTCAATTCCTTCTCCAGAGCATCCTGTAACCAGGAGCTTGGGGACAAGCACTAAAGACACTGCAAGCACAAGGCAATAAAATATTTCACTTCAGTGTTTCCTGCAAACATAGCCACTTGTTTCAACAGTAGATTATAGTGCTCTGCATCTAAACAATGCAGGTATCCTAACTACAATGTTTGTCCACAGAGTGGAAGAACAACTAAACCAGTTTCTGTGCAAGAATATATAAGGAAAAATGAACCCAGTGATGTCCTTTTACAAATACCTCTGCTGACATAAATTCAAATACCTTCTAGTGTCACTTCCTTTCCCTCCTCACTATGAGCAAGCAGTTCTCCAGCATGATGGTGGTAAACAGGATAGCACCTTATATTTGGCTGATAACAGCATTAGGTTAATTCTGTTTCAGAGTATAAATTTTTTCTATGTAGAACAAACATAAACATTCTGTCAATGATCATACCTTTTTAGTTACTAGACCTGTGCCCAGTGTTCTTGCCAGAAGGTTGGAGAGGCTAATAAGGACCACTCAGCAAAAAGAATTGCTTAGAAAAATCTGTGAGAAACCAAAGAAGGTTTTTGGTATCCTGTATTCTTTAGACTGCACTCTATCCTCCGGCTGCCTGCTGAGACTGGCTTGCAATGTTATCTGTCCCCTACCCTTGGACAACAACAAAGACATATAAAAAATGTGCCCTTTGGAAAGGGAAAAGACTTCCTGAGTATACATCATCAGAAAAAAGGTAGTTATGAACACTGTGACAGTTGCCCCCTGCACGCACCCTAGATGTTCTTCATGGGCTCCTAAGTTCTGCTTAGCATTGATATAGTGCTTCATTCACCCACTCTGCTGGAATATAAATAAGATCTCTAGGGTTGAAACAAAAGGTTAATATGCAATGCATAAACAATACCAGAATCTCAGCTTACAGAAAATAAACAGTTATGCTAGCTGGGTGGAACACAAAATGAATTTCTGAGAAAATGCCTGTTTTTTCAGGACAGAGAAACTGATTTGTCAAGAACAGAAAGGGTTAAATCACAGTGCAAGGACTGAAAGCACTGCTCATGGCAACAAATATTATGAGCAAAAGATGCCAAAATACAGTACCTAAAAGGACAATGAAAGTGAAAGAAACTACTTAAAAGATTGATAATTAAATATATTTAAGATTTTCTTTTAATGTTGTATTACACTAATTTGCTTTGAGCATGTAAAGAAAAATTTAGTGAGATTTAAAGAAAAAAGCTTTTCCCAACTGCTTTTTTCTTATTCAAATACTGGTCAGACTAGGGTTCTAAACTTTTGTTGTTGTTATTGCTAAAAATGGGATAACTTTATAATTCTTCCAGCTGTTGCACATTTTTGGGAATGGAAGCTGAAGTTTCAAGACTAAAGCTATAATGATAGTCTGCTATAAACACAGTGAGTGAAACAGAATAAGAGAAGTTTGCTGCAAGGAAGCCCTGTTACGAAGTAAAACTCTGAAATAACATGTTGTTTTCTCTAAAAACACCACTGGTTCCTTCATCATTGTAGTTCTTGAAATCAAAGCTCTAGAAGAATCCCAGAAGACCTTCAGAATTTAGTAGTCTGGTAAAAGTCTTTATTGTGTCTTGACCACCTGCTAGACTTACAGACACTCAGCTTTCTTATGGCACATCATGTTCTTCCATTCATATCTCCAGATATTTGGTAAATAAAGTAGCTTATGAAGACAATGTCACTTGTTTCCTACTGCACACCAGAAAAAAAAACCAACCACTCCAATCTAAAAGTTGGACTGAATAAAATACTTGAGCATCTATTTATTCATTGCTTCAACATTTTTGGTGCCTTCATTTTCACCTTATAACACCCTGAGAAGAATCCCAACCATAGAGCTGAGCATGAAGAATCACCATGCTGTATGGAAAGAGTTATGGATTTCAGAAGAATTATCCAGAAGAATGGACTAGCGCTGTGTGGCAAGAAGCGCAGCAATATAACTGAAATCACTTCCATTTCTGAAGGTTATGCACCTGGAGCATAGTTGAAAAAAACCCTTTCACAATCTAAAATCTGAATCTTTCACAGAGGATCTATATACCTACAGGCATTTGCTATAAGACCTGACAAGACCTGAGGAGGATGTCCTGAAGGAGATCCTGGTTTTAACTCATGTACTAATAGAATTATTAGACTTTTTGCTCAAGATGTAGGAGGTACTGAAGCTTGGTGTTTGCTTGATGCTTTAGAGAATGTGAGTCATAGTGTGAAAGGGAGAACAAGGAAGCATAATCATACCTATGTTGCCTGGTAATCACAGTCAGTACTCTAACTTTTGCACCAGTTCTTGCAGGTAAATAAATGGGTAAGTGGAGTTTTATGACTAATTAAATTAGACAGTCAGTGCATGACTGAATGTAGAGACCAGAGTTGCCAAGCCACCGTGTTAGGAAGGTGTAAAGCCATGAAATTTCTTAATTTGTCTATTCGCTGAGGAATGAGTCTTCTACACTTTGTGGAACAGTGACCCAGTTTTTCTAAATAGTGGAGAGGTACCTCATGGGAAAAGGGCCATTACAGCCCAGGATCCCTTGAGCTAGCAAAGTCCCTTATACTGCACATTTCAGAGATTCTTAGAGCATTCTTTATAACATCAGAGAAGTTCCTTACACAGCTATATTTTTATATTGTTTGAGAAAATATTTGCAGTGGTAGCATTAACAGTACTGAAAATCAGAATGCTATTGTTTTCCAGAAACGTTTTTCAAAAGGTCCTGCCCAAATCAAAGTAACAAAGCATAGTACACCTGGAATGCATCTTAGACTGCTGATTGGCCATTTGTTTCTAAATATTTTCTTTAAGTTTTCTTTATTGTTCAGTATGTGTTCGTGGTTTGCACTAAAGGAACAATAGCAACATTTTTCTCAATGTTGTATATTGGTTTTCCCCAAGATCTGCAGCTTTTCCTTACAGAGACATGACACATTCATTTGAAAGAAAATATATGTGAATGGTTAGTAAGGTGAACACCACAGTCATAGAATAGATTTTATTCATAGAATAAAATAATTAACTCAATTTTGTGGATAACATTTTTTCTTTCCTACCAATATTTCTGACATTTTTGTCTTTTTTATCTTGTCCTGTCTGATGCAAAACTGGGAAGTATGAGTGTAAATTCTTCCTTTGCAAAATTTAGACAAACAACTTGAGCCTTGAACTGGCATGCATGTGCATTAAACACCAGGCTAATGGCTATTCTGGATGGAGTAATCGGTCTGCTGGAGCTGTTCCAATTGCATAGGATCAGTTACACTAGAAAGAGACTTACACTGTAGTCCAAAATTATCGGCAAACATTTTGATAATGAGTCATGGGAACAGCAGAGGTGTGAACAAGCCTTTCTTACATCCTCATGATAGCTTCAACATTTTTTCACAGCCTGTAATCCAAAGAAAACGTGTTTATTTACGGAAAGTCATTTACCTCAAACAGGAGGGATCGACAGAGTTTTATACCAGAATACTTCCTGTACTCATACGGAAGTCAACAGCTTTGGCCTTAAAATGAGTGATTTGAGAAAAACTTTTTTTTTTTTTTAAAGACTAGTCTCTTTCTCTATGATTTTCACATAAAATTCTATATTGTGGCTAAAAGCTGTGGATAAATTAAAGCACTGGCTAAACTGGTGTCAAGACCCAGACTGGACAGATCAGGGAGTCATGTTTAATTCAAAACTCCCTTGGGCTAAATTAATGTGAAACAACACCAAACAATCGGTTAAAGATTTTATTCATGACAGAAGCAAACTGAACTGGGGAGGCGTGGTAGTAGATGGCAGGGTTTCTCACAACAGGACTTGGCATAAGACTAATTCTGTAAACTGTGTCACCATATACATCAATTCAGGGAATAAGGAGATCCCTCCCATTGAGTCACGAGGTTCAGAGCAGACCCCCTTGCTTTCCAGACTCCTCCTCAGAGAAGGGTCTAGGGGCGGTTGGATCCACTCTTAGTCTCAGACTTGGTCAACAGTTTACCTCTTGAAACAGATGAGGTGTAGGGATTGTGGAAAAGGAAAAGGAAAGAGAGAAGAAGACAGAGAAAGAGAAAGGAAGAGAGAAAGATTTCACAGGTCTTGGGTCCAGTGTTGGTTCAGTCAGCAAAGGTGTCCAGTCCCGGTGGGCTTGCACACCCGGGGCTTCAGTTGGTGTCCTTTTCTCATCCTTGCCCCTCCTTCGGGCAGGCACCCAAACTCCTCTGGCTAATGAACAGTTTGTGAGCCTTTGGGCTTGGGGGTTGTTTGTGGAGTAACTTCTCCTTCCCTGCAGACGGTGGCCATTGTTTGATCTTTGTATCAGAACAGCTTATCAGAACAGGGAGCTGCGCACCCTCCAGCATGCCCTCCCCCTCCTGTTGCTGATGTCTGAGCTGATGGGCTTTTCACCTTGGTTCCTTGCTGTGCAGGGTTTGTCTTTAAGCAGAACTTGCCCCACCACAATGCTTGAGATATTAACTCTTCCAGTCTCTCACAACTGGTAGTTTATTTAAAAAGTTTCTGTTTCACTAAATTAGTATTTTCCAATGGTTTTAAAAGCAAAAAATTCCAGTCAGTTCTACACTAGCGTTACTGCCCTTAATAGCAATATGCTTTCTCACTTACCTTCCTGACGCTCAACTTATTTCATAGCTTGGTTTCACTTGTGTAGTTTTAGAATAACATTATCTGGTTCTTTTATAGTAGATATGCGGTTGTGCCTGCTATATAAAAGGCAGAGTTATTCCAACAGAAGCAAATATGCATGACCTCAGTCTACTGTGATCAGAGCTGATAGAAACCAGCTCTGGTCCAGGAATCTTATAGTTGCATTGTAGTGGCACAGTGCCTAAGTTAATATACCTTGCCATGCAGATCAGCTTGGGAACAGGATTATGTCTCTGGCTAATGGCTAATACCTGGCTAATAGAAATCATCAGCAGAGAGTTTGCACCAGTCTTAGACAGCTGCTTAGTCATATTCTAAGACTACAAACAGGTTTCTGTCATAACTCCCAATTTTTAGGTTCATGGCGGGAAATGCTCTGCTTTTAGGATGTTTTCTCTCTTCAAAAAGACATTTTTCCACAATTATTAAGCAAAATCCCTTCAACCTATTTTAATTCACCTATAATCTTTAAAATAAAGTAAAACACTGTAAATTTTACAGCTATTACCGATTTTTAAACTAATTCTAACCAAAGTAACTGAACTCAAAGCTTGGAAAAGGAGATAGACATAATTTTCTTTGAGTGATGAGATCCTGGGATGAAATCTACCATGCTTGGTGTCTACCCAACAGCTAATTTTTTTTTTTTTTTTAGAGTAAAATCCATTTATCTGTTCAAGGGTACCTTCAGTGATTGTGCTGTGAAGTAATTTAACCTTCTTTTTAAATAGGGCTATAGCAATAAGTACTGTAAAGTTTCCACTGAGTAACAATACTTCTGCTTCATTAAAAAAAAAATAATTTGAAAATTGCAGTAGTTTGAAAAGGGCTTTTTGAGAGTACATATTAGAAAACCACTATTTTGTTGTCACTGTAATGGTGTTTAACATGCAGTACAGACTAACTTGTAGAGAAAGAACATGAACAGAATAGTCCTCTTTCCATGCTCCAGTTGTAGTGCAACATCCAAAAGTTAAGCACCTCCTCCCAGTGAGATGATCTGAGGCAATAAAGATCCTATGCAACCCAAGTGGTGAGAAGAAAGTAAGCCATCTTTCCCATCTTCCTCATCAGAAGCAGGAACAGCAGCTATTCCTTTAAACCGTCCATTTTCTGTGGCAGAAATGACTTTGATCCAGCCTTGCCCTGAGATTCTCAAAATCAAAATTCATTTCTGCCTTTACAGAATTTGCTGGATCTGATACCTGCATCTTGCCCGTGCCATGGTATTCATTACAACAGAAAGGAAAATAGGCTCCAGAAAGGGTCTTACAGTTCCTGGGACAGATTTCTTGATGACTTTTTTTTTTTTTTTTTCTTTTTAGGCACCCATACTGCATGTGAAGAATCATTTCAGATGCTTCTTTGGAGTTCTTCCCTGGCCATTACATTTCCATCCATCACCTCAGCCTTTGAGCACCAGAATTCCTACGGCTGCTGGTGTGTTGCTAGGGTTGTCTCCAATATCAGCCACAGCTGAAGCTACCTCATACCAAGAATAGGATAGGCAACAAGAGGGAAACCAGACCAGATGTTTTGATTCAGCAGTTGTACCAAATTATGTTACGGAATTAAGTCTCCAAGCCTTGTAAAATTATGGGCTCTCTTTCACCGGCCAGTTCCACAGAGCTGTGATTCTGAAGTCACAGAAGTGTTACTGTGAGAGTGAGCTCAGAATTATGTTTCAGATAGATACACTTTGATAGCTCTTATGTGAGGACTCTGCAAGCAGGCTAATAAAGGAAAGAAACACTCTGTCCAGATAAATCCTGGGGGTGATCCTGCTGTAATTATGAATATCTCTGTTAACAGATGTTCATGTTCAGAATCTGTCTGACTGTGGGTAACAGAAGAGATTAACATTTGCCAACCAGTGACCTTGCGTTTTATATGTCTTTACACAATTTACCAGCTTCAGAACAATCAATATCAGTACTAAATAGGCAAAAAAATGAAAACTGGAAGAGCATTTCCAGAGATGCAAGCTACATCCATTAGATTTTAAGTCATTGAAGAGCTGTGTTAAAAGCTAGAGGCTTTTTGTCTCCTCTTTTTTTTTTTTTTCACGGTGACTCAGAAATGTACAATTTCTTTTCCATTTTTGAAATATTCCTGATATCATAACAAAGTTTTTCTGAGTTCGTTGAACAAAGTTGCTGACCTGATTGGCACGGCACATAGTCTGAGAAAAGTTAACAGAAGAATTGAAGTAAATTCTCTTTTTTTCCTTACACTGAAGCTTATTTCTGGTTTGATTGGTAGTGACAGTTTGCTTTTAAAAGAGAAATATGAGAAGTTAAGATGATAATCCTTTGGTGGTTTTTTTTTTTTTCAGAAAAAAATGTAGTGATTTTTTTTCCTCTGTTAACAATCTAGGTATTTTTTAAGGTGCACGAGATCACAGCTTATAACCTTAAAAAGTAAGTGTGTCTAATAGGTGATGAAGAACAGAGCACTGTTAAAATGATTAAAGATCAAGCTTGGTGAAAGGGAATAAGAAAAGGCACATGGACTATTTGGAAGAAGATAAGACTTGGGGGAAACATTGCTTTTTTGTGGTTACTCAGAACTAAGTAGGTAGGAAAAATCATTTTAACTGGCTTTTCATTAGTTACTAAAAAAAATATGTTGGAATTCTGTGCAGATTGACAAGAAAGCTAGTGGCTGCTATGTAATATCTTGTCCATCTTTGGATGCTTTCCAGTACACACAATTATAACAGCAGTTTCTACACATTATTTGATCAAAGGAGTGTTCTCAAGGGAAGTAAAGAGTCCTCTTAAGAGAAGTCCACTTTAGGCTGAAATTAACAAGGAAAAAAGACCAATTCAAAATTTGAATTGATATTTTTGTAAGTATCCAGTTTAAACTCGCAAATAATTTACATGAACCTTAGGATCTTCATTCCATTGCAAACTCAGCTCATGGCACTATGCATCCTTCAGATGGTTTGTAATGCATGCAGGATAACCAACTGGCCTTTATAGAAAAGTCTACAACCTAAATATAAATGTGGTGGCAAAACATAAGCCTCGCACTTGCTGGTTTCAGTCAAACCCCAGTGATTCCATTTGGATACTGAATATATATTGATCCTTTCTTAGAAACAAAAAGTTCTCTAACACTAGAAATATGCCAGCAGACTGGCACATGTAATCCTCTTTATCTACATGAAAATTCTTTCCTGTATGCTTTAGTGGATAAAATGTTTAGTAGTGTCAACCCAAAGCAAATTATAGTTGTTACTAACATGCAGGCAAGATATACTCACTCAAACTTCATTAAAGTTTCCAATTCTATCCTGAAGGAAAATATTAAACCTGACTTAAGTCAATTAAATAGATCATTGGTATGACATTATTTTAATATTTAACAGTATCTCAGATGTTTCAAGAAGAAAGAGACTCAATGCACATGTAGAAAAGTTTCAGGATCAAGTCTCAGATTTATTAGTCATCCTTCAATACCTTGAGACCAATTCAATTTGTCAGAGCTGGATATCATTGCTATTTTCCACAGAATCCTGGGTTTTAAATCAAGGCCAACGTAGCATCTAACCTTGGAGCAAAAAAGAATTTATAGTATTGCTGGAAGGGCCATGTCTCAAAGGGATTTAAATCTTTTGAATAATCCATTCTGATTTTTTTTCCCCTAGAGGTGTAAAAGAGGACAGCTGCTACTATGTTTAACAGAGTAAGTAATAAAATCACATGCGCAACAAGAGTGATCCACACAGCAGAAATAACATATGTATCTTCAGAATTTATGTTAAATTAGGATTTTACACTAGGAGAATCCTGTGTGGTCTTCTAATCTCTTTTATGTGGCTTTGAGAGATTTGTTCTCTGCTATGTTTTAGCTTGCTTTTCTTGTGGATGGACGGATGCTTTCGGAAGAATACTATTAATTTTATATGAAACTTGTTAGGGCAGAAATTACACCATGCCATATTATACCATACCAGATGTATATGGAGTACACATATATGGGTGTATGTGTGCATACATTTCATACACACATACACATCTTTCAGGATTGTACAAGTTCCCACTGTAAGCGTTGTGTTTCAGCTGCTTGTAGTTCTGCCAAAATTTAACCAACCAAGCTGAAATGTGTCATGCTGAGAAAAGAAGAGAAGAGAATCTTTTAGATTGGAAAAGACCTTTAAGATCATCAAGTCCAACCATTAACTTAGCACTGCCAAGTCCACCACTAAACCATGTCCCTAAATGCCACATCTACAAGTCTCTTAAATACCTCCAGGGATGGTGACTCAACCACTTCCCTGGGCAGCCTGTTCCAATGCCTGACAACCCCTTCAGTAAAGAAGTTTTTCCTGATATCCAACCGAAACCTCCCCTGCAACTTGAGGCCATTTCCTCTCATCCTATCTCCAGCCACCTGACAGAAGAGACCAGCACCCACCTCACTACAACCCCCTTTCAGGTAGTTGTAGAGAGCAATAAGGTCTCCCCTCGGCCTCTTTTTCTCCAGACCAAACAACCCCAGTTCCCTCAGCCGCTCCTCACAAGACTTGTGCTCCAGGCCCCTCACCAACCTGGTTGCCCTTCTCTGGACACGCTCCAGCACCTCAATGTCTTTCCTGTAGTGAGGGGCCCAAAACTGAACACAGGATTCAAGGTGCAGCCTCGCCACTGCCAACTACAGGGTGATAATCACTTCCCTAGTCCTGCTGGCCACACTATTTCTGATACAATAAGTGTGTGCCTTATGCTAATATGTTTAATTTTAGTAAAAAAATTTTAAACCCTATCTGACAACTAAGTAAAAGGACTAGTGTACAGTCTTCCTTGTATTGCAAAATGCTGGCACCCCTGTCTTTAACAAGCTTCAGCTCTACAAATCCCTGAAGCCTAATTTTGAAGTTCACTGGAGATGTACTTTTTGCCACCTTTGTGAATATCTGCCTGAATTTGGCTAAAATTGCAAATCTTCAAAACAGTATAGTTAGTAAATGCTCAGTGAAAATGTTTTACTATCTGGAATTCTTGAACTTTCTATGTGGTGAGCATGTCGCACCCTAAGGCTGCATGGGACTTCCCCTTCCTTCCAGCTCCGAGCTCCTGCAGCTAGTGTCAGATCCTGGTACCTGATCTAAAAAGCACAGCCAGTAAGATTGTGCCTCAAATGCACTTGGTGCCCTTCCTGTCTCATCCAACGCATGCATAGCATCTGGAAAAAGCCACCTAATTTGAACACAAAAGTGATCTGATGAAGTGGATCCATGGGGAGTTGCTGGGGAAGCAAATTATTATAAGCCCCAGGGGAAGGTATTGAAAGCGGAAACTGGGGTTGAGAAACAAGCTGTGCCAGGACCAACAGGGGCTGCTCTCCAGGCAGGGAAACCAGGCAAGGGAGTAGACGGACTGCTGGCCATTCAAGGAAGAGGAGCGCGAGAGTGAAGGATGAGAATGGAAGTTTGAAGTGTCTGAAGAATTAGGTGAGCAGAAGAGGGTGAGACATGTGGGATGGGGGTTGTTCAGGAGTTGCAGCGAGAAGCCAAGGAAGAGACTTGGACAAGGGTCATGGTGAGACACATAAATCAGATGAGCTCAGGAAGAGGGAAGATGGATAGCAGGTTGAAGTCTTTGTCAGAGGCCACGATTTGGATGACAGAGATGTACCAGAAACTTAAGAGACATCTAAAGAGAGAATAGGCCTACATAGGTGAGATATGTAGAGCTGGCAGTAGATTGGAGAAAGAAAAATGTGGCTGAAACTGAATTTTTTTATAGTTCTGTATGCTATACAATGTAATACACAGAACCACCTAAAGATATTTTCATGGTTTAACGCCAGCCAGCAACTAAGCACCACGCAGCCGCTCGCTCAATTTTCCCTCCACCCAGTGAAATGGGGAAAAGAATCAGGAAAAGAAGTAAAAGTCGTGGGTTGAGATAAGAACAGTTTAATAGAACAGAAAGGAAGAAATTAATAATGATAATGATAACACTAATAAAATGACAACAGTAAAAATAAAAGGATTGGAGTATACAAGTGATGCACAGTGCAATTGCTCATCACCCGCTGACCTACGCCCAGTTAGTCCCCAAGTGGCAATCCCCCTGTCCCCACTCCCCCCAGTTTATATACTAGATGTGACGTCCCATGGTTGGCCAGTTTGGGTCAGCTGCCCTGGCTGCATACCGTCCCAACTTCTTGTGCCCCTCCAGACTTCTTGTTGGTTGGGCATCAGAAGCTGAAAAATCCTTGACTTTAGACTAAACATTACTTAGCAACAACTGAAACTGTCAGCATGTTATCAACATTCTCCTCATACCAAACTCAAAAACATAGCACTATACCAGCTACTAGGAAGACAGTTAACTCCATCCCAGCTGAAACCAGGACAGATATCTATATTAGTTATCACTGCTGTACGAAAGATATAAGTTAAAAAAGAGTAGCTGTAGGCTTTGTATTCTGTGTTTCTCTGTTTTCACAAGAAAAACAAGGCATTCCTATGTAGGCTGTGGACATCTCCTTAACATTTTACATGCAAAATAGTAATCCTGCCCCTTCAAGAGTCACTGATAGTTAAATACAAAAATTAATTCATTAAACTTTTCTTTTAATCTTTGATAAAAGAATTCCAGAATGAAAGCATTATCCTCTTAGCTGAACTACAAAACAAAATACCCAAGACGATACTTTAGATGGAGAATATACACACTAACCAGACTGACTTTAGAGAAGTGGTTAGATTTAGCTTGAAATACTGACATTTTTTATTCACTTCACTATTTGTTCATTCAATGAAGTTATCCAAAGTGTTCCATTCTGTGGTATTAATAACTCTGTTATTAAACCTTGCCGTGACGTTTGTGGAATATTAGCAATAAAGCAAAGGACTACATAATAAGAAAAAAGAACTTAAAATAAAAATAGTTTGGTTGTTGGGTTGGGTTTTTTTGCTGCTCATACTGGCATTTGGGTGGTTGGAATAGATGCATGTGTTTAATTAATCTCTTTTATTTCTTTTCAAAAATTAAAGTTTCTGAAGACCAGATAGAACAAAATTTCATTTAAGCAAATTGCATTAGTAATGTTAGTGATCTAAAATAAGTAATGTCAATATTTATTTGAAGTATACCTACCTTGAGCTTGAGAAAATACAGTACTGCTAGCATACAGACTTATTTTTTCACGAGTTTATAGGGTTCCCCAAATCAATTAGATTTCTAATAATAATGAAATATTATTTTGCAGAAAAAAAGCAAAAAAATCAACAATAAAAAAATCAGAAAAATCCAATAGAAGCACTAGAGTTTCTTAAGAATGTACTCAAGTAAAAAAAAGAGAAACAAAAATGCTACTAATGTCAGAAGAGAGAGATGGTTAGTTTTGGGATTTTATTGTGGGGTTTTTTTCATTATCTTACAGGAAGAGGAAAGGATTAAGTCCATCTTGGGTCACATAAAACAATTGAAACAAAACCTGTCCAGATCCTCCAAGGTTCATAAACTGGAAGGCAGGAGTGATTCTGAAGCTTGCAGAATTCATTCCTGCTGTTTCCGTGCTTACTCTGGAATAGCAAAAGCAGGCCATATCCATTCCCTGGCTTCCTAGGCAGTGCAGTGATGATCATGCTATTGAAATCTAAATCGACTTAAAACTATCCTGAAGTCCATAATTTCCTTGGAGTCAAACAGACACTAGAGTTCCCACATTTCAAAATGTATTCATTCATAATTTATTTCTCTATAATGTGTAGTTGAATCTACATTTGTTGAATTGAAAAGGACTACTGCATAGATAGCAACAGCTGAAATGCCATACCAAATTGAACAGAATAGTGGTGAAGTCTCAGACATTAAACACAGAATAGAGGCAGGCACCAAAGGCAGTCAATGTTCTCAATTTCCAAAAGTGTTAAAAGCAGCATGAGATAACACTTAGAGCAAAATAAGAGTGCTTCACAACATCGGGGGTGCTGATTGGCTGGTGATTTGTAAGGTTGAATTGCATGGTAATCTAAATTCATTTTGATTGTAACACAACTTCAAAATTGCTAAGATTTTAAACACTACTAATTATTCTAAATTAATAAATGACCTGGAAGCAAATTACCTATGAAGCCAAAATAAACCTTGATGATTTATATTAGTGGTAACAGAAACATGTTGATATTAGTAAGACTGAGAAAAGAATAAGCACTTTGCTTCCGAGATTTAAATTCAAAAGAATGTGCAGTAGATGTAGAAGCACTACTCATGGTTCTTGGCATATATATATGTATATGACATATATATGCATATGTATGTATTATTTTCCTCTGTGGAAGGAAGATTAGGAGTCCTCACATCCTGAAGTTTTCTAACCTTGAGTAGCTTTTCTGTTACAATATATAATTCAAAGTAAAATAATATAACATAATACAGTAAAGGTAGGTGGAGACTGAAAAAAAAATATGTATCTTCTTCTAGAAAAACACCTTTCCTCAAAAATATTTCTGGGCAGGGATGGGAGGTATTTTATATAGTTTAAATTGCTTTGCTGCTATCTAAGTATCTGAAATTCTGTGTAGAATTTCTCATATTTTTCCAACAAAGATTGCAGTAGGTGTCTACCACAGATAAATTAAAGAACGATACAAGTTGCATTTTCTGAGATATTGGGAAAAATATATAGAATACAATAGCTCTATTACTGAAGTGGCAATGCATATTAAGAACCTTCATTAGCTATAAAGTTACTAAGGAAAAATCCTGCATTTCACAATACAGAACATGCCATTCAAATTTTATTTCAAGTCCTCCAAAACTTCCCATGATATAAACTGGTTCAAGAAGTTCTGTTGGTACTGATAATGCTTTAGCAAAGCACTTCAATTACATGTTTAAATCTCTCTGAAGTCCCATTAAGTCAACAAGACTAAAGTTTTAAAATTAAATACATGCTGAAGAACTCTTTTTCTAAGTCAGCTCCTTTTATTTCTTTGCAAGGCTGTATAGTTACATAATTCAGGGCTCAGTCACAGATTCTGGCTTCAGCAGGCCCACCTGTCTGTCCTCTGGCCTTTTCCTCAGAAAGTCTCTTTTTGAAAGAAAATGCTGTGTCTTTGAGTCTTTGGCTCATATGCAAGACAGCATGCAAGCAGCTTGCATCTGCAAAAATATGGCAGATAGAACTAGTGTGGATGGAGCCAGTATGGATGACACTCTTAACAGGAATAGGATGGAACTGAGGTGCTTGCATGCAAAACCATGGTTCACAAGAAGCCTTCTAAGACAGCCTTACCCAGACAATCCTGATTTGGTTGTAAGGCTGTCTAAGTTCTTAGAGTTTTGTTTCTCTCTGTGTCCAGAACTGCTCTGACTGAGCGGTCCAGTGGTCTTCACTGCCATCCCTTCTCTCTGGTCTGAAGTCACAAACCAAACATTCATCAGTGCCCCATAAGTGCTGAACCTGGTAGGTCTCTTGGAACTTGGAACGAGTACACATTCAGACAACCATCTATTACAACATGCACCAGGGGCTCTTTCAGTTTTAAAAGCAGGCCTTTTTTCTGTAGTAGCCTCAGGCTTTTGTGGCATTTCAGTTTTTCCTTCTTTCCTGGAGAGTGTACCAGACTATGAGCCTTGTTGCATGTGGAAAGCTCTCTGCTGAAGGAGATGTGAAAGAGAGTGCAAGATTATGTCAGAAAAAACAAACAGAAAATGCCATACCCATGGACTGTTGATCTGGATCCTTACCAAGGATGAGGGAGACCTCATCCTTTATTTTATTCCAGAACCCTTCAGCAGACTTAGAACAAACTGCAGGCTGTTACTCAGAAGACAGTTGATGGTGTTAGTGGAGGGACCTATTACCTCCTCTGCAAACTATTGTCAAGTTTTCAGCCTCTTCTTCTTTGGGTCCAGGTTGCTTTGAACTGCAGCTCTAATTTGTCAACTCTCCCCCTTCACCGAAAGGAAAAGCCCAGTCAAATTGTATTCCAAGTATTCTAGGTTCCTAAATGTAGGTAATACAGTACTTAGCCTTAAGAATTTTATGTCATTTCTTGGTTTAACCCTGAAATAATAATGCCTATTATTAGTCTTCCAGAACATTAAAAAAAGTAAGGTTTTATGAACTCTGAGTAGTCACCCTAGAGTCAGTAGTACTTGCATATGCAAGCACATGGATTATTTTGCAAAATACAAATTCTTTTCTATGCCATTTCATTGATAGAAACACAGTGGGTAACTCATTTTTCACTTTAATATTGTTTACCATAGCTTCTATTGAATCAACATTAGACAACTTTATACATGGAAATATTTTCCTTTGTTTTCTTCAGAAAAAGAGGATGGTAATAACTTGGACAATATCAAAGGAAAAAATGGATATACATACATATCTATGTATAAAGTACTTTATCTTCCAAACTAAATGTGACACAAATGATGCAAAACTAAAAAAATGCATGAATGTATGCATAATGTTTGTACCATATAGCACTTCAAAATGCTAGGCAGAACTCTTCACGTTTAGGTACTTAATGCTTGAATGATAACATTTAAACTGGGAATCTTTATAACTTTAGTGAGCATTTCTTCCAGCAGACTTTTCTTGGTTTTGCTTTAAAATGATGGGAATCTTTCCATTCTTCACTGAGCTATGTTATCAAATATATTTTATTAAAGATACAAGATGTATGGAACCACCTAATTTCAAAGGATCTGGATCACAATTTGCCTAATAACATGAAGTAACATACACACGGTAACTTGCATGGTGCTTTTAACTGTACAATAAAGATGTTAAAAGTATTAGCAATTGTTCCTATTAACACAGGTGGAGACTTAACTTTGTGAATTGTCTTTCTTGTATGTTAAAAACCTACAGATTGGAGCTTCATGTCAAAATAATACAACACTTAGATTTTTGGGTTGCAGGGTATGATTTATTGATTTTGCAACTGAATTATTCAAGTCACTCATTGGTAGTGGAATTATGTAGCCTCAAAAAAGCTGAAACCAATACAATATTCTAAAAGAAAAGTGTCAGGTATTCAAAAGTGAGTTGTTTAGTGAAATGATAATCTTGCATGCATCTGGAAAAATCAGTAGTGTCTCAAATGTGAAATAACAAATTATTGATAAACATAAGACCTGATTCACAGCTTGGAACAAAGCTTACATTTAATCAATAGCAGCATTTAATTTTCAAAATTTACATAAATTTGTAAATCCAAAAGAGCTTATGCAACATGGAGAATGATACCTAGAGAGAATGTAATCCATATCACCTTGTATTGGGTCTGGCTGAGATGGAGTTAATACTCGCCATAGCAGCCCTTATAGCGCCATGCTCTGCATCAGTAGCTAGAAAGGTGTTGATAACACACCAGTGTTTTGGCTAGTGATGAGCAGTGCTGGCACAGCATCAAGGCTGTCTCTCCAACATTTTTGCCCCCCCCTCAATGGCAGGCTGGGGCAGTGCAAGTTCTTGGGAGGGGACATAACCAGGACAGCTGACCTAAACTAACCAAACAGATACTCCATACCATATGACGTCAGCTCAGATATAAAAGTTAAGTAAAGGGAGACGGAAGGGGGGAATTTTTGTCTTCTGCAGCAACCACTACGCATACTGAAGCCCTGCTTCCCGAGAAGCGGCTAGACATCGCCTGCTGATGGGAAGTAGAGAATAGCATCATTTGTTTTTCTTTGCTTTCACGCGCGACCTTTGCTTTCACTTTATTAAACTGTCCTTATCTTGACCCACGAGCCTTTTGTTATATTTTCTCCCCTCGTCCAACTGAGAAGAGGGAGTGATAGAGCAGCTTTGGTGGGCACCTGGCATCCAGCCAAGGTCAACCCACCACACACCTATATTTTAAAAAAAGATGGTTTATATGCTCTTTGAAATACTTAGGTTAATGCTCCTTTCAAATACTGAGGATGCAGTTGTATTCTGATGCTCAAGAATTTTCATGCATATAATAACTTTCCTGACAGTTTTCAAAGCAGATAGGCACCTAAGTCCCAGTCCACTGAGATGAGAATTTAGCCTTTGGCTTGAAGCACTCAGTTTCCATCACAAATCTTCCTATCTACCCATATCAAATTGAACAGTGCTATAGTTGAAAGTCTTATGCAGTGTGAAATAGGGAATTTGCAGACATGGATGTTCTGAGTTCAAAACTACTTAAACTATTTAGTAATAAAAAAGGGTCCAGGACATATCTCCCAGTAACTAGACATGTGATAAAGTTCAATTTTATATTGAAACTTGATGATTTAAACTCATCTCTCATTGTTTTGATCTGTAGTATAAGCTATCACTAAAGGAGTTTAAGACTACCGCCAAAGCACAGATAAACAGAAACTCGGCTTCCCACAGTTTTGAGCAGATTTTCCTTGTTTTGTTCAGATTAGCTATTTGCTACAATTTCTCCTCTTTTTACCCAAGTACCAGTTGCTTTATTTCACCCCTTTTCCCTTGTACTGTGTTTTTTTCCCTATGTCCTTCCCCTCCCATTTGTTTCCAAACTTCTCATCCTTCCCATTAACATAACACCAAAATGTAATGAACAGATCTCATACAGTCCATTCTTTCAACATTATTCTCAAGTTTTCAACTTGTGTGTGCTTGAATTCACTTTATTATTATTATTTTAAAAGTAACGATCTCAATCATCTCAATTATTTTAGAATTCCATTGCAGTCTCTTCTCCAAGTGAGATCCCACAAACACCCCTCTGTGGTTGAGGAAGGCTTCTGGATTACAGTGATGGCTGAGGAGAACTGAAACCTTGCACGCTTTTCCATTAGGTTCCCATATTGTTGCTGTGTTACAGTAACTGCCTCTAATAAACTAGGAGGTGCTGTTGACTCTTTTGAGACAAGATGTCTTACAGAAGGATCTAGATAGATTGGAGCCTTGGGCTATGATTAATGGGTTGAAATTGTGGTGGGTTGATCCTGGCTAGACACGAGGTGCCTACCAAAGCCGCTCTATCAATACCCTCCCCCCCTCAGCTAGACAGCGGAGAGAAAATATAACAAAAGGCTCATGGGTTAAGATAAGGACAGGGAGAGATCACTCACCAATTACCATCATGGGCAAAATAGATTCGCCTTAGGGAAAATTAACTCAATTTATTGCCAATCAACCAGAGTAGGGTAATGAGAAATAAAACCAAATCTTATAAACACCTTCCCCCCATCCCTCCCTTCTTCCTGGGCACAGCTTCCCTCTCAAATTCTCTACCTACCCTCCCCTCCAGCTGCACAGGGGGATGGGGAATGGGAGTTACAATCATTTCATCACACATTGTCTCTGCCGCTCCTTCCTCCTCACGGGCAGGACTCTTCACACTCTTCCCCTGCTCCAGCGTGGGGTCCCTCCCACTGGAGACAGTTCTCCATGAACTTCTCCAACATGAGTCCTTCCCATGGGCTGCAGTTCTTCTCTACAGTCCTATGAGGAGCTGCTAAGGACTTTGGGTTTGTCTAGTTTGGAGAAGAGGAGGCTGAGGGGTGACCTCATTGCTCTCTGCAGCTTCCCAGGGAGGGGAAGTGGAGAGGGGGGTGCTGATATCTTCTCCCTGCAATCCAGTGACAGGACCCATTGGAATGGTTCAAAGCTGTGTCAGAGGAGGTTTAGACTGGACATTAGGAAGCATTTCTTTAAGGACAGGGTGGTCAAACACTGGAACAAGCTTCCTAGAGAGGTAGTCAATGCCTCAAGCCTGTCAGTGTTTAAGAGGCATTTGGACAATGCCCTTAATAACATGCTTTAGGTTTAGGTCAGCCCTGAAGTGGTGAGGCAGTTGGACCAGGTGATCATTGTAGGTCCCTTCCAACTGAAAAGATTCGATTCGATTCGATTTGATTCTATTTGATTCATTTCTGAATTCAGTGGATGCTGAGATCTCAAGAATCTGGCAGGCAAGACCTTACCTCCTAGGCCAAAAGAAGTAATTTCTTGTTTATAGACTTTCAACTCACCAGAGGCTGCAAAAGCTGTCAGAAAGCCAAAATTCAGTAGGGATTGCTTTGATCCAGCAATGACCATTTCTCTCAGCTGCTAGGTAAAGCCTTGCCACAGAAGAGGACTCTTAAATCTCTTGCAGGTAGAGAGGTGCCATTCACGGGTCCTGCTGAATGCTGTGCCCAGAAAGAGCTATGAGATTCTGCTACTGAGAGAAAAGATCTTAACTCTGAGCATTGCAGATTTTTAAGGTTTGGAAGACCTGTAAGAGTCCTGTAAGAGTAGCTGTACCCCTGTAGAGCAGTAGTTACTCAACAAGGCAAGGTGTTTCTTGCCAGACTGGTAAGATCAAACAACTCCCCTCTGCTCTGCCTTCAGCAGATCCCCTACCTCTCCCAGAGGTAGTATTACCCACTTTTAGAATACTTGCTCCCTCTCGCTACAAACAGGCCTACAGAATGGTGCCTAAAACTGTGATATTTTTGTCCCCTGAGCCACCTGAAGAAACAGTATTGTTTCCCCTTTTCCCCCCAAATTTTGGTTAAACTAAAAAAAAAAAAAAAAAAAAAAAAAGATAATCATTCAGAGAAAGAAAGGGATTTCTAAATGCTCAAGTATTATTTATTAGACAGAATTTTTATGATAGAAAAAATGTTTTGTGACTGGCATCTCATTTCAAGGACTGTGTCTGTTCAAACAGATCTGTTTGCCTGTGAGGAGAGAAAAAGAACCTAAAATTTGCCATACAAGATAAGAAAGCATCTTGCCTTTGGCAGTAACTAATAGTTGATGTTTAAGAGAAAGGCAAAAGTCCCAGTGAATGCCTCCAGCTAAGCATTAAATGCTGCAGACTGGGGTGAAAGGTGGAAGGAAATGTGTCTCCTGACCTTTGTAGAAATCAGCAAACACCTCAACACGTGGAAACATGAGAAAAGCAGTGTTTAGTCACAACTACTAATAACGTGAATGCTTCATTTTTCAATCTGATGGTTAAAATGAAACTTCAAAAAATAAATAATTATTTTTTTCCAAATTAATTTTTCTCCAGTATTTTTATACTCACTTTGAAAAAGAAAAAATTCCCAAAGGAAATGTCACTGGAGCAATAAATATATATATATATATTCTAAAAATAGCTGAAATGAAAAAGCTTCTACTTTTATGAAAATATCCTCTCCTTTTTTAACTATTCAAAATCATAAGTATGTGTGACTTCTTGGAATCTACAGCAATTTTGACATTTCTCCAAATGAATTTGTCCAGTGTAGTTTATGAAATAGACTCATATAAATACTTTGTTGTCTATTGAAAAATTAATTCAAGGTAGTGTGACATGTTTGAAAAGAGACAACTAGATAAAATAAGAGATTTCCTAGAGCTTGGATTTATTCATTGAAAGAAACTCTTCTTTTCTTCTTTTTCTTTTTAAAGCTCTTCATGTTTCTCCCATAGTCTCTATCCAATCAGGGAAATAATGTTACTGTAAATTTCAGGAGTGAAAAGTCCATTCAATGTAGAAAAAACAGCACTTTATTCCTTTAGAATCCAATTCAAAGTGAACAAATGATGTTACTGTTAAATTCTTCTATTTCTTACAATTGCAGCAAAGGCTAATAAAATATTTTTAAGGGATGTTAAGTGTATTCCAAAAGTGAAAAGGTAATAAATGGCAAAAGTAAAGGAATTGGGGCGGGGGCGAAGAATGTATGGCTTATTAGTTAGTAGAAACAAACTTATAAAGCTGACCTTGGAAGTGAAACAGATACATTCTCTAAATGTGTGTGTGTGTGTGTGTCTCCAGATATATGCTACTATGATGTATTTTTTTTTGTTTTTCTGAGATTTTGAGAGAAAGGTTTAATAATATGTAAGTAAAAACCTGAAAGCCACTTAAAAATGGCTTTATTGTAGAAGTCTGAAAAAGCTTTTATAACTTTTTTCAACACAACCATAGATTGAAAAATGACTTTCATTCAACACATCAAACACACATTCCTTGTGATACCTTGAAAACTAAGTTGTTCACACTATGCAAATACCTATTTGCTTCATATTTCAACAGCACCATTCTGAAGCTAAAGACAAGAAAGTTTTCTGCATGTAGAATTGTCTGAGAGAAGACACTACCTCACTATGTTTGAATAAGAAATAATTGCATATAATAAATCTCAGGTCTTTCTTGACTGATTAATAAAAATTGTTTGTGGTTTGAGTTAACCAATAGTGGTAACTTGTAATTGGTTATTTTTATCCCCAATTCACAGCTGCAAGCAGGGGACCCTGCAGAAGAAAGATGACCTGTTTCAGATGCTGAAGGTGGCTGAATATTCAGGTTTCTCTTTAAACACTAGTTAACAGTTTTCCTCTCTAAATTTGCAGGACAGAGGAAAAGAAGACAGAAAAAGAAAAGTATTGTTAGTGGTTTGATGATATTTAGGTATTTAGTACAAAATTCTCATTAATTGCCAATGAACTACAAGGAGTACAAGCACATTTTTAAAAAAGTATAACCTTTAACAATGATAGGGTGCAATAATGCATCATCAGCAACTGGAAGGAAAACAACCTCATTAGAATTTCTGTTTAGACAGAAATGTAAATAATATTCTAGGACAAATTGTGATATTTCTCTCAAACAAGAAATAAATAAAAAAAATCCCCATACTCAACAACATTAAAACAATATAAGAAATATAGCTGGTACTCAGAACTGTTACCTGGACACAGTCTTGATGTGAATCACCAGAATCTGCCCATACAGATACTATCTACTATTTAGAAGTTCTTTCTCTGTAAAACTGTGTTTTTTGGAAGAAACTCTTTCTGAATTTCCATAATGGTTTTTGGTAGCTTCCCTCAGCATCTCTACTAAATCTTTCTCTTTCTACGAAATCAATGAAAAACTTGATAATAGATGATTCTTGGTACTCTACTATGCATGCTAATTTTGCAACATATATAGTGGCATTGTATTCTTGCAAATTTTTTTGTATCTCTCTGTTATCTCAATTTAAACTTAGAATTTAAGTGCTATGGATCAGGGACTTCTTTGGTGGCAGTATGACTGTTAATATAATACGGTTAAGCTTTGTGACCACAGTTCCTATGCAGGATGTAAAATAATAATAAAGCCATTTCTTATGTGCACAGTGTATAGACTTTGTCTTTTAACTAAAGGCTTTTGTCAGAAAAAAATTTATCTGTTCTGAAAATAAGATTCCCTCTGCAAACACCCTTCAGCTGTTCTAAAAATTTTTCTTTCAAATTCTTTGGTTTGTGAGGCAAAAAAGATCTTCACTCCAATTTAAAATTTTTCACAAAAAACTGTGATTTGTTTACATTTAGTTAAATAATTTAAAATCAGCTTTCCACAAAGCTTTGAGACAATTCTACAAATAAACTTACTAAGTGAGGTTTATGAACAAAACTCTTCAAGATTTCTTCAATTAATTCCCTTTGTCCTTGAGATAGAAACCTAAATTACCTGAAGATTGTTTTCCAGACAGCACAATGAGGAAGTTATCTATCTGAGATTTCATTGGGTAGTTACACTAACACAGGAAGATGTGGAAATTTTTGTTCTCCAGTATTCAAACTGTGGGATTTAGGGAACTTAAAAAATTCTGTGGCAGTTTAAGTTACAGCAGCCACCCACTAAATTTTACCACTTCCACAGAAGAATTAGCCAAAGAGAACGTGTGCCCATAGTGCATGTGCTTCTGTGCAGGGTCTGGCATCTTAATGCAAACCCAGTTTAATTGGATTTTTAAGCCAACGCACCAAATTCAAGCCAAGACACCTACTGATGTGTAGGCAGGTGTTCCCTTCTGATAGCTTTGCTGTGGAAATAAAAACCTCAAGCAGAGAAACAAGGCAAGCAGCTGGGGTGATACTGTCTTTACTTCAACAGGGCTCACCAGAGTTCATCTGTCAGTGTTGTTAGTTCCCCAAGTAGAGATCAAAAGAAGCAATTAGAATTATTTCCATCAGATTTCTCTTTTCAGATACTATTTCTAATGGGAATTCTGAAACCACACTTTAAATACCTTTCATCTTCTTTTCACATTTAAAAGATTAAGTGTTGTGCGACTTATCTGAAAATCAGGATCTTTTGTGTCTGCAGAGAAATTCCTGGAGCCAAATTAAGACATATATTCTAGGAAGCATGCCATATATACTGTTAAATAGGAAAAGATACAATGTGAGTGTGTCTCTATATGTGCCCATATGGGGGCATCTAAAAGAAAACGTGTACACAGCATATCTATTTTATGACCAATTAGTTCATTAAAATAAATCCAGGCCCATATATATTTTTTTTTAATCTAACCTAACTCTTAATAAAGTGAAGAAACATTTTATTTTTCCTGTATTTTTAGTGGGTTTTTTTTCTTGAATATACTTTTGCTAACAATATCATCAAAGATTTCTTGGATGACATACCGTCATTTTGATGTTCCACACATCAGACTGCTTCAGCCTACAGCATCTGATGTTACAAGAGATATGAAACATGACATGACCAATGAAACTTGATAAAATGTGTCACAGTCTAAAGCATTGCTCTGAAACCTGAAAAGACCTTTTCTTCATAATGTTGCAATATTTTGTTGTTTGTACATTCTCAGTGCAACACAGTTTTTTAATTTGAAAGGATGGCATTAAAGCAGTGTGGAAAAGTTTACATTGAGGAAAACACTGGTGCATTTTAAGGGAGAAAAGTCCCAAATACACAGATATGATTCTAAGAAAACAGGACTTTATGTGCAAAACGTGGGAAAGAAACTAAGAAACACAGAATGAACAATGAAGTAATGTGTAAAAGCCATCCACCACAGTTTAAAAATAATTAATAGACAAAAATACTACTTGAGCAGCTGTAAACATGACTGTAAAACCAACTAATAAATGTTAATGGCCTCTGTGAAAACCGGACAGCACCCATACCTGTGTGTGCCCACGCATATTTTTATATATATATATACTACAAGTAAAATTTCTAAATGAGTAGATTTATATGGTCAAATAAAAAGATTAAATCAAACTAGAAGAAAAGGAAGAAAGGAAGAGAAACCTGTAGGAAGAAGAGTAGAACAAGCAAGAGTATCAGGATTCAGTGGAGACATAGAATCATAGAATCATTTAGGTTGGAAAAGACCTTTAGGATCATCGAGTCCAACCATCAACCGTGCCCACTAAACCATGTCCTGAAGTGCCTTATCTATGCACTTTTTGAACACCTCCAGGGATGGTGACTCAACCACTTCCCTGGGCAGCCTGTTCCAATACCTGACAACCCTTTCAGTAAAGAAGTTTTTCCTAATATCCAACCGAAACCTCCCCTGCCACCACTTGAGACCATTTCCTCTCATCCTACCTCTAGCCACCTGACAGAAGAGACCAGCACCCACCTCACTACAACCCCCTTTCAGGTAGTTGTAGAGAGCGATAAGGTCTCCCCTCAGCCTCCTCTTCTCCAGACTAAACAGCCCCAGTTCCCTCAGCTGCTCCTCAGAGGACTTGTGCTCCAGGCCCCTCACCAACCTGGTTGCCCTTCTCTGGACACGCTCCAGCACCTCAATGTCTTTCCTGTAGTGAGGAGCCCAAAACTGAACACAGGACTCGAGGTGCGGCCTCACCGGTGCCAAGTACAGGGGAACAATCACCTCCCTGCCCCTGCTGGCCACACTATTTCTGATACAGGCCAGGATGCCGTTGGCCTTCTTGGCCACCTGGGCACACTGCTGGCTCATATTCAGCCGGCTGTCGACCAGCACCCCCAGGTCTTTCTCTGCTGGGCAGCTTTCCAGCCACTCTTCCCCAAGCCTGTAGCGCTGCATGGGTTTGTTGTGACCCAAGTGCAGGACCCGGCACTTGGCCTTGTTGAACATCATACAACTGGTCTCGGCACATTGATCCAGCCTGTCCAGATCCCTCTGTAGATCCTTCCTACCCTCAAGCAGATCAACGCTCCCTCCCAACTTGGTGTCGTCTGCAAACTTGCTGAGGGTGCACTCGATTCCCTCATCCAGATCATTGATACAGATATTAAACAGAACTGGGTCCAACACTGAGCCCTGTGGAACACCACTTGTGACCTGCCGCCAACTAAATTTAACACCATTCACCACAACACTTTGGGCTCGTCCATCCAGCCATTTTTTTACTCAGTGAAGAGTACACTTGTCCAAGCCATGAGACGCCAGCTTCTCAAGCAGTGTGCCGTGAGAGACAGTGTCAAAGGCCTTGCTGAAGTCCAGGTAGACAACATTCACAGCCTTTCCCTCATCCACTAGGTGGGTCACCTGGTCACAGAAGGAGATCAGGCTGGTCAAGCAGGACCTGCCTTTCATGAACCCATGCTGACTGGGCCTGATCCCCTGGTTGTCCTGCACATGCCATGTGAGTGCACTCAAGACGAACAGTTCCATAATCTTTCCCTGTACCGAGGTCAAGCTGACAGGCCTGTAGTTCCCCGGATCCTCCCTCCGACCCTTCTTGTAAATGGGCGTCACATTGGCAAGCCTCCAGTCATCTGGGACCTCCCCCATTGACCAGGATCGCTGATAGATGATGGAGAGTGGCTTGGCAAGCACCTCCACCAGTTCCCTCAGTAGTCTTGGATGGATCCCAGCGGGTCCCCCATAGATTTGTGAGTGTCCAGATGGCATAGTAGGTCACTAACTATTTCCTCCTGGATTAAGGGGGTATATTCTGCACTTCATCTTCGCCTTCCAGTTCAGGAGACAGAGTACCCTGAGGATAACTGGTCTCCCTATTAAAGACTGAGGCAAAGAAGGCATTAAGTACCTCAGCCTTTTCCTCATCTCTGGTGGCAATGTCCCCTTCTGTATCAGTTCTGTATCCGGCTCTCTTTTTATTGAGAACATATTTGTAAAAACATTTTTTGTTGTCTTTTACAATCGTGGCCAGATTTAGTTCTAGCTGAGCTTTTGCCTTTCTAATTTCCTCTCTGCATGACCTAACAAGATCCCTGTACTCCTCCCAAGTTGCTCACCCTTTCTTGCAGAGATGATAAACTCTCCTTTTTTTCCTGACTCCTAGCAAAAGCTCCCTGTTCAGCCAGGCCAGCCCTTTTCCTCAGCAGTTCAACTTGCAGCATATGGGAATAGCCTGGTCCTGAGCCGTTAAGATTTCCTTCTTAAAGAATGTCCATCCTTCCTGGACCCCTTTGCCCTTCAGGACTGTCTCCCAAGGGACTCTCTCAACCAGTGTCCTGAAAAGGCCAAAGTTTGCCCTCCAGAAGTCCACAGTGGTGGTTTTGCTGACCCCCTTCCTTGCCTCACCAAGAATTGAGAATTCTATCATTTCACGTTCGCTAAGCCCAAGATGGCCTCTGACCATCACACCTCCCACCAGTCCTTCCCTGTTAGTAAACAGTAGATCTAGCAAAGCTCCTCCCCTGGTTGGCTCACCTACCAGCTGTGTCAGGAAGTTATCTTCCACACACTCCAAGAACCTCCTAGACTACTTACTCTCTGCTGTGTTGTATTTCCAGCAGACGTCTGGAAAGTTGAAGTCCCCCATGAGAACAAGGGCACACGATTCTGAGACTATTGCTAGCCGCTTGTAGAATGATTCATCCGTCTCTTCAACCTGGTCTGGTGGTCTATAACAGACTCTTAGCACAATATCTGCCTTGTTGGCCTTCGCTCTCATCCTTATCCATAAGCACTCCACCTTGTCATCACAATCATGTAGCTCTGTACAATCAAAACACTCCCTAACATAGAGAGCCACCCCACCACCTCTTCTACCTTGTCTATCCCTTCTGAAGAGCTTATAGCCATCCATTGCAGCAGTCCAGTCATGGGAGTCATCCCACCATGTTTCTGTGATGGCAACTAAGTCATACTTATCCTGCTGCACAATGGCTTTCAGCTCCTGCTGTTTATTGCCCATGCTGCGTGCATTGGCACAGATGCACTTCAGCTGGGCTATCAAATCCACCCCCAGCATTGGCATGCCACCCCCAGGCTCATCTCTGGTGAGCCTAGTTTTATCCTCTTCCCCCTTCAAACCTAGTTTAAAGCCCTCTCTGTGAGCCTCGCCATCTCATGAGTAAGAATCCTTTTCCCCTTTGAGATAGCTGGACTCCATCTGTCGCCAGCAAGCCCAGTGCTGTGTAAACCTCTCCATGATCAAAAAACCCAAAATTCCACTGATGGCACCAGCCTCTGAGCCACATATTAATCAGGTGTGTTTTCCTGTTCTTTTCAGTGTATTTCCGTGCAACTGAAGGGATTGAGGAAAACACTACCTGTGCTCCTGATCCTTCCACTAATTGGCCCAGTGCCCTGAAGTCCCTTTTGATTGCCTTTGGATTTCTCCCTGCAATCTCATCACTGCCAGCCTGCACAGCTAATAGTGGGTAATAATCACATATGTTATTGTGACCCAAGAAACACAAGTCTTGCTTCCGTTTGGAGATAATTAGCAGGGATTGCACATGTAACAATGGCTAACAGTTCAATGGTGATTGTACCTCAAAACACTTACAAAGGAACTTAAAAATGTGTATTAAAAGGATTATATCTCTATATACTAGATCATCTTTATATTTTGTCATAGAAAATGTCATGACGTCTAAGAACTGCTTCCTGAGATTCTTGATATTTTGCTTCAAATATATGAATATTTATACATAAATTCAATCACAATAATTATTTCTACATACAATTGTACAATATGTTTAAAACATTACAATATTGAATAGAATTTAGCAGAAACAAGCTGTTTAAAGAACTCAGCTTGCAGTGTTCAGAATGGAGAGAACAGTCAAATCAGTGTAGAAGCCATTCAAGCTGTCTTCAGCCTAAGGCAAACCCTAAAATATTTTTTTTCCATTTAATTATATTTATTGTGTTACAGGGAAAAAAAATTGTATGTACTAGGAAATAGGTCTTTCTGAACTATTATTAGTTCAGAAGTCATGCAATCAGTATTCACCTTTAAATAGTAAGATGGATGTTCCAAAACAGAAACACCAGTGGCCTTTATTAGAAGTAACTATGTCATCTAGGAAAATCAGCTAAATATCACGGATTTCTTTCATCCTTCCTTCTGTCTTTCACTGCCTGTCTCTGTTATCCAACTGATGGAAGATTTTGTACTTAAAAGATGTATGACAATGTAATTAACTTACAATGCAAACTGGTGAATTCTTAACTTCAGAAATAGTCACTGAGTATTTCACCTGTTTTTTGAAGCCAGATAATTCACTGACATACCAATGTAAAATCAATAAATTCTATCAGTATTTTCAGTAGGCCTGCAAGTGCTGTGCTGTTACTGGATAGCCAGGCAAACAACTTATTTTTTCATGCAGTTTTTGTCTCAATATTCTTAAGAGTACACAATTCACATATTACTTGTACACTGCGTAGCTGAGTATATAAACAGAAACTCATGCATAGTCACTAGAAATATTAGTCTGACAAAAATAACTTCAAAAGATGCTCCCAAATTCAGGACAAAAAAAGACAAGGACAGAGAATACGAAAGAAAAGACAAAAAGCATTATACGGAGAGAGAAAACCAGTTATGCTGAGAAAAGACTAAACAAAGTATTTGAGGGCTGATGAGCATCAGGAAGGAGCACTGAGATGCAAGAAATTAAATTATCTCCACTAGTCGATGTCTGGTGCTTTAACACTTTGTATATTCTTTGTAATTAAAGACTATTTCAGTCCATGTTAGAATTTTTCTGCTGTGTGGGAAACTGAACGTTTGGACTGTATTTTTGACTCAAAGAGGATACAGAAATGAAATGATGACTGGAATGAATAAGCAGATTATACTGAGTTTTGTGTATTCAAAAGATGGCTAGTGTTTATTTCTCATCAGTACAAAACTATGGGGATGAACTGAATTACAAAAAAACCCCGTAACTATGACGAATGAAAGATATGATTCTGAACAGTAGTCTTTGTGGGATGAAAGTGCATACTCACAATTCAGTGCATAATTTAAAAATAGTCTTGGATTTCTTGCACCTTTTAGTTCAAAAATTATATTTCTTTTTCTCCAGTAGAATCCTCCCAGTCTTAGTGGTTGAGGATCTGACATAATATATCATTATCTGCAGCAATATTACATATTCTCTCTCTTATTTGCAACACAACATCTATTGCTTCCATTGAAACACAGCAGAAAAAATACCATACAGACAAAACTCAAAAAAATCTATTATAATAATTTCAACTGCTATAAGCTGCTGCTTCTAGAGAGAGAATGAGGAAAATGGTAGATTTCAGTCATGTTCCTCAGTGAACAGTTCAAGTAGAGTCAGATAAAACATTAACTGGTGTGTCATAACGTACTGAGCAGAACCCCCCCCCAATAAAATATAAATATTCAGATGTCAGGAACACATAGGTTTCTATTAATTTGTATTTATGTAAATATTAAGTTGGCTGACAGTTACAACCATTATTAACTTGTGGGTGAAAAACTGAACTTAAATAATCATTCTAAAATCAACTATGCTTAACTTGTAATATAGTTTCTCTGTAATTTCTTACCTAGAGTTACATTAAATGTTTTATGCTTCATCATCAATCTACTTTTCAACATCTACAAAATTATAATGCATCTAATTATATTAATTTTATTGGAAAACTGTTGAAATGAAAGAGGCATTTTAATAATGCTTTGCATATTATTTTCAGAACTGTAATCATGAACGTTAAAATAATGAGAAATTCAATATTACTCATTCATACTTTGTTGTTTTGCTGTTGTTTTTAAGTCATTTAAAGTATTAAAATTTTACTTAGGAATTTAATTACAATGTAATTTTATGCTCATGGTAATAGCACACTGTACGTAACTTGATTTCCTTAACACTTCAAAAATAGAATGGTTCATGCTTCTATTAACCAGTGTTTTTGTCACAGAATCTATGCATATTTATTTTGTAGGTTTTTTTGATGTTGCTCAGATATCTTTTCTCAAATGACATCTGTTGACACTAGTAGGAATTATATTAAGAGAGAATTAGATCTTTATTGCATCAATGCCTGATCTTGCTACCTCTGAGTTTTGGTACCGAATTAATTGGAACATGAATGAGACCTTTACAATAAATTCTGAAAAGCACTTTTTGATCTCCAGTAGCAAAATTTTATTCTGCTTTACAAAAACTGTGAAGATCTCATGTGATACCAAACTGACATAATGTCCTTGCTGATGATGGACACAGATCTAGGTTAGATTCATGTTCAGTAATCCAACTTTTTGCATTCCTATTCTACCAAGAAAAAGTTATAGAGTAGAGAAGCCCTTTGTAAGCAAGAAAAATTAGCTTTCAGACTCAAATGGGAAAAGGCAGAAAGCTGTGTCACTTGAGTTTTCCACCAGATATTCAGACTGGGATGTAGATGAGATAATAGTGAGATAAATGGAAAGTAGTATAGACTTCATTGTGTTTTCAAGACCCTGTTAGAGTGTATAGGTGAAGGGCATCCTAGAACAGCTAAATAAAAGAGGGCCAAGAAACAAGCCTCAGACCCAAGGTCAAGTGGTACAGATTAATTTAAGCATACTGCTTAGGATGAGTTCCCTCTAAAACAGGCTGGCCTTATTTGCACTACATTATTCTCGGTTCTAAGTCTCCTTTGGCCCTGGAACAGAAGATATCACTACTATTTTTTATCAGTTTAAAGGGCTTAAGATAACACTGTATGTTACCGGAATGGTGACTTTGCTCCTGTAAGGTGGAAATGTATGTGTTATGTCCAGGGAAATTGCATACGGTTGTATATCAGTGTTAGGGCTGAAAAGTCTACTGGGTTGGTGCTGGTAAACAGTACGCTTGAGGGGAAGGGATAAACCTTATGTAGTCCCACTCCTGCTACCTTTTGGTGGGAGAATCTGGAATGAACTTTTCCCATGACTCTGTCCTGGCTTTGTCTTGGAAAGAGCTAGTTGTAAGGGTCCAAAGCAAATTAGTATGGGCTAATAATTGAGCTGTGTGCCAAGGGCAGAGTATTCCTTCCTAACCCCCCACAGGCTGCTGGAGATCTTCCTGCTCTCACTCTTCCTCATGTGGCTACAGTGTGTAACTTTTTCCAATAGAACAGGCAAAGTCCTTGGAGTGACTGCATGCGACTTTTTCCTACGTTAGGACATCTCCACAATGTGACCTACCTGCTGGCCAGCTGTCTGCAGATCATTGCATAGCTGAGTTTTACACTCCTTGCTGCTCTGGTTCCAGTGGCTGGATTTGAAAGGTATTATTACATACCACCAAAGCACTTTCATTTTCTGTGATTTCTGAGATGTTTAATTTTATGTTTTGTTCCATTTCAGATAATGTGTTTCTCAAATTTGTTTTTTTGCCATTCCACTTTTTCATTTGTTGTTATTATGAAGCTAGTTTTAAAAAATAATAATGAAATGTACAACTATTTTTTTCTGTGAAGACTGATCATGACACTTGCTACCTGCTATAAATAAGCTTCTGTGAGAATTGCAGAAGTACTGTCACAAGTTTGCTGTCATGCTTTATTGGCTAATCAGCAAAGAATTGAAGTCTTGATTAGTTTATTTGTTGGTTGATTGAAACGGTGAGATAGGAAGTACTGGACAGATTAATTAATTTGTACTGGAGAATCCAAACTTAATCTAAGGGATGCTGTCACTTTGATTGATGGCTGTGTAAAAGAAGAGGTGCTTTGAAAAAAAAAAACTCATGAATTGTCAATTTTGTGGCACATTAATACTAAGTTCTTCCTTTTAACTGCTTCCATTCTGGTTTCTAATATAAATATCAATGTCAGCATCCAGCAACAACTACCTGAATGTTTATGAAGCAAGGGCTAATCAGCATCTGAAGGGTATTTAGAATAAGCAAGGCAAATGGTTATTAACAAGATGTGTATACATATATTTATACTGCTTCATGTGAATGATAAAGGCTTTTTAATCCTTGTGATTGAGACTATCTTTGGAAATTATGAGCACCTAAATTGTGATAATTTACAATATACAGAAGACAAAGTAAAAAGAATAGTTCCAGTCAGTCATAGCTAATATTTGTTATAAAATATGACATCAAGAACAATGGAAGAATGAACACTATTTTCATATTCTTATCAAGTTTGTCAAGTCAGGGTTACAGCTCAACTATGTTCAAAACTCGCTATTAATTTAACTTAATTGTTGCTATTATGCTGTGTTTTTATATTTTAAGCTACATGTCTGTTGTTTTACATGAACAAGCTCCAAGTTGGAGCCTTTCAGACAGATTGACATATTAAGCTCTTTCATTACTCCAGCATTTAAATATTTCCTCTGTAGTTGAGAGAGGACAAAAAATAAACCAGGAATGGTAAAAGAGATTTCTTGAATTGTTCTTCTATAAATAATCAAACATTTTTCCTTATGTGACAAGAAATAAAATGAAGAGTTGCAAATTCACAAATTTGTGGAAGCAACTGTTATACTCTTTTCTCAGAGGCACTGATTTAAAAAAAAGTCTATTGTAAAGCACTACAAAATAATTTCTTTATCCAAAAGCTCTGAAGCAGTTATTAAACCAGCTGTTTTCAAAAGTACACAAATCTGCTAAGTTGCAGTTGGGTAACTGTTAAATGTTAAAGCAGTGAATGATCAGCATGTAGCAGATGGCCTGGGAATGGGTTAGAAAATGGCAATGTTAATACCACCAGACTGAGATGTTCATTTGTGCTGTGGTATGTGCAGGCTGGGTGAATAATGAAGGCTCTGTAATAATTGTGTAAATCCCAACATTATTAAATCGATTCAGCTGGGGTTTCTTAATATATGTGAAGCACTTGATGTACTTTGAGAAACACCTCCTCTTTTTGCTAAAGCTGTTCTCATTAACTCATACTGCTTTATTTGCTGTGACCTCAGTGTTCCTGTTTAGTAATGAGTGGAATAAAAATTAGAAATCTGCTTTAACTCTCAATATGAGAGCTGGGAAAATATTCCAGAAACTAAGTACCTATCCCACTGTTTTTGCAGGTTGGCCATTGTTTGAATTGTACACCTTCTCTTTTAGGATTTTAAAATTAAAATTTCTCATGAGAGGAATGGGGGAAGGAAAATCACAACCTAGTCAACTGCTTAAAGTTGTTTTAAGCAGGTCAAATAAAAGAGTACACAAAACCAATAACCCCAATAGGTATCTTGCTCCAACAGCTTATCAAAGCTTGCTGCTCCCTGTGTAATGCTAAAAGACAGAATAATTTTATATAGTTAGCGGGGACATAGATAGGGAGTAATGCGCTTACATGCTTCAAAGAAGTGAGCAAAAAAATCCCCTGTGTGACAGCCTCCAGAGGATGATCACCTGTGATATCGAGGTAAAACATGAACCAAAACAAAGCAGAAAGTCAACACACTGTAAACGTACTTCAGGCAGATGCACAGCTTGCAGATTGTCCCTGGAGCACCATACCTGGATATGTGCAGGTGTTAGAACATTTAAAACCTGTTACCCACCTACAGGTGTTTGTGCCCATGAAGTGGAAATTCTGTTTACCCCTCAGCTTTTACCATGGATTAGGTGGAAGCTGAAGGTTATTAATACGGTATTACTTTTCACCACCATGGGCAGTATGCTGCTTTAGCTGCGCCTGATGAGACTTACACCGACATCTGTGCCAGGACTGATAGCAGAAACATGGCCCTCTGGATCAATATGAGGCACCATACGTGATTAACAGCCAAGGCAGCTGGAAACTTCAATTGTGCCAATTCCTGTCACTGGCTACTACAGATACATTAGGAAAAAACAATAAGGCAGACTAAGAATATGTTAGTATTGTTTCCCTTTTGCAATAGCTCATACTAAAGTCCTCAGATAAATAAAGCCTTTAAGTAACATCTATTAATAGTTCTGTTTGAGAATATTGGATAAAGGAAAGCACACATCTAGAGAAGATGTGTGTTCTACTTATCTGTCAATCAACTATATGAACCCAAAGTATCTTGCTATACATAGAAGATGCAATATCCAAGATGGCAGTAAATTCCAATGCTATTTTACTGCTAAAATTAAAAATGTCTGCAAGAAAGAGGCAGACTAATATATCCCCTTCCTTAGGTGTGGATCTTTTTTGCAGAAGTGAAAGCTGCCACTGAAGTCAAGGAAGACTTTCTACTGATTTTCTACAAAGTCACCCCAGTCCATGCATTTGTGTGAAACAGAGTTTTCCATCATATGCTGGTGAAAAAATTGAGGATGGGTAGAATTAATATTTTAAAAAGTCAGATTTTGCTCTCAGTTGCATCTCTATAACCTTGCAAAGGCTGTAAATGTCACCTGAAGTGTCACATGCTTGACTAAGGACAGAATTTGCCACTCTGCTTGCAGGATAAATAGGGACTACAGAGCTCTTTAGGATGTCTGCATTTTGCTTAGCTCTGCAGTGTAGTACAGCCTATAGGAAGTATAATCTGTTTCTAAAGCTGTTTTAGCCAGCCATGGTTAACTAGATTTAAGGATGAGCCTAATTTTACAGGGGTAATAAAGGGATCCTTTCAATAGTCCTCTTCCCAACTCCAGCTGCTACTGTGGCAAAAAGAGAGTGAATGTCATAAAAAAGAAGTTCTGCCAGAATAACATTACTCTATGCCAATCGTCAAGTGTGTTTTCAGATTCCTGTGAAAAGCTAGGGCCAGCACAAGCCTGACTACCCCCCAGACTCTCTTATCAGAGTGTAGAGAACTGGCCCTGGATAAAGCCGCAGCAAGAAGTCCTCACAGTTTGTGTCTGTAGTACTTGTAGAGTGTGAGCCATCCTCTCAGTCATGCCTGTCACAGGAGAGACAGACTAAATGGCAACCCATAGCAAGTTTGAACACTGGGGTTTGTTTAAGAACCAGCAAGACTAATAATTCTGCCTTATTTGATTATTTCATGCACTCAGTTCCCCCCCCAGCATTACTCAGTCTTGCCTTCCCTTCCCTTCCCTTCAAGGAGATCGCTGCTGGTCTGGGAAAGCTGGACTGCAAGTCCTGTTGGTTTCATGTGGTCCAGCTGTTTGCAGTTACAGCTGTGTCCCTAGGCCTCCTCCAGCAATGGCTGGTGCATTTCAAAGCATATCTCCCATAGGACAAGGCTTCCCCAATCTCAACAGTCTATATGCAGTAGCACAATGCATCATCAGCTTCCCAGCTGTTCTTTTGACTAATGTATAGTGTGTATCTCTACATTTTAGAGTCCCATGTGTGTAACTCCTGTTCAGTCAGGCCGTTATCATAGTTTACAACCAGCCCATACTGGCTGTAGCTCACTATAGTAGACTTGTGCTTGAGAATTCAAAGGTTTAGTTTGAGACATTCATGCACAAACACACACACAAGCGTTCACAATGTAAGGCATTCCTCTTCCACCAAATGCCTGAACCTCTAAAAGAAAACTCAGGATTCACAAAATAATGGAAGTCTGAGGGTGAATCAATGTGTTTCTGCATACCATGTACACTCATAGTGTGTATGCAACTGGGAAGCAAGGGTCCTGGTGCAAAACAGGCAACAAAAACTGACTGTAGATGCCTCAGGGGTCAACACATAGTGACTCATTAAGTAGCTTCAGTTCTTCTAAACCAATTTCTACTTTCAGTGTGTGGATAAAAACTTGCTTAGGAGAAGGAACAATAGAATTGGACCTGCTATGAAACACAGTTATTCAGATGTGTAGCTTTTATGATCGTCTCTTGAAATTGAAGCACAAAAAAATGGCTAACGTATTGATCGAACTTAAAAAAAACCCAGAGAGTATTACAGGTTGAAAAAGCAACCAGCATTTAGTTTCGTTTGCTTCATTCATTTTCCCTATTCATCCTGTTTCCAGATCATTAATGAAGACTAAAAACGGTCCTAAATTGCACCATTTAGCAAACTCTGTATTTTATATTTCCATGTTTAGAAAACACTGTTTATTTTGTCAGTATCCAATCCATAACAGTAGTTTGCCTCTTATCCCAAAATATCTGTATTTCCACATAGCTTTTTATGAGGAGTTTGATTGCAGCATTTCTGAATAAAAATAAATTATAACTGTCAGTTCCTGTTTACCTACTGTTTTGCTGACCAGCTTGACAATATCTTTCTAATAGGTTGGAGCCATATTACTTTCCTTTCCAGAATCTATCTAGGTTCAGTCACATCATTTCTAACTATGTTCCCGAATTTCAAAGAATTTTCAAAGTTTACAAAGGAATACAAAGTCTTTATATGAAGCTTGTATTTTACTCAAATATGTTAAATAAAAGGGTTAACATAATGGAGGTCCTGCACTACCTGTGTTAGGCACAAAATTGAGCTGAGTAACGATGCTTTAAACTTTTAAAGTGAATGAAATCTATATTCACCCAGATATTTTACAGTTTCAGGATTCATTATTTGTTTCAAACAATTTTTTGAATGCTGTCATAATGCTCACAGTTAGATAACATGAATCATTTTGAGATTAAGGTAAAAAGTTACCTTCCAGAATTCTGCATGCCAAGCATTTTTAAAAAAAATCAACTTATTTTTGTAAGCACAGACATGCAATTCTTCAATTCTTTCAGATATTTGGGTGGACCTAGTTTTTGTGGCTTTTTCCTAGGAAAACTGAAAAAAAACCTGAAACATCTGAAACAGCTTCATAATCAATTTTTTTTTTTTTTTTTTTGAGAAAGATGAGGTGGTGGAGCATTGAGGAATGTCATAGCACAGCTGTTGAAAAGGGAGGAAAAAAGGAATTGAGGCCAGTCAACTTCAGTTCTGAGAAGAGTCTGGAAAAGATAATCAAAGGAATTATTTGCAAGTGCACAGATGATAGCAAGGAGATGAACAGCAGTCAAGACAAATTGAGTCAAACCAACCTGCATGATAAAGAAACAGGTGTTATAGATAGGGGCGAAGTAACAGAAATTCTGTGACTTTAATCTATTAACTCACATCTCACAAAACATTCCCATAAGAAAGCTGTGGGAAAAGATTCTTGATGAAACTTCTATTCTGTTGCAGGAAAACTGGTTGGACAGCTCAATCCAGAAAATAAGTTTTCAACAATTCACTGTCACATAGAAAGATGTGTCAAGCAGCATTCTGAAGACTATGTGTCAAGCAGCATTCTGAAGATTATGACACTCTTTGATATTTTCATTAGCAATCTTGCTGATGGAATACAAAATGGCCTTATTACATTTACAAATGACACCAAGCTGAATGAGGATATGTTGGGGACAGGGTTAGAATTAAAAAAGCCTGAACATATTTGAGTGATGATCTGGAAAGATCATTTTAATTTCTATGAAGGTAAATGCAAGACGATCAACTGCACGAATACAGTCTGGTAGCATTTCTTCAGAAAAGGCTCTGGGCTTTTGTGGATCACAAACTGAACACAAGACAGTAATACTACACCATTGTAGAGAAGGCAAACTGCATAGTGGAATGAATAAATATGAGGATAGTCTACTGAATAAGAGAGGAAATCTTTCCACTCCACTCAGCTCAGCTGAACTCTTCTGAGACCTGTGTTTCATGGAAGATATGAACCAGTCTATGCAGTCTATGCCTACAACACAGCAAAGGGAATGATCGAGTTCTACAAAACATGACCTACTTACTGAAAAAAATGAAGCTATTAAACCTAAATAAAAGAAGAAGGCTGAGAGGGGATACAATAACATATTCAAAGTTACATAAAATCAGAATGGAAAAGAATAAATCATCTCAAAGGTCCACCTTGCTTATTATCATGTTTCTAGTAATGGCCAGAAACAGAAGCTCAAAGAAACTAAGTACAAGAAAAGATGATACATCCAAAACCTTCTCAACCTTTAACTATTTTCAGCTGACGGACTTCCTGAACTGGAGGTAGCTTTCATGTATTTATTAACTCTCAGAAAATGTGCCTAACAGGATTTTGAATGATTGGTACTGAGATAAAGAAAAAAAAATCTGTTCTCCATGCATGAGTGGATAGGACTGTGAGCAATTACAGCAACAACAATTCAGGGTAGATATTAAAAATATATATATATATCTAGTGGTAATGGATAATGAAGTACAAGGGCAGTTTGCCTGAAAAGCTTGTTGAGTCTTCAACATTACAGATCAATAAGAACAGACCAATACTTTTGGGGATTGATAAAAGTATCTGTAACACATAGCACATCCTGTGTGGTGGCAAGTGGAAGGAGAATAAAACTGCTTATGATCCTCTCAGTTCCTGTCTTTCAGTAATTCTGCTTACTGATAAATTTTCATTCTTTTTTGACATTCTTTCAGTGATATTGACTTCTCTTTCTTTCCTAACAAACTCATTCCAAACTAGGTAGTTTCCCAAACAACTAACTAGACAATGAATCAGTAATTTTATTTCTTTCTTATGGCTTTATCACAAGAAATTCTGGTATGAATACTTTGATCATTCATATTTTTAGATTTTCTCATTTTCCAGGTTACATGGGTTTTCATCTATCTGTTTTCCATTATACCTGAAATAGGAAATTTGTGCATATGCCATTTGCTTTCTGCATTTTAGAGTAAGCATCAGAAAAAGGCTCTTCTAATTAGTGTGTTTCTATACACAATGAAAATACCATACTGAAAGCAAATGTAGCCCTCTTACTGGCTGGCAAGCAATTCTGGCAGAAAATAATTTCCGTGCAGAGAGCAGTATTAAGTCTATGCACTACTTAGTGATATGGTCACATGCCATCTCTTTATTCTGACTGAATTTTATATTAATTCAGTTAAAGCTGTCTCTCATTTAAATCTTATTTCCAAATGATCAGAGACAGCAGTGTGTGGACAATTTATTACCCTTGAAAGGCAACAGAAGAGTGGTAGGTAACATTTTAAGAAAACTTGTCCCCTTTCACTGTTCTGTACTCAAAGTAAAAAGCATCACTGAGTGTGTCTGAAAACATAGATCTGTGTTGTCAATTCATTTCAGATAAACAAGCAGTTTCACACTTACTAGCAAACACTAGCAACCTAGATCAAAATTAAAGCTTTAAATTTATAGGTGAAAGTATATTGAATGAATGCTAATAAAAAATCTCACTCTGCTTTTCATGACAAAATGTGAATTTGTTTAAACTGCCATAAACAGCAGAGAAAGAGAGATATGTATGTAAAGACAAAAAACTGCAGATCATTGATGGAAATCATTACTAAACTAATACAGTGTGTTGCTCAGAAGAGACGTCCATGAAATAAATCAATGTCATATCTACAAGCTTACCCTTGTTATCAATATATCCAGTAATTTTTCAAAATGAAGAAGAATACCTACTTTTGAGAAGTCAAGGCTGTGACACTAATCTTGAAGATTTGAGCTAGAAACAACGCTAACTTAATAAAATACATTTAATTACAAGTCTTTTCACCCTACATTAAAATTAATCGGTACTTCCTTTACGTTTCTCCTCTTCTGTGTAACATGTGGGTCCAGATGGTTCTCAAAGACTGTAATTTCTAGGGATTTTGAACAACACATTTGTATTCTGTAATAGAAGGCATTTGATCCTTTATTTGATGTTGCTTCTCAGAAAATCCCTACCTTTAAAAATTCATGAGAGGATTGGAGTGGTAATCTAAGCAGCTGGTCATTTTCCTGTTCAGTTCTTTTAAAACTAGCCTCCCCCCACCCCCAAAAAAAAAAAAAAAAAGAGAGAGAAAAGATTTTTAAACAGTTTCATGGTTTCCAGGTCCTAATAAAGATAATAGACTGTGAAATTTCATCTGTAGAACTTAAAATGTCAAGAATCTCAGCTAATGAAAACAACAAAAACTGACTACAGGGATAGTTATATTACCTGACCTGTTGACAGCAAAAATACATATTTTACTGGAGGTTTTTTCCTCCACTAGTTAAAAACACATTCTTTATGAGTAAATGGATGAGTCAAGGGTTTGTTAGAAAGATATGTGACCTTTTCTCCTTTCAGGTAAGCTGAATATGGCCCAAGTCCATACAGAGTGACAGCCAGTACTATCTGATGCATATTCTGTGGCATATACAAAATTAGCTCAATGTCTAATTCTAGTCCACCAAGATCAATTGTTCATTTTACAAGAATGATCAATTGTTCAATTGCTAGCAGATGAGGATAAAAAATACAATCCAAGCTGATGAAAAGAACAAATAATGCTTTATACTTAGGCATACATTAGTCCAGAAGGGAAGTATTTTGATGGTATACTTGCATTTCCATTACTTATGTCAAGTATGGAAGTAGAAGTGAAAACAGCAGTTGTATTATAAGGATATGTGCAAGTGCAAACATTAAATCCTGGAAAAGGATTTGTTTATTTTGTGGCACCAATACACTACACAATATATGATGTGAACATATATATGTATTTGTGTGTCTTAATTTTATATATTATAAAGGATATCTATTATTATACCTAATGAAATTGAAATGTGCTAGATACCCACATAAAACACATGGTAAATGTGGAAACTCTTAATCCAATTCAATAATATTACGTGATATTAGAAACCTCTTTGAGATAAGATTTTTATTAAGTGAATGTGAGGTCTTCCCGAAGGAGGACTTAAGTTGGGAGTGACGTCATCAGCGTATTTAGATAAAAAGGTGAGGGAAGGAGGAAAAACATACATTAGCATTCATGATGAAATATTATGAACTCTGGAAAAGATCTAAATATACTAACTTGTTTTACATTTATGCTATGCAAATGTGGAAAGAATTTAAGTTGAGTTTCTGCAGATTCAGTCCTAAGGCATTGCTATATTCTAATAACTTGTCTGTCACTAATGAAAATAAAGATGCAAAGCAGTTAAATATATAAAGGACTATCTATACTTTTCCTTTATACTCCACTATCTCATACATCTGTACATTTCTTTCCTAAAAAGTCCATTTCATTAAATCTTACAGCCTAACACCTTTTTTTTTATCTTTTAAAAAATTAGCTTTTGTTTCAAAATTCCCATGAAAATTTTATTTGTATGCTTTTCTCTCTCTCATCTTAATTCATTGTTTTCTCTCCTTCCTTTTCTTTCTTCTCCAAATTTCAACTATGATTACTTTTTGCCTTTGCAATCAGGAAAATACAGGGAATGTTCTTTCTGTTAGGTGGCAGACCTGGGTATTTGGGGTTATTTATTTATTTATTTATTGGCAGGTGCTGTGGCAGTAAGCAGCAAATTCAAGTGGGAACAGAGAGAGAGGAGGGAGAAAGGAAAAAGATCGCCATTTGGGTTAATAGTGATTACCATAAACATGCACGTGGTACTGCTCTCTCCAAATCTAATTACTGAAATGAATAGCAGGAGTAGAATTCTCCAATATGTTGGTCCAAATGCACCCAGGGAATTTGTATGAAAGGACAGCATTTGTCAAATCATCATCTGTGTCCCTTGTTCCAGAGTGCTCTGTGGGAAATCTCTAAAGTGTAAACATGAGTGGATTATGAGCTTTCATGGTATCATTGCGTTGCACCTTTCCTCCAGCAAAGAGAATAAATGATTGTCTGTCTTTATAATGATCCTCCAGTGAAAGACGGTAGTGCTCATGGATTAGATGGAATTTAACATGTCAGAGAGAATATTTCCTCAGTAAAAATAAAAACTGACTTTCAAGGGGGATGTGCATTAAGTTACAGTATTTCAATTTTAGTGAATCAAAGTGATTAATTTACATTGGATAAGAAAATCTACTTAAAAATTGCAAAGCAGAATTTGAGAACTGGGATGCAAAGGGTTAAAATTCAGGGACACTTGCAATTTCAGCTTCTTTTTCAAATTGTTGTTTTAGTCTCTGACTAGATGCTCAGATAGGTTTGATTCCAAGAAGCCTAACACACTTCTTATTTAGATTGTCACAACTGAAAAAATAGTGGACAATCAAATCCATTTGTTTGTGTTGCTTAGGAGACAGGAAAAGGAAGAAGAATTTCAACTGGGCTATAAAGAGTCAAATACAAAATTATTATTAGCAATAATAAAAATATCCATAGAAATTTGCTGATGTGACCGAGTTCTGGTGCTTTGCCTATTGTGCTCAGAATGATATGAATAGGTGAAATGTGTGAATATGCAGTGCCCTTTGAAAATCAGAGCCCTCCAATAAAGCATTCAGGACATGTTGTCTTTCTTTTTTTTTTTTTAAATCAGCCTCCCATAAATTCACATTACAGTGCCACTTAGTGACCAATAGAACAGGGGTCAACACAATCAATCACAGGGTAAAAGATTTGAAAAGATGCACAATACGGACTGCATGAGCCCAAGAGCTGCAGCACCTCGAGGAAGACATCTAGGAAAGAGAGAAGGCAGATCCCAGCTTCTCTGTCTGGAGAAGCCCCTTGCAGGGGGACAAGACATTGCTGTTAGCAGTATTTGGAACATCAACTTTTGAAATACATCATTTCCTTATTTCTGTTGACATTCCAATGCACACTTAACCTCTAATTTGAGCAAGAAAAGTGCAGCCTGGCACACCTCTCACTGTCCTTAGATCAGAGGATTTCTAGCACAATGAATACTTCCCTAAAGACATAGAGACCTGCAGGAGGAGAAGGACATGCCTCTGTGTTGTCTTTCTAGTAAATTCACTAAATAATCTTCACATTCTGTAATGATGTCGCCAATGAGAAAGGAGCTGGCAGAGAAAGTTGAAGAGAGGAATAAAGGAAGAGGAGAAAAAGGGAAGGGGAAGAGGAATGTATTTCTTGTTGCTTTTGTTTTCAGGGATTGTGAAATTTATAAGTTGAATTTGAATATATACGCTTTACTTGTTTCTTGATAAGAAAGAACATGAAATCCTTTTTCCTTTTATAGATAAAATGTAAACAGATCTTGTTGATCACTTCCCTTTCAAAACAGACTCTTCTTAAATTTCCTTGGCTGAAATATCATGTTGTGACATAGCACATCCGACTACACCCGTCAAGCTTAGTAACACTGCCTTCTGTAACATGATAGTGCATGGCTGATGTGACAGGAAATTAAACAGGACAACACAGAGTTTCAGAACAGGAATTTTATCATGAGACCATTGTCTTTGCTGAGAACCATTTAAGAAAACGCAGATCTAATGCCTTGTGCAATTTGCTCCACATTCATTTCCAAATGCAAAATGGCTGTACTTAGCTGGAGCTATCTGAAGGTGTTTAATAGACTGTGCTTTTCTTTGTAAATAATTGTGTTCCAGCAAAAATTAACTAGGTTTATAGCAACTGAATTAGCCAGGAAGTTTTCTGTAACAAGTTGGTTTTAGGCCAAATACATTTCACACTAAGAGCTCACTAAGACTGAGACAGTTTGAGAAGCCAGTCTCCCCACACTACTCTGTTTTAATAGTTTAGTTTATCCAGCTTCATAAAGGTTGTTTCTCATCCTTATGCTCAGGAAAGCATGATACCTATAAAGAACTGGATTTATACACACATGAAAATAAGTAGCAGAGTGTTGAGTACCACAGAGGCATCTTCAGATACAGGAGGTTTTACATTTTAACAGTAACTCTTCACAATATATGATATTTTTGTCATCACCTCCTATTTCATCCACACAGCTCATGTGGCCACACAGAGATTGAGCCTGTCTTTAAATCGAAATTAAACAAAGAAGATTTTTCCTGCTTTATAGACAGATGGCAGCTTATTACAGCTATTCTCAAATGGTTCCTCTGTGCTTATGTGGACATATGTCAATGAAAAGTGAGTTGCTGTCAGGCTGGACTCAATTTCTTGCTGTGGAGAAGTTATATCCTAGTCTCTTTACTGATTTATGAAAAGATTAATAAATGAATTTTCTTATAGTACAGGGAGCTTTCCGTTATGATGAACTACTAGATTATATTAAGTAATTATACAACATTAGACTAAATATTATGAGATCGATTCAATAATAACTCATCTTTGACACATTTATAATAAAACTCTTTGGAACTACCCTCTAGCTCTTAGAATCCCAGTACAAAAAGCTTGGAACAGAGGAAAATAATTCAAATCTACTTCCATTCTCAGGTAAATAGTGGTCTCCTCATCTGAACTGCAAACAATTTGAAAAACTCTTGGTAACAAAGCATAAGGTGGTATAAGTTGAATTGCAAATGCTCCAGACAAGTGCTTCTGTTCTCTATAGAGACAGTGATTGCAAGCTTTGAGGAAATGCATTGCTCAGTTGCTCAGCCACAACTTGGTATTTTAAAGAGAAGCTCAAGTAAATCTCCTCAGCTCTCCTCTGAGAGAGAACAGGGAAATGGAGCAGTAGAAAATAAACACTTAGGCTCCAGAAACTAATCTGTCCAGCTTTCACTGATGAATTAATTTATCTGGAATTACTCATTAGAGCTGCAGTCCTACAAACTACTGAGCATTCTTTCTCTTCTACAGCAAAGCACTTAAGCATGTGCTTAAACTTAAACATAACCATTCTTTGGGATTTGCTTGACTGGGCCAGACTACTCACTGCTTCACAGAATCAAGCACTAAACTATCATCTGTGAATTTAGCTCCTTGCCATTTTCCCTTAAAACCCCTTAAAATTACCTGTTCATTAAGTTTATGCTCTGTGAAGCTAAAGTGCAAATATTTATTGGACAAAGTAATCTCTTTGCTGCTTGCTGAAGGACACCAATAAAATGATACAATTTCTTCTAAGTTATTTAACATCTGACCTAATAAAATTATGTTCTATGATAAAAAATCTCAACAACACCCCAAATTGCTCAATACACTCTGTCAATTTTTCCATGAATATCTTATTTTTCTTACTCCAATATGGAGATGTTGAACAACTGTGACTATTCATATGAAATTATTCTGCTCCTAGACAAAACAAATATAAGGAACACAGTTTGCAGGAAACAGACAACCATGAATCTCTTGGAGTGAAAACTGGTAGAATTAAAAAATCTTAATTATATCAAGAATATTAAGAATATTTCTAGTAAGTGCAATCTGTTCTTGTTAGAACTATGAAGTTTTTATAAGCCACAACTACTAGAAAAAACAGGTTAAAATGAGGTCTGCAGACAGATGATATTCAAAAAGATATCACTTTTGCTCAGTAATAATTTGCTGTCTCCTGCAATCATGTAAAAAATCTTATAATTAACAATGCAGAAGGACTTTAAAGTGAGTATTTTGTGTACAAGTTTTAAATTCAGTTTATCATGTATTTACTTGAACATTCATCTCTAAGGAACACAATATAAATAAATTACCTCATGGTTCATTGTAAACACTTTAATCAAATGTAAGGTGTAAAATATTTACAAAAGGTTTGTGATACAGAACAAAGGAAATATTCCCTCCCTATAACAATCAACCATTTACTTCTCAGTCAGTAACTCTCCTAAAACCTATCGAAGCTGCAAGCTACAAAAATCATACCAAATGCTGACTTGATATGAGTCTCAGCAGACATAGGAGTGCCCAGTGGGATCTGAAAGGTATCTTCACAATTGCTGCTGTCATGATACAACCAAATACCCGTTGCTTAAAATATCTTTAAAAAAATCAAAAGTATCTATTGGGAGGTTATCAGTAGAATTTCTTTCCAGTTCTATCTCAGTTTGCAGATCTAGAGTTTGGTAATGTCACCTTGTTTACCTTTCTCATATTAACAAAAAAATGACAAAAATAAATTTAATATAGTTGAGAAATAAAACAATAAAAATATAACCAATTGATTTGGAAACAAAATGTGAAAAGATACTTGCAAAGGGAGGAGCAAGAATCAAACTGATTACACTTCTGAAAGCTTTCGATATTGATTCTGATTCTTTCCTCAGAAAATTATGGTCTAGAATTATCACTGAATTGAACGCTCAAGCAGAAATAATTTGTTGTCAAATTAATTTCTAAGCCTAAACCCGAGATATTCTCATATAAACCTAAATCATAAGGGGTCTCTTGAAACTTTGATCAAACCAGAACTGGAAGTCTTCCCTCCTTCATGATGATTAAACACTTATTCCTTGCCCACTGAAAATCAGGAAGCTGTTGTATGCCAAATTCAGCCTGAGAAAATGGGTCATTAACTCCAGGAGTTACACTTGGTATTTTGGACTGTGCTGTGACATAAAGTTCTTCTCATCTTTGCTACAGGAAATGGTTGAAAACATTCATGCGGTCTCTTTATCAAGCAGGTAAATATCCATGGTGTTAGTTTTAATGTAGATTTTGCATCTTCTGAAGACTAGACAACTTTATTCTAATATAGATATGATTACTCAAGAATTAACAGTTTTATGTTGTGTTAAGTATACATAAGTGAGGAAGAACACATACATACCTAGCTATTTCAGGCCAGGATAAATACTGTATTTATCTATTTTGAAGATAGTTACACATATAAGGAAACTCTCATTTTTATTTTCCAAATAATTCTAAAGGACTGCTAATCCTTGGAAAAGAAATGAGGTTGGCAGTCAAAGTTTATTATTATTCAAATTGTCTTATTGTTAAGAACACATTAATCTTTTTTAATTACAGCCAAATATCTGTGCTTCATTCAGTACAGTGCAAGATGCTATCCAAATATTAGGTGGATGTGGAAAAACAATGGCTTCGGTTTTCTCCAGTGTTTAAACATCAGCAATTCCAATTATCCTTTCCTTGTGGGTTTGTTGTTTTTTTTTTTCATTTTACTTATAGCTCTCTTTCCAAGTAGAAGAGCACACTAGCAAATCGTGTTACCTTTGGGGTTCAGTAGAGATGTCCTGAACTTTATCATCTGGTGATTTTCATTGAGCAGAATGTATTATCTTGATGACTCTCTTTTCTTCTCAATTTGTCTTGGAAATACTAAACTTTGTTGTGGGCAGAGGAATATGCTGTACTCCAAAGTTCCCTTGCATCCCAGTCACTTGCTTAAAATTCTAAAATGTCCTACCTGGAGTTCAAATGTTCATTGGGACTTTGATGAAAGTTTTTGTGAGGCTAAAACATTGACATTTTTATGACATGCTATTTCTTTCTTTGCTCTATGGTACCACATGGTTATAGAATGACCTATTAAAAAGACTATGACTGGGTATCACAAAGGGCAGTGGATTTCCATCATTTTGGCTTATATATAGAGAGACAGGTAGAATCTGTTGTTCTTAGGGAATGCTTCTTCCCTGGAGCTACTGAGCATACACACCTGGAAGAATGTCATGGAGAGCTGTAGTAAAAACAGCAGAGAGTAGGACAGAGATGTACAAACTGGGGAATCTGTGGCAAGAGTAGAGACTGAGACTATCATGAGACTAGGGACTAGATATGTAGACACACCTCACACTTAAGATGATCCTGCCAGGGTTCAGAGGGCATTGTGCAGAGCTTGGCCTAACAGAAAATCTATGCAGATTGATGGACTGAAAAAGCAAAGTCCTGCCAAACTATTTGCTGGCAAATATACAGCGAGGTGACCCCCTCCTGGAAGAAACAATGGAAAGAAGACAGACAACTCTTTAGAAGAGACCTATGCCAATATTTAGGTTATCATCATTGCCAACCAAAGTTTTTCAAGCACCTTTCCCAGGTTGGTCACATAAACATTTGGCAAGTCAAAATTAAGCTCCAACCTCAACCCACCTCTTCCCAAATTCACTTCCATTTTCTTAAAAGTGGTAGCTCCTCTTCCTTCATAGACCAGATTTCTTAAACATTATCCCTCTTTTCCCATGTACACCTCCAGTGCTCTATGGATGAGATGGGCTTGTATTATACACATTCAAGGGTCCTCAAATTCCTCTCCTCCATGAAATCTCAGAAAACTGGTGCATAAAAGGTTTGGGTCTTCCTCCTGTGTGAAAAGTTAATCTGTCTGCTTCCGGTGTGAAAAGGGAACTTGAGTATACAGAATCCACCTACTTTGATTTTAATTTTAAAATGAAAAAGCAGTATATTTCTACAGAAACCAACAGAAAAATTGTAAATAGTAATTGATTTAAAAGTTCTTGTCTACAACAGTTAGAACCTTCTTAATAGGTCAGTGCTAGATGGGCAACAAAGTGTCATCGTTAGGGTATTTTAACAAAAAGCTTCTTGAGCATGACATGATCTGTATATATCAGCTTATACTGCAGAAGTGGACACATTACACAAATTTTGTTTAAAAAAGGTAGAGTGAAGTACGTGATGTATTGTTGGAATTTTAATATTGAGGTTGATAAACAAATATAAAATTCTATTTGCACTATCTGGTATTTTTGTGCAGTATATTTGTCAGGAACCTGCCTCAGGAAAGAGCAGATGAAAATGAAGTCAGGGTCTATGAATGTCCCTCCTTTACTTGCATTTCTGAGAAGTTCAAGAATAGGACACAATAGCTGCTTCCCAAACCAAAGGGAAAGAACACAGTAATTTCCAATGAGTTATTGAACCTTTACACTGCAAGTAAAGTTTAAAGCAAAAATACAAACTGCCACTTTCAGAATGCCTGTTTTGGTCTAAATGGCTGAATAATCTCTATTGCAGTGATCAGTAAAAAAGGGTCTGACTGTATTGCTTTGGCATTCTTGGGCAGCAAGCTTTTAGATATAATGACCCCTATTTTATAGGACAAACATTACAGCATTCTGAGTTGTCTGATTCTCTGACACCAGCAGTGACAGGAGAATAGTAAAATAAGCCATATAAATATTCAAGAAGAGAGCATTTGCCTTAATACTTAATTTAGCTTTTTTCCCTACTAAGTCTACTTACAGACCTGCTATCAGAGAAGCAATTTACTTGAAAGCTATGCTTCCTAATGTTCTCATTTTGATTTTGTGTTTGCAGATCAAAGAGGAAATCTACCTGTACGAAACTTTCTTATTTTATCACCTTGCTGGATTTCACATTTATTAAATTCTTATCCATATGAGCCTATGTAAAACTCAATGTATAATTACCACCATTATGTGTCATGCAGAAGCTATGGCTTGACTTTTTTTTCATGTATGATGGTGCAACAGATACAACAGATCTCAAGAGCAACTCATCTCATCTTAATGTTCTCACTAAAAATTTTGCATATAGAGCACACATGTGCATCCTGCTTAATTTCATCTTATCATTCAGATGTCAAAGCAAATAAATATACATATAAAGAAAAAAGCAGAAGTGATTATTGCAACTGGTTTGTAACTTCTTCCATGATATATTGTCAGCTGGGTCATGATGACCTTTTCCTAATGGGAAAAAATAAAAGACATGAAGGAAAATGGAAAGGCAGAAGGAATCACAAAAGAAAAAAGGGCAAGACATTAAAAATGACTGGGTTTGGTTGCTTCCATTTCTAGACAGCTAACCTTTTGGTTTCCAGGAGAAGCAAACACTTACTTTTAGAAGCATTTAAAATGTCTAATCTTAGTCACCTAAAAACATGACTTCTTCATGCTCTTAGCTTTTTGGATCTCTGTGAGGTTTTCCTTCCATACTTTTGGGTTTTTTTTTCTTGGATTCCTCCATAAGGCAGACTGTTTTTTTTCCTTAATGAGAAGAATCAGAAGTTTTAAACCCTGGATTACAGGAAAGTGGCTTGTGGGAAGATGGTAAATTGCAGCAATAAATAATTTCCTTGACAGGAAAGGAATGTGCTCTTCCACATTTTTGAAGATATGTTACTAACTAGATTGGCCTGACCTAGAAGGGTAATTCCTAGTTTATTTAAATTGGTTACTTTATTTGACAGTGAGAAAAAGGAACAGCAATTTCTTCATAGTTTGGATTATTAAGTACTGGTTCATTTCATTAGTGTATTTTTTTGAATAGATAGGCTGCAGGACAGAACAAATGCTGCAGTGAACATGGGCATTCCTTAAATGGCCAGGAATTGCAACTTTTTACCTTGATAGGAACTCTTAAGGAAAATACATTGATAGTTTTCATTAATCAGATTGTCTAGGGGATGTGCGATATTTATTTTGGAAATGTAACATACACCAAGTAAATAAACAGGAAGAAGATTGTTAAGAAATAACAAGAAACTTTTATATGTGTACTGACTTTGTCTTTAAAGAATGGCCTCACACCAGCAATGGCATATCTTATTTGATAAAACTTTTTGGATTAATCTGCACCCAACAGAAGAATCATCTTGACTTGAAAGATAAAATTTCCAGTAAAACACTTACTGTCTTACCTGCTTCCCTGTCCTACTATGAAGTTTGCTCCTGCAAGATGATTGACTACACTGTCTCAGCTGATGGTGATTGCTTTCACCCTAATGTTTGCAGTAGCTGTGCACCCCTTTGGGACATGAAGAACATTATAGGGACCAAGGTAGTAGTATTTAATTTTAGTGAAGTGCAATGCAATGGAAATCTCAAAATATATTAGTATTTTAATATACACAAATTACCATGCTAGTGGTAATGAACTACTAACTACTGCAAAGACATTCTATGAGGAAAAAAAGGTCCAATGGTGGTTTCTAATCCCACTGAAACTAAGGAAGGTTTTCAGAAAGAAGTTCATTACTGAAGTTCTAATGAAGGGGAATTTTCCACTGGCCAAACTAAAGGGACGTGTATCTTTAGCCCTTGTTACTCTCAGGGAGCCTCACCGTTCACTTGCACTCTATCTGATAAAAGAAAGACAGCCATGAAAAATAACAGTGAAATATTTGGATTTACTATATTAGTAATGCATGCAACTTCCAGAATACTATAGATAAGAGCGAGAAATATCAAACAAGAATAAAGATAAGGAGGAAAGAAAAACAAGTGTGACTCAAAAAATAAATGATGACTATTCCTTATCACCTCAGTAGATTTTTACACAAAATGCATAAGATGAGCGTCCTCTGGATAAATACTACATTTAAAATACAAATTTTCAAATGGATCTACCTGAATTACAGTGCAAAATAATAATAAAAAGGTAAGATTCAAGGAGAATATAATAACTGAATCTGAACTCATATGCTTGCAAACAAAATGCACAAGTAGGAATAAAACCAGAAAGGCTGAGACATAAACTGAGTTTTAATTAGTAAGGAACACAAAAGGCAACAAGAAAACGTTCTATAAATACACTATAAATAAGAGGAAAACAAAGGCAAGAATAATTCCATTACCAAATGGGAAAGAGAGCAAATAACAGATGACACAGAAAAGCTGAAATATTCAGTGCCTTCCAATTTCTTTACGCTTTACCGAAACATTAAATTGTGACAAGCTACTTGAGTTTATCCAGAAGATAGGAACACAGTCCAAATAAGAATAGACTGAAAAATATGCAGTTAGAACAGTTTGAATTGTTAGGGCCTTATGAAATTCACATTTGAATGCTTTTCTGAAGAACTCTCTAAGTCTTTACTGTCATCCCCAAGGAGTAAAGGAAAGCAAGTGTAGTAACTATCTTTAGTAGAAGGGAAAAGGAGAATGAGAAACTCAGAAACTATCTTCCTTTTCATCTCTGGAAAGAGTCTGGGTAAAATTACTAAATAATCAAATAAATACCTGAAAATACTAATTTAAGAGAAAAGAATTAACCTTGATTTGACAAAAGCAAATTCTTTGATAGAATATAGTGAGCATGGGAGGAATTGTTGTTTGGATATTTGGATTTTGCAACATTTTTGGTATTAGTCAAATGGCTTGGCTCATAAGCAAGCTAAAGAAATACTGGTCTAGATTTAAGTTAAATACATTGCATATTTACAACAAATTGACTGGTTTATGTACAACAATTTTGAACAGTAGCTCTCAAAAAGAATTATCAATATGTCTCTGTCAAAATGGGAAGGGATCTTTTTCAGATAGGGTTTATCATAGGCCAAGTTCCAGTTAACAGCTTCAACAATTTGGATGACAGAGTGACATTTTTGCAAGAAACTGCAAAAAACAAGGTTTGCAAGCTCTTTGGAGAATACGACCATAAATCAAAATGATCTTGGCTAATTGGAGAGAAAGCAAGAAATTGACATAAGCAAATTAAATGAAAGCATGAGCAAAGATCTACAGTTCAAAGAGAGTATTTGAATGCACTTATACAAAATGAGACCTGTACAGGAGTACAGAAAAGAAACTAACGGTTATAACGTCTTTGAAATTAAATATGAGTCAGCTACATGTTTCCATTACAAAAACATTATGTTAGGCAATGCAGATCAGAGCTTCAGCAACAGAAGTAACCTGTGTAGGACATGGAAAATAATTATTCCGTTCTATCAGTTCTGATGAAACAGGAGATAAGTTGATGTAGACTCATTTTTAGGAAAAAATAAAAAACACTTTTTAATTGTTTAGATCATAAAACACTGGAACAGCCTAACTTAGACTGTTATGAAATCTCCCTCATTTTTGCTATTTATTGCATTTGAATTGAAGAAAGATGAAAATAATAGGTTTATTCTACTGTTTGGTTGATCCAACACATGTTAGATCTATTCATTTTAAACAATTAGTTTCTCATTGAACTTCGGGTCTAAGCTTTGAATGGATAACAAAATACATGGATATTATAATCTATTATTATCTACTATGAGGTTAACTGAAATGCTTTTCAGTCATGTCTTTTTCTTTAGGCTACTCAGGCCTTCCAGATAACCATATAGCCTTCATCTGCCACAAAGCTTTCTTACCGTGCCTATGCCACTTGATAGTTTCAATTGTTTTAGAATTGTACTTCCTTAGGAAACACATATTAAAAAAATACATATATCCTTATATAAACCTATGTAACATTCTCTCTACAGTTCTTTGTGTTTTCATGGCTTCACAGAAGTGAAAATTTTATTAGCATTTGTAATTAAGTTAACTGATTAAATGTAGAAACCTAAGTGTAACAAAAAATTATTTTGTTGGCCTAATTAATAGAGTAGCTGCCTAAAACTTTGGATGGTGTTGTATAATAGAGCTTTGTAATTCTCCTACATGTCCACCTTAGATCCAATTCATCAGGGTTCTATATAACAATATTAATTTAAAGAAGATGAAATGTCGTACCAATGTACCTTGCATGGCAGAAGTAAGTATCTTACTCTTCCACAGATTTCATCAGGAATTCAGCTATCTGCATAATGGCTGCTAGTAAAAAGAGGTTTGACTTCCCCTCCACCCCCACTTTCTTTTGATTTCTGGAAGTTAGTGAATGCTTGCGATATTGGAGAGTTCTGCTAGAAGGGGTCCTCAACTAGTACTTAATTGTAGTGCAAATTACAGAGTAAGCAATTGTTATTCAAACATTACATTGATAAATGTATTACTGGGAGCTCATAGGTGCAGTAACATTTGTAACTCTTCACTTATAGTCTGTATTTACAGTGGTGTAGAACTCTGAAGGCCAGAGAAGTGTTAATTCTGCTCTGAAGTATGTAACATGACTTGTATATTTTATTAGGTATATTTGGGGATATTCGTAATTTATTTTTTTTTTAAATAAAAAGTAAAAGCTTGATTTGGAATTTCATCTTAAAATACAAAGTTTTACTTCATAGTCAAGTAAGGTTTTTAATGATTTTAAATTAAAAGGTAAGCTAAAGAAAAGTATTTAGTGAACAGGATTTTTAATACCAAGGTACACATTTCATTTAAAAATTGAGACAATAAAACACTTTGACTTTTTAATTAAGACCAGTTTGTTTATTTTCATACTACAATTTCACAAACCAGAGACGAATATGACAGGGGTATTACATCTGGAATGTTATGGGTAAATAAAGAGATTGAGGTAACTCATTTTCAGGTGATAAAAGGTGGTATCCAGACGATGAAATCCAGGCATTGACATAGATTTTTCTCTACACTCCAAACCCAATCTCTACTAGAGTCTGCATTTGGAGGCAAAGTAATAGGCCTCGCCACACTACTTCTCAGTGTGGCTGATAGTGTGCTATTAGGAAAGATGTTTTACATAAAAGTTATATGTTATTAATTACTCATTGAAATATACTGATACTTTCAACTGCAATATCCCAAGTTATTTAATTATTAGCTAGTTGTGAAATCTCAATGCATCCATTTAAATTTGAACTGTTATTTATCTAGCATGCAATCATAGCTGTATCCAGTCTAAATTAAAAATGCATTGAAATGCAATGAAGACACTTTATTTAAAGTGTTACCAAATATGTTACAGGACGTAAAGCTGTGTAATTACTTAAGGGATCATATTTATAGGATTGGAGTATCCCAAGCATTAAATGGGTTTTGTAGTTGATTAAATGTTGAAGTGATGCTGAGGTAGTACTGCCAACACTGCCAATGTGCAACCCATACATTTTCTCCCAGTCTCTGAAGTGCTCTGCTGGCTTCCTTTAGGGCTGTCCAATGCTATCACTTGACACAGCAATGAATGATAGAGATTGGGGTTTACTTGTAATGTGTGCAGGATTCAGAGAGGAGTATGAAAGATTAAGAAGCACATAATGGAAGGTTAGAAATCAGGAAGAAATAGCATCATGGAGGTGAAGGACTGATGTACAATCTAGAAAGAGATAGCAAAGGATCAAAGAAGGCAGAGGTGAAAAGGGCAGGGAGTGCAAAACAAAATAGACTTTATTTTATCTTGAAAATATTGTCTAGGTACCTGACAAGAGGGTAGGTAAGTGCAACACCTAGAACACTTAAAAAATATTTTTTAAAAGAAACTTTACAAGATCTGTAAAGATGGCAAATCAGTGGAGGTGATTATGTGTGTGTATAGCCATTAGCCAAATAATGGGGTTTTTGCATGAACACAATGCAGTCTGGGTAGCATCCTCACTGGGAACATGATTCTGCCTCCCACACACAATGCAGCTGAATAAAATTCTAGCTATATGTGCAGACTTGGCAATAGGGGTATGTATGGTCAAGGGAAACTCACCCGAGAACATACAAAATCTCAGAACAAGTTATCAATGGTGGTTAGTGACCACTGACTGCATGACACTACCAGGACTGCTCTGCATGATCCTTGCCCCCTACCCTGAAGTTGTGAGTGAATGATGTTTTCCTTACTCCCATGCATTAGTCCAATTAGTCCATATTCAGTCTGTTTATTCAGATTTTGTACACAGAAAAAAAGAGAGCAAAGGAAAGATAACTTCAGACAAAATAAAGAACTCTGCTTTTTTAACATCTGCTTCTTATTAAGAACTCC